>NW_016690249.1:12092-164467 GCF_001604755.1 Lepidothrix coronata | reverse complement strand
TGTATTTCAGACAGGCTTTTGTTTGACGGTTTCCTCCATATTTTAGTTCTAAAATATCAGGTTGAACATCTTAAAGAGAATATAACAACTTTCAGTAACTCTTAATTAAATTCACTGTTTATATTCCCCTAGATTCAACACCCATACTTCCTACCCTCACAGTTAAATCTCCCTAATGTTTCCCACTCAGTGCTAAAGCACATGATTTTTCTCCTTTTTTAGCCTATCCCTGAAGCACGAACCTAGACCAACTTCTTTGAGTAACTGTGACTGTTCTATGCCATGTTTATTGTTCTGCGATCAGGCAACAAAGAAAGTTATCTTTGACCAACAAATCAAAGGTGTTCACTGTTTAAACTGGTATCCCTTAGGTTAACAAAACATAATTTAATATATTTTCTAATGCTTCATATTCAAAGGCATTAACAGCCATAATTCCACCAAGATGAACAAGAGACTCAAACTACCAATTTACAGCCACAGATCTTCCAGTGAACATCACCCTTACCATAAGTATAAAAGGAATCCGCATTTTTTATATACCTGAATCTCAACATTTAATTTAGCTTTACAAGACTTAATTATTATAGGTTCCTTATGAGCTTCTCTAACTTCCTCAGCTAATTTGGCTGAGGGAAACTTTTGTCAAGCTTTGATAAGCATTTAGCAGCTTCAGGGCTAACTGTGCTTGTTGTTTCAACCTTGAGAACCAACTGTACGGACACATTACTGTATTTAAGATTCCAGAAGCATTTAACATTTGATTCGGTTGAAAATACAGTTCTACTACAAGTTTTGAAAATAAAACCACTTTTTCCTCTTTTAGAAATCCATGATGATGCCAAACATATGCTTATTTTCCAAACAACAACTGTTTAAAAGAAAGAATACTCTTTCTGATGTTCCTGCCAAAAATAACATTCTGTGGCTTCAAGAAATTTGATAGTAAGCAGTTCACTCAGTTAAGGGAGGAAGGATTTGCATTTGGCAAGGATTTACACTTCATGTGTTGCATCTACTTCCCTCCATTTTAGATTTCTTCAAGGATGGATGTGGCAGTAGGAAGGGTTTTTGTTGTGGTTTGGTTTTTTTACATCTCTAAGTATTTCACTCTCAAAAAAAAGGCATCTGTGGGTTTTACTAGAAATGACATGAAGCAGAAATTCATCACAATGTTTTTCTTTTTTACAGGGAATACTAGGATATAGAAAACAGTTTCAAAGGGAAGTAAAAGAAGATTTCAGAAGAAATGCACTAGAGAGAGTTTGCAGTAGGAGGAAGTGGAACAGAAAATGCAAATGAGGAAGTAGCACACAAAGAACATTAACAGCTTCATCTCAAAACACGGGACAGAGACAGAAAGCGATGGATTTGGGGTTTCAGTTGCTGTTGTCACAGGCAGCAATACTACCTGCCCAATAAAGGTAGTTATTTCACTGCTGCGTCAATAGTTTCAGATTAAAAGACAAGACAGTTAACAGAAACATATAAATTGGACTATATACTTCACAAGACTTATTTCTGTACATTTCAGAAAGCCACAATTTTAAGACAAAGGTCCAATATACTACAATATTTGACTTTGTCCTTCATTAATAACTCACAGAAATAGTAACTGGACCAATTTACTGAATAATGTAAAATGTTTAGTCCACTTAAAACATCTACAACAACAGAAGTTCTGAAATTTTCCCCAGTTGTGGAGTTTTAGCTGCCATTTCCCAGTTTTTGCATGTAGAGTTATAAATCCCATTTATAACTTTCCATCACCCTCCAAGATACAGAAGTTACTGAAGACTGCTAAACCTGCTCCAGCATCAAGCCAGCTCAGTGACCAAGCATGACCGCAAGCTGCAGATCCATACAAACTTCAAGGGCCTCAGATTTGTTATTATGGCAACCAGAAAAACCTTTCACAAAGCATGTACCTTCTCCAGTAGAATAGCAAGTATTTTAGAAAAGTAGGATCAGAATCCCAATGATGTTACAGTAGTATTTCAGATCCCAAATCTTCGTTCGCGAAGCCGAGCCACGATGATGAGTATTTCAGATGCAGCTAATTCAGGATAATAAAAATCCTTAAGGTTAAAAACTCAACAACTTATTAGTCCAGCAACATGGAAGCTTTTCCTGTCATTAGCAGTGCAAATCCAGCACAAAAATTCAGTAGCTAGACATCAAGGCCTGTTTTTACAGCATTATTATCTTGAGCTATAACTAGATGTTGCTCCTCACGTTATCCCTATGATTGTGTACAGTTACTCAACCTGAATCAAAGGGTATTTGAAATTTCAAGACAGTCTACAAGAGTATGAGCAGTGTTTGATGACAGAGGCAAATGCTACAATAGCAACATTTCCTTTGAGGGCTGGAAGACTATACTCAGTGCATTCTCAGACACTGCTCTTGAAGGCATTTGTAACTCATCAGTTCAACATTCAGGTATTTCATGCTTACCATGCACAAGCTCTACAACTCTTGACTTGCTATAATACACAGTGATTGCTACAGTGAAGATGTACAAGACCTGCAGGATTTGAAAAACAGAAAGCTTCAAGAGAAGCAAGCTGACTGAGCAGGAGGAGACAGGATCTCCTCCATTTAGAAAAAAAAAAAAAAAAGGTACTCAAATGCTAGTTCCTGCTTCCTTCTGCCAGAAGAAGGGTGGATAGAAAGAACATGGCTTGCACATCTGCTTGTCTGGCAATGTAAACAGCCTTCTCCTACTATTCAGTTAGATAACCTGACACTGCAACCAAACTACTTGTATAACTGTAGCAAGACATCTTCTTTAAACACAACTTAAGATAAAACTGCAGCCCCACTCCAGCTCCTGAATTGGCATGCAGAGGTTAGAGGAAACTTCAATATTGCAACTGTGTGCAAAAAACATTGATACACATACAAAAGCGTCTTTAAATTCAGCATAAAATCAAAGGCTTCATTTGAAGTGATATATTCTTGTCCATGTTTGCAGCTGTTTAAGCATTCAAAGCAGCAGCCACGCTTTAAAAAGAAAAACATTACTTTCCCAGGAAATAACTCTACGGTAAACCTGTGCTGATATAAGTTCCAGAGAATTTCAACATTCTATAGAAAATTCATTGGCAAGTTCTAACCACTGCAGAAAAACAAACTGAAAAGCCAAATTTCCACTAAACCCCCCCTTCTAATTCAGAAGTTCAAACTTATTTCTTCATTCACATTTAATGAGGCAGAAGAACTTCTCAAAGAAGTGTTTCCAAAGGCTGCCTGAAGTTTCAAAATAAAACAAGCTTTGCAGGCCTTGTCTTTTAGCACTTTATCCCCACAGCTGCCTGTTGCTCTGTTAGGACAAAACCAAGTCCACAGCAGATAAATGGTTTTCCTCAGCATCACTGGATACTGACCTTTTCAACTATGAGATTTCAAAATAAACATCACGATATCAATTTCAACGTTCACTGGATACTATTAACATGTTTTGGTGTATTATGCCTATCACCAATCACACACACAAGCTCTCCAACTATTACTTATTATGAGCAAAGTGACTGCCACTGTGAAGATGCACAAGAAACCTGGGATCCATCAGCTGAAGTATTAAGGTCTTTGGCTATGAGGAAAGTCCACGTCCTAATGCCATTTCATCTTTCAAGTCACTGGCGTGCAGAAGAGAATCTGTTTACACCTTTACCAACCTTTTTTTTATGAATTGATACACGGATCCAAGGGTTATATACTCCTCACTTGCTCTAACCAGCCTCTCCGTTCAGGTACACAACAGTGACCCGAACACCACTGTCCTTACCTTACAGCACATCAGAAGCACAACAGAAAAGACAAAGAGGAAGGCTCTGCAACAAGAACAGCAATGCTAGGTGTAAGAAAAAGCTACTGGAGAGAGAGGAGCGGGCAACAGCTGCATACATCAGCTATCACTGCATATATTAACTATAAACGCTCAAATAGGAGAATACTCAGACTAAGATGGCCATTACAGTCCTCAGCATTGAAACAAACTTCACCTTTAGATTTAATTTGAACCCCAGATCCTACCAAAAGCTCTGTCAACTCTATCTCACTCCACAGCAAGTGACAAGCAGATAACCGGTTAACCAATCCATGGAAAAAGTCCTGATGGTCACATTTTGTATAATGTTCTCCATTTATAAATAGGGCAGAGTTCCAGTAATTCACAACTTATACTCACTGTCCTTTACACGCAGCCTTAACATTATGTTCTCTTGGCCCTGGCAACCACGCTTGAATAAAACACTTTTTATGAGATTATACATGCTTTTCAGTCCTCACCGCTGAGGTGTTTTTTCACTTTTAGTTTCTATGAGTGTATCAAGAGCAAAAGGAAATATTTTTTCACACGATATTTTCTAAACAGTCAGTGAAAACTCAAGCCCTCTAAAATACTATTATATTATACCTTTTATCTATTATAGAATTATAGATTATCCTGAGTTGGAAGAGACCCACGACTATCATCAAGTTCAACTCCCGACTCCACATAAGGCAACCTAAAGGTTAAGCCAGGTACCTAAGAAACTAGTCTGAATGCTTCTCAAACCGTGACAGGTTTGGGGTCAGAACCACTTCCCTGTGTTTTACCACCACTCTTGGTGAAGAACTTTTTTCCTAACACCCAACCTGAACTTCCTCTGCTTTTATACCAGCGTAAGAGGAAACATAACCCCTGCGTAAGCCTCCAACAAGTCTGTCTCATTTGAACTTCAAGGTAATAAATATTTTTACTTTATGTAAATTTATTTGTGCATGCTGCTGGGTAAATGAACATTGCTTGATAGAGTTTTAGCTCAAGAAATTTTTCTATAGCTTCTGCAACAGGTGTATTTCCACAACAGGGATGTAGAATAAAAGGTCATGACAAAGAAACAGTAAAATAGATTTTTGATCTGTGGAACTAGAGAGAAAAAAAGCCAGCCTGTAATTCTGTGCACGACATTTTAAAATTTCAGGTGTTTTCTTCTCCTGAAGAAAAATACATTTAAGTCAACCTAAAACTCACTTTTAACAAATTAATGGAAGGTACAACTGCCTTAGCATAGGCTACTTCTATTTATATCAATTATGATTACTGTAAAACATGAATTCTGAACAGATACTGACACTCCATTAGAATAAAGACATTATATTTGTCACTAACAGGTAGGAAGGAGCTCCAAGAATCTTCAAAAGGAGTAACTAAAATACTGCTATTTTCATAGCAGGAATAAGTTATTGAGGCTTCTTGTTTGATTTAGATGGTACAACACATGACATTTGGTAGTTAATAACAGCATAAACCTGCTTTGTTTTTCAGTGTATGCCTTGTCTGAGAGGTCCACCAAAAAAAAAAAAAAAAACCCCAAACATTCTGGATCAATTCTAAACCCAGAAATTAACATCAGCTTAATGGCAGAATACTTCAGTATGTGAAAGAAAAAACTAATTCACAATGTGTTGAAATTCAAGACACCTATAAATCCTCAACACAAAGTCAGATTTTTTCAAAAAAGAACAACCAAGCAAAGCCAACAAATGCTCACCATACTAACAAGCCTTCAACTATCTCACCTGCCAAAAATAAAGAAATCAAACAAGATGAATTCCAAGTTTACAGCCTAAATCAGAACAAATACTTCCATTTTGAGCTCCAGCTGTTTCTACAAACAAATTTCTTAATTTCTTCCCAAATATTTTGTGTCCTCTTTTGGCAGACAAAGAAATTGCATCTATCAGTAGCTGAAAATATTTGAGTTATTCAAGTTTTCAAAAGAGGGGTGAAAAACAACAGCACTTTTCCAGGTAAAAAAACCCACACCCCAATGCAACATTTCAACAGCCTTTACCACAGGTTGGCTTCTGAACACTTAGATCTAAATAACAGTTAAATGTGAAGGAAAGCACTTGGTTGAACTTGAACAAATAAACCTGGTATAGCTTCAGATTATTTTCATTATTACCTCTAAAGGCAGGCTAAGAAGAGAATGTAAGTACTAAGGCTCAAGATGCCTCAATTTAACTCTTAGTTGAGACACTGATTTTTCTTAGATTACAGGTATTCTGGATGCGAGTACTCCACATGTAGAAGTTATCATTCACCCTGTACCTTTTAAGAGAATAAGCAGTCAGCCTGCGACCCATCATATTCCTTGTACAGGGGAGTTTCTGAAGGCAAAGTACAGTTATATACAACAGTGGAAGACATTTGTAATCTGATCCTATCAATGATCTCCATATACTGAAGGGCATTAATGTTAGAGAACTACGAAATGAGCTTGATAAAACCAATTGCTCCCCATCAGTACTGTATACCACTATCTTTCTATTACTGAAGTAATTAACAAAGCTTCATATCATAACCCACTGGACACACATAGCCTGTTCACTTACACCAGTAGTGTAATTCACGATACACAGCCTGTAGCTCAGTATCCAATGCAAGCAAAAATAAAATAAAAATAAGTCACAGGAATGACTACAAGTCCAAAAATTTTAATTGGAGCCACACATGAATCAGGAAGATAACACATCACATTTGAATTAAAAAGTCCAAAAAGGTCTGCATTATACAACCTGTATCAGATTCGAGCTCAGTTACAAGAAACATTAAATACACACCAACTAAAGACAGGCCTGCAAGAGCAGACTGCAATTAACTGCAACAATATTTCTTGCTCCTTCCTCAGGAAAAGCAGTCAAGAGAGCTCTAGAAGGCTGCTGAAAAGAACAAAGAGTCCACTAAGATGTGACTATCCATGCAGGAAGTTTAATCAAAAAAGGAAGACTTGCAAAGGCATGAAAGCTAATTCACTGTCCAGGTGAGACTGATACAGTGACTGAAACACTCAGCTATCATTAGCTCTTCAAGAATTCTTCACCAAAGTATCTGCTCTAGTTTGGTTAGGTTCTCAGAAACCCTGTCCTTCTAATCGCTGTATGAGAAACTCCAAAATAGTATTCCTATCATCTGTCACACTATGGCTTTTCTTCCTCTTTCCTCCATACAGGAATATTGCCCACAGACACTATTATTTCAGAAAAATATATGGCATGTACCTTCTCACTGAAGAATAATGTAAATAAACCTAAGCTGAAGTAGGGATACCAAAGAGCAGCTGATCCTTAAGGAGTTTATATTGCTACTCCTAAAATCATAATCCTTTGAGGCATGTTGTACAGACAAGGCATACACTGAAAAACAAAGCAGGTTTATGCTGTTATTAACTACCAAATGTCATGTGTTGTACCATCTAAATCAAACAAGAAGCCTCAATAACTTATTCCTGCTATGAAAATACCTTTTTTAAGCACGACTGATTCTATTTCTGACATGTAGACTCATTTTTTAATACTTGCATGGACAAATGGGAAGATTAACAAAGACCATTCAATTTCAGTAACTATTGTGTATAATCAAGACTATTGTTTCAGTATCTGATTAAAAAAATGTTTTATATTTTCTCTTTATTTGAAGAAAATAGCCATGGAAAATGAGAAGAGCACTGGCTCAATTATATATTATTTCATGTACAACAAAACCTCTGTGTTCACTGCCTAATAACTCCATTCATACTGCTGCTAGCTGTATAAACACAAAAGCAATCTTCCAGCAAGGGACCGAAAAAGTTTGCTTTGCACAACTCATCCCCAAAATTCAGCTGGAAACAAATCCAGTTCCCACATCATTCAAGGGAACATAGTCTGGTCCTGGTCTCAACTGAAGAGCTGCAGATAAAACATCCTAATTCTTTCTGAAGGACTTAGTGAAAGCCGCATTCTTACTGAGTAAGAATGACTTAGGGCTTGTGAGCAGATAACTGTCCTTCCATCTTAGCATATTTTCTTCTGATGAGAACTTAAAGGCAAAAAGCTGTAACATAACAACAAAGCTCAATTCCATGGCTCAAATACAGGGTTGAATCTTGAATCCTTTAAGTTTGCAAGTACTCTAAACTGTAACTTCAATCTAACATGTTTCCAAATTGAGCACTAGTCTAATATAATTATTCCATATCACATCAGCCTCCATATATTGGAGGCCAATAATTTACCACCTGAACTACAGATCACTGTGGTGTGGCACAGCATGCTGGAGGATAAGAACTGCAGTCTTATTCCATTACTTCATTCCTTTCTTCAAGTACACTCATTAGCTTATGGAAAATACTGTATCAGGCAAAGTCAAAACAACAGTCTGTCTGCTATAAATGTAACATTTTTTGACTCCTTATGTAAAGTTTTAAAAAGAAGGACCAAAAAAAAAAAAAGGGCCAGTCTTGCACAATAGGCAAGACAAAACAAACCTCCTCGTCCCCAGATTTAAAGTCTCTTCAAGTTCCTGGCTGCTTTCACAATTTGCCCCCATCTTTTTCTAATAGAAATATGTTCCCCTTATTCCCTGCAGTTTACAAAAGAGGCAAAAGAACCACAGCTAGACAGCATTTTCCCATTCCTGCACAAGCAGCACACAAACTAAACCATTTGTGCTTTGAAGTGTTTTCTATCAAGGAACCTCACAACTGCATCCAATAACCCATCACTCAACTACTGGCCCCACTTCACAGACTGCTGCTCAACCTAAAACTATCAGCCCTTCTCCTGTTAAGTTATCTGCAGCGATTACTGAACTGAATCAGAAACGAGAAGAAAAAGAATAAATAAAGCATTTCTTAACTGCTTTTAGGTCAGTGTTAGACATTCAGCCGAGATAAATCCCTGTCTTCACACGCCTGCACTCACTCAGACTCCTAGCTTCTTCTCAGCGACACATTTACTTCAGAAGCAAGTCGAAAAAAACAATTAACCCACAAAAAACCACCGGGGGTGGGAGGGGAAGGGTTTAAAAGTTCCCGAGCTGTCAAGGACTCCCAGCGCCCTTCAAAGCCAAAGACGATTATTTTTAAGCACTTGAAGACCGCTGGACATCAGAAAGCCCTGCCGATGTCACGGGGTCACTCGTGGGGGGCGAACACGAGCGGGGAATGAGCCCCCGGCTGGCGGCTCCCGGGAACGGGCACCGCGTTCCCGCTCCAGCCCGGCCGGAGCGCCCCGAGGCTGCGGGGCACAGTCCGGGGGCCTGTCCCCGGCCCCACGCACAGGGGTTCCACAGCCTCCACCCCGACCGGCGGGGGAAGAGGGACGCGCCCCGCGGCTCCGGCGAGGGGCCGAGGCCGGCGGGAGGGCTCGAACAAAGCTGAGGCGGGAGGGCCCCAGGACGGGCAGCCCAGCCCGGCCAGCGGAGCACAGCCGGCAGCGCCGGAGCGACGCACCGCCGCCCCCGCCGCGGCCGGCAGGAGAAAGGGGTTTCCCGCAGGGCAGCGTCGGGATTATCCCCGCCGGCGGGAGACCGCTAAAAAGCGGCTGCTCCCCGTCCGCGCCCCTCACGGGCGGGGAAAAGACCCTCCGAAAGCCGCCGGCTGCCCTTCCTTCCTCCCTCCCTCCCTCCGCGGCGGCCGCGGGAGGAAAGCCCCGCACCCACCTGGTGCCGCGCTCCGTCCCATCCCGATCCCGCTCCAGTCGCTGCCGTTCCGCCGCTCCGGCCGCCACCGCCTTCGCGGGCTAAGCCGCCGCCGCTCCGCCCCCCCCGGGCCCGGGCCACGCCCCCTCACAGCCCTTATGGCCCGTGCCGCGAGGGGCGGGGCGAGATCCGCCAATGGGAACCAGGATTTGGCCGCGGCGCTCGCTGATTGACGTGAAGAATGTCCAATGGGAACTCCGGGAGGGTGGGGACATCTGTCAATCAGTGACCCCTACCTGGGGCTCGCGAGTGGCCGAGCGCGGGGGAGGGCAGTTCGTTCTTGCCCTCATTCCTCCCTCCCGCTGGCCGGCTCGGCTGTGCCCGTCGTTCCCTCCCCTCTAGCCCAGCCCAGCTCTGGCCTGGCTGTCGCCGCTCGGTGGCCCGAGACGCCGGTGTGCGGGGGCTGTCCTCGGGCTCCCGAGACCCACGTTCCTCTCGGGAGCAGCCGCCTCTTTCCCCGGCGCCACAGCTGCCCCTTCCCCGCCCGGCCCCGGTGGCAGGACAGCGGTGCCCGGTCCCGCGCAGACCCCAGGGCCATCTGGCGTCTCCCCCACGTTGCTCGTGGGGTCTGTGCTCTCACCCAGCCACTTCCCGGCCCCTTTTCTGCTCGCAAGAAGAGGCACCTCTGCCCTCATTCCACAGGCGTCCACCCCCGCTGCCCTTTGCTTGCCCTTGCGACCCAATTCCTGCTGAATCCAACTCCCGGTCATCCAGGCCCCCGAGAGATTCACGTTTATACCGACAGGCGCCCTACCGTAGGGCAGGTGCTTGGTGAGGGATGCAGCTGCTGACCCAGCCCCAACAATGTGCCCTTTCCTGCTTGGCGCGGGTTCGCATCCTTTGCGGTTATCCCCATGGCGGGGGCTTTTGTTACTTTCTGCGAAGCCTTTAGAAAAAAAAGTGAGTGAGACTTTATCATGTGAATGAGATTTTGGAGGGCTAGGGTTGGTAGAACAATTGTCAAGCGAACTTTAATGGCTCGGGGTTCCCCAATAAATAATGATAACAAACGCAGTACACCCAAATCCAGCAAGTTCACAGAGATCATGACCAGCTGCCCTGCCCAGGTCAGCAGGCTGTCCAGATCAATGGAGGCTTGCTTGGCCTTTGTTTGGAACAGACAGCTCAGGAGCTCCACAGTGATCATGGCTTGGAATGATGCTCTAGAGAAGAGCACTAGGTAGTAGAGCCCACTGTGATGATGAGCAGCCAATCTAACCAGCTCAGCAGCTTCTCCATATCCTCAGAGGCTCAGGCTGCTCCACTCCAGACACTTGGACCCTCACGGGTGGTGGGGCAGTGGTGTCTGGAGCTGTGAAATAATATTGAATAAATATCATTTAGTCAATAGATAATCACAGCTGAAAGTAGAGGTTATTGAACACCATCTCAAGTCAATCATCTTTGGCAACCAAACATTTACTGAACTCACTACCCGGTTTTACCACTACCACTACCCAGTTATCCAAATTTTGCCTTACAGCAAAGTTCCGGGTTCAGGAGCACCTCCTTTTCACAGAAATAATATGCAGTATTGCTGTAATTTTCAGAAAAATTATTTGTATTTAAGATACTAATATCAGTCGTGGTAAGGAGGAACAGCTGAGAACCACGGCTGTAATCACTCAAGGTTCGTGGCAAAAACCAGCAAGCCAGCTTTGAAGTGCAGATGGTGACAGTTTTATGATCACTAGCAAAGCAAACAGAAAAGAAGTCATTAAGCAACATAACCCTAAAAGAAGGAAGCAACAGGCTTTTTACTCAGCATACGGGCTCAGTGTGACAAAAATCCTAAGAGGAAAATAGTCTCTAGGTTTTGAGAAAAAGTTGAGAGTATTTTCTCTAAAACACATATGCAGCAAGAGAGTCTCTTCAGAGACTGTAAAATAAAAGAGAGGGGAAAGGACCTGGTATTGTTAAAATACAGCTGCATTCATACTCATTCAGTGGTGCTCTTTTTATGCTGAAAATGGGATCTTGAGCTTGAAAAATATTAGTTTCAAACAGACCTATCCCTACCAGTACTTTTTTTTCCGCTCCATCTATACAAGTAAGTAGCCTGTGTGATGCAAGGTATTAATTAACATTTATTTAATTCCAGCTGCTTCCCATGCTCCTGGATTCATTTTTAGCTTTCATTTCTCTCCTCTGTATTCATGACATTTTAAATGCTATTTTTAATAATATGTACATCTCGTAAAAAAAGGAACTCAGGCACAGCTTTATTACTGCTGTTTTGACCTTGCCTTTGAATTTGCAAATAAAGCAAATCTGCCAAACAATTTGCATTGAATCTGTATTGAGTTTTCATTAAAAGAAAAAAAAAAGGTTGTTAAATTAAATGCAAGGAATAATGGAATCAGCTTTTTTCCTGAACCAATATTATTTTTTAGTTAAATCATGCTTCAGAAAAGCCCTCTGAAGGCAGTAGATACAGGTTTGGACTGGCATACCAAGAGATGTCCAGGATTGATCTTCTATTAGTTTCACTTGGAGGAAGAATCAGACTTCAGAGAGTAATGAAAAGGGAGGGTTATTGGAGACCAAAGCCAAGATGAGTTACTAGAAGTGAGCATGATATTTTCTTAGTCTCTGCTTATAATATCACTGGTTTAGATCAAATTTATAAGAACCTCCTTTTCTTGAATAGTTAATTTCACCAAAAAAAAAGGTACAGCATAAGAAGAAATAATATTTTGAAAGGCTGTTATACAGCTTGTTGGTTCCTGCTGAGGAGCATATTTCATGATAAGGAAACCTTTTTATCTTTCAGGAAACACAAAATTGCTGAATAATGCTAAAATAAATAGTGTTACGCAAATGATTTACAATGCAAGCAATAATCATTACAGCATCTCTGATTATTAATGGTACATTGATGGGCCCCTGCAGAGTTTCTTGCTGAATCAGCTTTTGAAATAAATTGCATTCCCTCCAGTCACAGCCGCACCCCACAGAAAGGGGAACCATGTTTTGGCTGAGGTGACTGGTTTAGGACAGCTAGCAGATAAAGGCATTGCACAACCTCAGATGCTTTATGCATTTCTACATCTCTGTTAATGGAGTTTATTTATTTTCCATTATCACAAAACTATTTAGCCTTGATAAGGCTGTGTACGTGCTTCTCATACTATTCATATTTTCAATGTTATTGATATTACCATGCTACTCATATTTTTCAGGAATATTTTCCTGAGACTACTAACTATTTTGTGTTTTCTTTATTGTTTTCCTCTAATATACCTGGATTGCTGGAATACTGAAAGACTAGCAAAAAATATGAAACCAAGATGCAAGTAGATCCTCAAAGGAAACATTCAATATAAGTTACGTGTCACTGTGTAATCAATCTCAAGAAAAAAAAATGCAGGGAAGCAAGAACAAAAGGAAGCCTAATAACTTTTCAAGACAGCTACTTTCATCAACTAAACAGGAGTTGTAATTCTGCCAATTAATAGTAAGGTCCATTAACTGTAAGTCATAAAAGCTATTTGCTATGCAAAGTGCTTGTTTTTGTTTGCTGGCTCTGACATTTTGGGAGGGCGCTGTAGCAGGACATCCTATGAAGCAAGGACTGATGATCTATAGCAGGAGTGGACATAGTTGCTTAATGATTTTACAGCATTGCCAGTTGAACAAGCTCCCTTTATAAAAATAAACACAGGAAAGACATGATTTCAAGATCCAGGAGAGATTAAAAAATTATATACAGAAAGCTGTAGTTAGTTATACACTGTTGAATTAGTGCAGTGCAGGGCACAACTAGGACTAATGGGATCAAGGTAAGAATCAAGAGCCAGAGGCGAGGGCAGGGGAGGGGAGGATAGTTGGGTTTCTGCAAACAGGACTGTATGAAATGTTTCAAAGCATACCATACCAAATGCTTTTCCATCAGCTAAGAATGAGCTGAATTTTATTTCTCCTGTCTGGATTGACTGTAGCCATATGCTTTCTACAGACCCAGCAGTCCTTTCCTAAACTTCTGTGCCTCGTTGTATTATGACCATCAATCATAAGAGAGGTATAACGTCAAGTGGAAAAAAAAATCTCTTATATAGGTAAAAACAGGCTTTCCTGGATAAAAAAAAAAAAAGGGTAAGGAATAGCAACATGTTGTTCAGTGCCTGAGGATTTATGCAGCTGAGTTCTGGGAAGTCCCTAGCTGTTGTCTCACTCTACTGAGCCCATAAACAGACATAGATACTGAAAGATTCATGGTAACTATGTTGGACTGCTCCCAGCCTGATGTCCAATAGTTATTGGTAGCCTCACTCCACCTGAATTGTCTGTCTCTCTTGTAGTATCAAGTGTAAAGTTTACCAACACAGATTGCAACCATCCATTTCCCACTGACTTTCAGCAAGAGGCTATCGTCTAGCTCCCTTATGTCCCTTTAGAAATCTCTCTTCTCATCAATAGAAAAGAGAGAGTGCCTCAGTGTTGTACTCCATTAGCATCTCCTGCTTTAGGAAAGGCAGGGGAACAGTTAGACACAACCAGAGCATGAAGGTAAGCTATCAGACCAACATGACTTTGGCTTATATTTGAACCTCTGTGATTTGCCTTAGATATGAAGGTACTTTGAATGACACATGGATGTGCAAAACTTCAAACCCAACCTTGTTGAAGATCTTGGAATATCCCAGCAGCATCCCACCTCTTTGAACAGACATTAGCTGCAGTGGTGGAGGTAATGTAGGGTAAGGGAAGGAGATGGCTCTGATGAAAGGGTTAGTTACATTAAATTATTTTTCTTCTTTTTATTCAGTTATAAAAATCATAGTGGGTGCCAATAAAAAAATATGCTTCTGGAATTGTAAGGAGGCATATCACATAGCAAAAAAACATGGGGCATACAGTAAAAAATTAAGAAAAATATAAAAAATATGAAAGTATCCTACTCTTCCAACCATGCAGGTATGCATAACTCATCAGAATAAAGCTGTCATGGGAACATCTTGATTACTGACTTTATTGTCTGCCTCACTGAAATCAATTTCTCTGCACAGCCATTTAGATGGCAGGGACCAAACGTGTGTACAGGTTTGCACAACAGTGAGCACAAAGTGCTTCTGAACTTTCCCTGGCTTATTGTACAGGGCTTCCCCTTAGGAGTCCTGTGACAAGTGCACTGTTATATCCTGTTATATGGCTGGAGAGTGGCACAAGGCCAGTGAGACCATCTTTCAGTAGCTGGACAAAGAAGCCTATTTTCCAGCTGAGATGCCCCTCTCCAACTCCCTGACCCCTGCTGCTAAACACTGCTGGATCACCAGTTAGGCTTACCCAATGGACTTGGCATCTGATGTCCCAGAGTGGAAGAAGCTGAGATTAAGGTCTGGAGATAAAGGTTGTAAAGCACCAGAAGAAAATTAAATGCATGAATCTCAGAGGTTTTTATTGAAACCAGCTTTCAAAAATATATGTAAACTGACTGCAAATAGAAAAGTTCACACTAAAACTAAATTGGGATAGTAATGATAGAGACATGGAAAATGGGAGCAAAATGACATCAAGAGATATCTTAATCCACCCTTCTGTGTGAAGTCTGCATAAATGAGAGATAATGGACTGATGTCTGCTTGATTATTTTAAGGTATTTAATCTAAAGCAGAGAATTTCACAATTTCCTCCTGCATTCTTGCCTAGTGTCTGTTGTCACAAACTCTTTACTAATGTCTAATGTAACTCTTCCATTACGTGTATTTAGCACATTCTTTTCTCTTGATATCCACAATGGACATGGAGAACAGATTACAACCTGTGATTATTTGAAAGCTTCTCATGTCTCTCCAGTCATTCATTCAATAAATTAAACCCCTAGCTTTTTCATTCTTGCCTCATTAGACATGTTTTCTAATTCTCTGATCGTTTTCCTTTTCTTCTTTTCGATTGCCTCCATATTTGCTGAACTTCACTGCACAGAACTAGACACACAGCACTCAATAGGAAAGCTGCATGTTTGCTTTTACTGTAATAGTATGACATTGTTGATACATATCCCACTTGTGAGTCACTGTAACCTCAACATCTTTTTCAGCAAAACTTCTGCCTAGTCAGCTGTTTCCCATTCTGTGTTAATGCACTTGATTTTTATAGATTAAGTGCAGACCTTGCATTCTCCTCTTTGAAGTAAGTTCATCCTATTTTTTTTGGCCAGCTGTCCCATTTGTCAGGATCACTTTGATTGCTACTCCACCAGGTTTGAGACATCTGCAAATGGTCTAAACATACTTTCTACTTCATCATCCAGGTCACTGAAGTGAATACAAAACATTGCCAAACTCAAGACACATCCCTGGGGAACCTCAGCCAACCGTTTTTCATTGTAGCAGTGAACCTTTGATAACTATTATCTGATTACTGCTTTCCAAGCAATCTTCTCCTCCTTCTTAAAAGACCATCATAGCAATGTTAAAAACCTCTATCTATACCGAGGCAGCTAAAGTTAAACATTTCCTTAAAATTCATGTTTATATTAAATTTGGTTACTTATCTCTTGTATCAAGTATGGAACACATATTTGCACAAGAGACACAAAATTATATTTCAGAATTGACAGTGAGAGCTGGGCATTTTGGATATCAGGTAGGCAAAATTTGGATTTTCACTCATAGAACATCCTCAGATTTTGAGCATCAGTAAAAAATTCGAATTTGAGTGTTTGCTTACATGACTGAGGGTCAACATCACTTTGATTGATCTTGAAAATTACAATCTTCCTTTGTAATGAAGTTTGAGAGTGCTATATCTATTGGATTACTTTTTTGATGCTTACTCTTTATTGTCCTTAACAACATAGCTTCAACATGCAAATTCTCTAGCTTTTATTCTTTTTGTCTAGAGCTAATACAGTTTAGCTACGTTTTAGATTCAAAAGCAAGAGAAATCATGCTCTTCCTCAAAGCACAATGCTCATGTCATTATGCAAAGTTGAAGAGCAATCACCGTGAGAGGTTTCCATCTTGTACACTGTATCCTAAGCTTCCTGTTGTCTCCAATTAGACTTTTGTACCCATGAAGCATGAAGCACAAGTCCCTTCCAATATCAGTCATGAGCTCAGTCCTGCAAAGCTCCCTTGCCCTTGCGTTATTGAAGGACCTTTTTGCTGAGCTACATGGGGGTTTAAAAGTTCCACCTCTACTTTCTGGATCAGCACGCTCATTTCTTTGCAGGATGAAACCTTACATGAAAAGAGCATGAAAAGTATCATTTTCTGTGTGTCTTAAGTCTGCCTGAAAGCTGCATGGATGCCTACAGTCTTCAGGGGAGATGCCTACAGTCTGCATTCTCATATACAATTCATATACATGTGCCCCAATGCGCAATCAAATCTTATCCATGTGCATGCAAACTGGAATAGGCAAGAGGTGTTGCACTGCACTCTGAGTGCTCGCTGTGTCAAAAGGAACAGGAGTGCTAACTCCCAGTGGTAATTAAAGCTTGCTGGGAAATCGAGCATATGTCATATAGAATAGGCTCACTCTCTGTTTTCTTCCGCTCCCTCCCCCTGCCTCAACGCCATTTTGGATGGGAAGGAATCAAAAAAATAGAATGAGGGGGAGATTTTAAGTAAATCTTAGCAGTAGCTTTTCAGTTGTAGGAAAATCTGTTGTTTGAATAACAGCATTAGAAGAGAAATTCTTAACTGATGCTGGAGGGAAATAATAACAATCACACTAAGAAAAAACAAAAACCTGTCAGAATTAAGAAATTTTGGTCAACCCATAGAAAGGGATATTGGGAGGCTCTATGGGAGAAAGAGATTGGCAGAGCCTCCATAAAATGTAGATGCTCAGAGAGGCAAGGCAGAAAGGAGGAATAAAGGCTATTTACTCATTTGGTTTTAGCTGGAATGGGAGATGGCTGTCTTTCCTATCATACATCAAACTGAGCTCCAGAGCTCCGGGACAAAAACAGTTCAATACAGACTGTCTGCAGCTATGTCTTTTTTATTCTCCTTATTCAAACAATGCTGCATGGGAAACCACATCTCACACATACTCCCCCACCCAGAAAAGAAAAAAAAAAGTCAGTTTAGAAACAACTGTCATTACATAGCATATTTTCCTCATTATAAGGCACTTAAAGAACAAGAAAAAGCCATCTGCTGTAACTTGGCTGCCCTTTCCATTTTAGGTTAATCCACATTTCTGGCTTTTTCATTCTCATTCCTAATTAAATCATTCTCAAAAAATAAAATCGATGGTTTTACAATTTGTATTTAAACATTCTTATTAAATTCCAGTTCTTTTGGAAGAACATCTGACAAAATCATCTTATCTCATAGAAAATATTTCTGCTTAAACTTTCAACATATAATTGATCTTCCATTTTTAGGCTGATCTTTGGGGAAAAGGACTTCAAGCTTCTGTGTGACTAATAGTTCCAGTTTTGTGCTGAATGCTGAAGTACAATGCATCATAGCATACCTTGAGTTTTCAGTACTTCCTTGTACAGAACTCTTGTGTTGAATCTTCTGTTCACTTCCACTTTACATTTCTAGGAGGCTACTAGAAGAAGCTGTTGTATTGTGCTTTGTACAGTCACAGAATTGCACCATGTCTCTTGTCTCTTGGGGAGATGTTTGATTTTTGTTCTGTCTGGTTCTATCTGTTGTGCCCTAATCTAATACAAAAGTATCTGTGTGGAGAGCAGAACGATGGGAAATGCTTGCCCTGGAGTTCTAATGCTGTCTCTCCTATTTCAATCTAGTTAATGAACAGCAAAACAAAACAACAAACGGGCAAGTTTGAGCTTCTCTTAGATATCACAGCAAGCAAAATGGAATGGCTTCTCCTAGGCATACCAATCACTTTTACCACATCTACAGTGCTCTGATAAATACTGCTTGGAGCCGCTCCAGGCAATTGTAATTAATTCTCAGTGGGATGCTCATAGTGGTCACCCCGGATCAGAAAGGTCAGGACTTTGTCTGTGCCTTTACAACATCAGTAAAAATTAAATACCCACTTTCCCAAAAGGTCATCACAAGCCAAATACGTGAAACAATCAATCTCAATCAGTTTCCCATTCCCTGCTGTTTCTCATTATTTCTGTAGTTATCCTAAAAATTAAAAGTAAACACATAAACAAATCAAAGCAGAAGGTGTTTTCAGTCTTGTTCTAATGCTCTCTCCTATGCAAGAACCTGAAGAAACAACCAGGGAAAGTGAGAGAGCCCCTTGAGCGCACTGCAGAGCCAATTCACTTATGGGGACCCTGGCTTTAATTAATTAATCTCCCTGCCTTCTTAGGGTGGCTAAAAAAGGAAAATCCAGGCTGGCAAACATCTGTTGGACCGCGGGGGCAGCAGCAACTCAAGGCAGAAGTCTAGGGAATCTGAAGGGAAAATGCTTCCCCTGTCGACTGCGCGGGCAAGGGGCGAGGAGCGAAGGCCGCCGCCGCTCAGCACCATGGACAGGGCGCGCTGGGAGGGCAGGCCGGGAGCGGGACAGGCAGGCCGGGAAAGGGACTGGCAGGCCGGGAGCGGGGCTGCCCACCCGGCGGACCCCCGAGATTGCCTCCCCTGTCCCAGCGGAGCTCGCCTGGCAGCCGTCCGGGAGGGGCAGCAGGCTTGGCGAGACATGTCTTTCCTTGCTGCATGCGTTTATCGCCAGCACTCCACTGTATTTTCCATAACTTGTCATGCCCTTTTGAAAAGGGCAATGTGAAATTGGTTGTCAGTTTTCTTTCCGTTTTGGTTTGGTTGTTTTTTTGGGTTTCTTTTGGGGTTTTTTTGGGGTTTTTTTACTGCATATCTCAGAGCCTGGCAGTTTCGCAAAGGAGGAGGAGGAGGGAGGAGACCTCAGCACAGGTGGAGCGCAAAAATAAGGTAGAGAAATAGAGCAGTGTGGGCTTCAGCCAAGAGAGGAAGCAGTGGCCAAAGTCATGCACAAAATAAAACTGGTTCTGGACTGTTTTAACCACAGAGTTGCTCAAAACTACAGCCTTCCCGAGGGAATGAACATCAGTCAAATTTTCCTCAGTGACCCTGGTGTAAATCCAAGTGCTTCTTTCAATATAACTGTTTTCTCTTTTCATTGCCAGAGAGGTCAAATTTGACCTTGGAGATTTTATACAAAAATATTAATTTTACAGTAAAATTTTTCCTGCTTCTTCTACTGTATATTTCCTTTATGTGACAAGTATTATTTTCTTTCACTGCCATGGTGGAAATCCTGAACACATTAGCACTTCTTTCAGAAACCATGTAATTTTGCTTGTAAATGTCAAGTCCCATTGTTCAGCATGGGAAGTGCCAGCTTCAGGGCCAAGGCAGCTGGATTGGCTTAAACAAGTGCAAGAAACAGTCTTCAAAGGCTATCAGACACTGTTAATTTCCCTTGGGACAGTCAATCTCTGCTCATAGGCTTCTCACAATCCCCTGCAAAGTCTCACTCTCCTTATATCAATCTCTGCTTCCCTCTCCTTCACCATAACCTCACTTTTGTACATCATCTCTCTCACTTTGTTTTTTTTTTAGTCATTGTGCACCACCATTAAACAGAAAATGTTCCAGCCTCACTGCCTTTTCCTCACTGCCCTACTTCCTTCAAAAAGCCAGGGAGCCAAACTAAGGGGGATACCATCACATCATACATGATGTTTTCAGGGGCTCTCTCTTATATTTTACTTATCTTGATTGCAACTTATTGGGCAGACAAATTCTGAACAGTACAATCTCAGTTGATTTTTGGCTGCTGCTGATGTACAAATGAGAAGAAATTATCTGCCTTCAACTTGTACACAAGATAATTTCATTTTCCATCAAATAGTGTGTCTTGGAAGAGATGCAGACAGATGATGGACTCTGGCTGGTGTTTATTATATGAAGTGCAACAACTGCTATGATGCAGTCCTCCTTTTCTGCTCTATCTGCCTATTGATTCCTATCACATAATTAAATTGTGAACTCCGAAAGAGAAAGCCATCTTTCATTTCAAGTACTGCTCAGCGTCTAGCCTACCAGGCTCTGAGCCCTTATGAGATCTCTGGTAATACTGCAATGCAAATACTAAGGGAGCTGCATCTGCCTGTTCACCAGCCACAAGACTCCATGCTTGCCTAATGCAGGGGTCCTATACAGCCAATAACACAACAGCTGGAGTGACAGATCATTACAGTGCTATTGTGCCAGAAGTGTTGTTATGAGTATAAAGGATTGAGCCGGTTATTAATCATCTCAAAGAGCTTTACATGGCCACAAACATAAATCACAGCACTCCATCCAGTTGGGTAATTACATTCTGCCACAATAAATTCCTTCTAAAATTTCTACCAATAATACTATTTTTCACTTTCAGTCCTACACTTTGTGCTTTCTTGCTTTACACCAGTAAATAGCTTATGTGTTTCTCTTCTGAGATGATCAATTGCCTTCTGTGGAAATTCAGATGTCCACAGAGCTGCACTATATTCTTTATGCAGCTGTCAGAGAACTCTATAAAGCCATTTCTTCACATTAAATGATGTATAAATGCACAATTTTCTTACAATAAAGAAAAAGCACTAATGACGTTTAGCAACAGAGTTCCTTAAGCAGCCTTTTTGAATGCCAGAAGAGTAAACATGGATTCCCAAATCATATTTATCCCGTGATGTCATCAAATATAAAATCATCCAGAAAAGAGAGAAAATAGTCTAATCTCCTCTCAATGCACCTTTCAAAGTCTCCACACAATTTGGACAGTTCTTAATATAAAATGTCAACGTCATTTGCAACTGGCTATTTATTATTTAGTATACAGGCTATATAGCTGTGCATTCCTTTATAATAGATGAAGGCAGCTTTTAATTAGTAAAGCAGGGAAGATTTGGTCCTTTCAGATGGCCACGCTTGAGGGCATTTGAGAAGCCTTGCGGAATCTCAGTTTCTGAAGGCTTGTGGTGCTGTTCGTAGTTACCACTTAGGATTTGTTTCTCAGAAAAAGCAGTTCCCCCTGAACACAGTAAAGTGTTTGTGTACAAATGAAAATTACATACTGGAGCATGCTGTGCTGGTGACAGTGCAGGTCATTTCCTTTATTAAAAAAATTAAATATAAATCACTTGCCCGTTGCTGTACATAAGTCCCAATGTACTCTTTCAGCTTCCAAAGAGAAGATAAATGGACCATCTTTTCAAAACAATGTCTTGAAATTATGTATAACACCTGATATCATCAGTTTTGCAGCTATCTTTGGAAGCTTCTCTGGTTTAGCAGCAAACTAAAGAGATAAGCAAACACATACTAGGATCTGCATCGTTGCTTGGAAACAATCAGTTTGGGAATGGCATAATCCTATTAGTCTGAAGAAGACCAAAATTTTAATAGACTTCATGCAATTCAGATGCAAACTCTTCCTCTCAAATCAAATTCTACTACACATATAACAGCTTTCCTCTTTTTTTTCTCTCCCCACTAAAGGGTGTACATAAATGCCTCATGGCATCGCAACAATGAATAATGATGTGCTAAACCTTTATTGATTTGCTTGGCATTCTCATAGACTCCCCACTCCCAAAACATATGCGCTGAATTACACACTCATGTTTGCAGTATTAAAAATACAGTACATTCAAAAGAGAAGATTGGAGAGCTTAAAAGGACTGCTAATGGAATATAGAGGTCTGGATTACTCAAGCTGGGCTTGGCGCAAGAGCACACCTGGGTGCACAGGAAGGATGCTGACACCACAGTTTTAGGCAACTCAGTCAGTCAGCATGTCTGATTAGAGCCCTGCTATTGGGAATGGAGAAACACCAGCACCCCCTGTGACTGAGCCAGAGTAGAGGTCTGACTTACTGTCCTGCTCCTTCTCCACTGAGCACAGGAGCCTAGCTACCTAAAAAGATCACTGAAGTTGAGCAGAGCCTCAGGCCTACTCCAATATATTCTCAGCTGTCTCAGGTGTCAAGTCGATACCCTGGGACTGCTGCAGCACAGGGAAGCCCTGTGCTCATGCTGCAGTGCCAGCGTGGAGGGCGCTAGAGCATGACTCTCTTCCTCAGCTCTGGGATGAAGAGAGTTCTAGTGGTGACTCGGGAAGACAACTTTCCAAATTCTAAGTGATGCAAAGCATCAAGAAATAAACAGAAGATGAAGTCTCTAGTCTTCTATAGCTAGATTTCCATTTTCAGAAGTACTGAACTAGGCACTGAAATCCATCTTTATTCAGAGGAGCTCTTGTTAGCATGCTGAACTCCCATCTGCTTCAGTGGAACAGAAACTTGTGTAAAGGGTACCATACACACAATGCTTTCCCAGTCAAAATATTTGTCCCCTTATGGTCATGGCTGTGGCTTCAACCCAGCCAAGAAGGATAGTTATCTAACCTTACTGTATCAGTGTGAAATTCGCTTGCTGGCCGCGGGCAGCTCCTTCTCAACAGATATCGCATTCAGAGCCACTACAGCAACACAGATTCATTTCATACCTGTCAGCAGCAATGCAAAGGGTGGGAACAGCCCTATGAACAGACCTGCTTTTTCACCCCAAGACACTTCTCTCCGAGGAAGGGATGACACTTGCAGGGTAAGAATAGATGTTGCCTGGTCCATTATCTCAGGCTGTCAAGCAAGCCTGCACTTTCAACATTAAAAGCATGAATTGTAAAAGTACAAATGGGAGATGATTCTCAGAAGGCATTTTTATAGCCAGCAGAAAGCTTCATGCCAATTGCTTAAAAAAGGCTTTGAAAGTTTTCCAAGACAGCACAGCACAGGCCCAGATCACTCCTACTAGTTTAGCTTCATAATTACCTTCTCTTTCAATACTTATTTTTGTCTTCAGCAGAGTGCCTCCCTCCCTGCTGCTCAAGTCCCCTCTCACTGCCAGCATCCCTCAGAAAGGGCTGAATAGAACTTCCCACCCCACAAACGTGACCTGGCTGTTCCACAGGTAGCCATGGACAGAAGCACAAGGTGCACTTAACCAGCTGTGCCCAAAAATATTTCCAACATTCCCAGCATGAAGTGTTAGAAAGTCCAGCTCTCAGGCACAGCGCAGCTGACTGCCAACTCCTGAAACCTGGAGTGATCCCATAGAATTTGGCAATTTCTGCTTTGCCAACACAACACTTGCAAATTCTGTCACCTAGAATTACATGACCAGCTGAGAAGGGGAAATATTTGTGTTTCAGCCAGCCCCTCTGAGTGTTGGGTTTTACTGAGACAGGTTTCTGCAAGTAACTTGAATAAAAGATCGTATTCTAAGCTCTAACACACATTGCCAGAGGTTCCCAGAAGCCTTTTTTCACCTGCATAATGTCTGTCCTCAGCTAGTGCTGAAGGTCCCATGAATTTTTAAATGCAATATTTGGATCAGAATTTTTTTAACCTCCTTTGCTGCCATTTCTGTGCGCATTCCATAAGAGTTAGTCTGACCTGAGCTGAGACTGTCCTAGAGGCCTTTACTTCTTTATTATCTCTTCTGCTGCTGTCTAGACCTCCTGGGCACTTGTATTTCCACCTCAAGATCTCCAGTGGTGCTCTCCTCACTTCTGCATTCAAGCACTGAGAAAATTTTGAGCTAGATGCTTTAAAAATGCAAATCAATGGATGAGAAGATAATAACCTTTTCTCATTTGTGTTCCTTAACTACATTTTCTGCTAGTAAAAAATCTGCTTTTTTTCTTGTCTTTTCTACACCTTCTGCACTTTAATGATTAGTCTACTTCTTATTCCTTCCTCTTTGGATTTTTTTTTATATTGCTAACACATTTTCATCCTGAAAAGATTTCCTGGGTTCTTCAGTGTATAACCATAAGATTCTTAATATATTATTGTTAGCTGGCTGTTACTATATATATGTGTGGGATACAACTGTTTGTGCAGCTGACTGGTCCTGATGGTCAGCTTTTGCTGGGTAAAGGCCAACACAAAGTGAGAGTGATGGTGTCAAAGTAGCTCAACCCCCATTTTTGTTATTTTTTATTTTCTTCTCTAACTTTTCCTAGCCACAGTTTGCAAGGGCCTTTCTACTCTGAAGTTGTAGCCCCCTTTTCCAGTCCCCACTCCATTTGTCTGCAAGGAATAGGGGGGTCTTTCTACTCCACGTGTAATCTGAGCTCTCTTTAGTGTGCTTGGCCTCCAAGGAGCCTCGGTTGGGGATGGCTGTGGGTGCAGTTCACATGGAAATGCCTACAGTGATCACAGCACATGCTTTGGGGTCCCAGATGCCACCACAGGGAGCAGAGGCTGGCATTAGCAAGGAGAGATAGGTGAGCCAGTGTCATGGAACCAGCCAGGTGAAAAGGGGAACAGCCAAGGAAGTGAGTCTGGTATTACCCACAAGAATAATTGTCTTTCCAGTAAGGCTGGAGGCAGCAGATCATGGCAGAAAACGAGTGTCCACATGCTAAAGAGCTTGCCCATTTGTCACAAAGCACCATCCAGCTGAGGATAAGGAATGAGTCACAAGTGTTAAGCTTTCCTGAGAGGCTTAAACATTTCAAGTACCAGCACCCATGGCCCTATAACCAGGGCACTGCCACTGTTCATAATGGGCCCTTACATAAAGTGCTGCATTGCAAGGTCTCAGGGCTGAAGTTCATCAGGCTTTTTCTTGTCTGAACTTTTCTTTACCTGCCTAGAGCTTTGTTTTAAGCATGGATAGCTGTATCTGCATTTTTTTATCCTAATGATCAGGCGGCTATGCTTGATTAGTTTTCCTTTTGCTTGTTTTTGCTGGCTATAACTGTGATGTTTACATTGCCAGTAGCAACAAAGAGCTCTTCCATGCAGAATGAAACCTTCATTTCTACACAATGAGGTGGTACAGAGGAAGGCAGGGTGGGCATGATAGCAGAGGCCTTGAATGTCGAGGCACAGGACATAGCGTACAGGCACAGGATGATAAGAAAAAGGGCAGAGCTCAGGGCTGGAAATGACTCATCCATGGTCAGTTAAAAAGATGAGGATCTGAGAGCTGCACAAAGCACATTTCAGGGGTAGCAAACAGAGTAAAGAACAAGTATCTAAGAAAAGTAAAAGTTACTGTATATGTAGATTTAGTTGCCATGCAGAGTGGCAAATTAAGGTGTGAACCAAACTGGCAAACTTATACAAATTATCCCAATTGGCTCCTATGGGGGAAAGAAAAAACCATCAACCTGGCAAGGTACTCAGGAGTGCTGTTGCCCCCCCATCCCCGTGGTCTGTAGCCATCAATCTAAGCACCCAGGACAGCAGTGGAAGGGGTTGGAAAACACTGGAAGAAGGGCCATAAACTAGGAGTGAATATAACAATTTTAGCTGTATTGTTGTTATTTAAAATTTTTCTGTAGTAGTATTCTTTGCTTTTTTTCCTTTTCTGTAATAATTAGATCTGGATTAATAAGAATTCTTTGATTTAGATCATTTAGATTTCAACTATGCTAACAGTAGATTCTTAGCTCTACACAGTGTGTTTCCTTTTCGTCCATAACAAGATTTTGAGCCTAACACGTTCAATAAATCCCAAATACTTTGGGGACTTAGGGTTGATTTCTCTCTCTGTTAACAGCTACACACACCAGGCACCTGAGGGCACTAACATTCTCACCATTTTCCCCAAGCAATGTGAGTAAGAGTGGGAAAGAAGTTCTCAGCAGTTGCAGAGCACCCATTACAGTCATTTAGCCAGTGTAGCAGCTTCTCTGAGGCCCTACATAACCGCCCTAGTATAAAGGATTTCTCATTCCTGTAAGAAACCTTGCTTTTTCCCATGACTCGGCAGTGCATGCAGATAATTCCCACCAACTCCTAGCAGCTCTGTGCTATGTGTTTTAATGTGCTTTTCTGAGTAGGACAGAATGAGGTCCCGGAAACCATGAGGTCATCCCCAGCACCTTTATTTTTGCACTGTAGAAAAGAGGCTGCAGCGCTGTATTAAGATGGTCTTTAGCCAAGCATCACAGAGCAGAAGAAAGCCCCAGCTGATATGGGACATGTAGGATCCATTATGCCTGTTTCTCGCCCACAGAGGCAGAGTCAGCTCTTAACTATTCTGGTTTGATGATCATTTTGCCTGAGGAGAGCAATTTAAAGCAGGTGCAGCATCATGGAGAAATGAGGCCAGTGACCTGGAGTGTCAAAGGGATTTGAGCATCTAGATAGAAGTACAGCCTTACTGAAACTACCCCACACTTTTGGGATACTCTTTCCTCTACTACTGAATACTTGGAGCAGTTTTTCTCCTGGTTATTTCAGCGCTTCTAACATTTGCTCAGAAATTTCCAGATCTCTGCTGAAATCGATGAATTTAGGAGACAAAATGCCAGCATTTCCTTCTATTATCACTGAGATAATCCACTGAATTTCCAAAGCTCCTTCCTGAAAATCTCACTCAGTATCAGCAGCTCTAGTGGGAATTCAACACCTCTGAAAGTTCAACAAAGAACAAAACCTCAGGCTACAGACAAACAGGAGAGGGTATTGGTGAAAGAAATGGAAGAATAATTCTC
Organism: Lepidothrix coronata; assembly: GCF_001604755.1. Classification (NCBI taxonomy): domain Eukaryota; kingdom Metazoa; phylum Chordata; class Aves; order Passeriformes; family Pipridae; genus Lepidothrix; species Lepidothrix coronata. The sequence continues at coordinate 137,526 of NW_016690249.1, read as the reverse complement.
TGAGAGATGTGGTATTCCCTGGAGAAAAGGCTGTCCTATCTGGCTGCTGCATAGATTTTTAGGTTGCTTTTGAAAAAAAAAAAGTTATTTATGAATATATTAAAAAAAAGTTTTCATTGACAGATTAGCACCTAAATCCTTTGCAGAAGAAGTGAATTAAAGAGGAATTTGAGTGGGGAAAGTACAACACTGGGGACAGGAAACCAATCTCCTATGCACAGTGTACATGCCTTTATGATATACATTTCCTTGTGTTTCTCAACTTTCTTTCTGCCCTTTAATTTAAGGTTGCATATTCCGATGGCAAATGTCTCACAGCTGCAGAAAGGAAGTCACAGACAGCCTGTAATCTACTGCCAAGCATCACTCTGAAGAAGTTTGCAATTTGTGATAATGGTATTGTTCCTTCAGTTTTGTTCTTGTAGCTCATCCTTCATTACGCGCAGTGCTTTACAAAGCTTTCTGTGTTTAGCAGCATTAGCCCCTCAAGCAATAGATTACAGTAAGAATATTTAAAATTTTATTACTGCAGCTTTTTTTTTAAGTCCCTAGTAGCAGTAAGTACAAGGTATGAGTGGGTGGTGCTAGGAAAAATCATTCTTGTTTGCATCAGGCAACAAATAAACCCCACATGTCTAATACCACTTGACATAATAAACCATCAGTGTAATTAGCCCTTATATTAGTAATTTTTATAATTCAGCTGTTCAGCAGTGACTCAAACCTGTTGTATGCCATCTTTCAAGTAATGATATAAATAGCTTGAGCAAGCAAAAAAGAGACCTGCAATTTATTGCTTCAAAATGCACTTTTTCGTTCCACATATCTGATCTTTTTCCTGATAAAACTGAAGACAATTTGGATTAAATGGATGGGCTTTACCCAAAGCAGTCTGAGGCTCAGCTAGGAGTGTATAATCTGTGTTAGCCCTGAATGGACTTGGGAGGTGCACACTTGCCCAACAATAGGCCATTTCTCTGGTAAAGAATTTGCACTTTACTGCTTTGCCAGGCAAGATACACATCGTCTCTTACCTCTAAGGAGGGAGATGAGGGGGTGCACTGAAACTCACTGTGCAGAATCATGCAGGCAGGATTCAAAGCAAACAGATTTGCAGTTTCTTTAGTGTAAAGGTTGAGACCTGCTTTTAATTATGATAGTGGTCAAATCCACAGAGGATTTAGATTTGTGAAACCCAAATTTACTTTGATTTGTGATATTGGTCTTGTTGAGTTTTCCCATCAATGACTCCCTCCAGAAACATTAGTTAGTGTCACCAAGAGCCTTCTGAGGAAGGGGGAGCGCTCAACTCTGCTGCAGAGCTGTTATTCACAGACCACATGCAATTGCTCAGGATCTGTGGCACCGCACTTGGCTCACAGATTATTCTTGCATTTCCGCATTTTATCAGTACCCAGTGCATCCTCTTTAGTGCTACAGTTAAATGGTTAAGCTTTTCCTCTTCTGTGTTCCAGTACGATTGTTTCTTTTCTCCAGCTGGGTTATATCCATCCTCTAGAGAAATAATATCCAGTGCCTTTTGAAGAGTCTCTCTTTCACACAGTTTATAAATGCACTTTATACTATAGCCCAAACCTTATATGCCATGTCTTTCTTCTCACCTTAGTATGATGAGATAGAGGGAGCCTTGCAGGCTAGATCTTCATCTACTTCGTGAAGAACTTACCCAAAACATGTCCTCTCTTCAGCTGAGAAAAGTTTTTCTAACTCTGGTAATAGATATCAAAAGAAAACAGAAACAGGAATATGAATGATCCATCTTCTTCATACCAATCATTAGCTATATTTAATTGAACACCAGGTCAATAAAGGCTGGTGATCTGATAATTTATTTAAAGTGGAATGAACTTAGGGAGTCAAGCTGATATGGTATTTGTGAGTTTGGATATATTTTTCAAGAGCAATTTTTGCAAAGTTTTGTAAAGCTAATGTGACCCTCATGGTGGTAAATAGAGAGGTGATATAATTAAAGGTAGTTCATAGTTAATCAATACTATAAAATTCTCCAAATGCTTTGGTAGATAGATCATCATATATGGTTTTAAATAAAAATACAAGTAAGATTGATTGAAAAAAGTCATATTTTCAGAGCAATTCTTTGGATGATTTTGTTTTTCAAAATACTTTGCAATTGGTAATTTTTGTGTGATTTGCCAGGAGTAAATGTAGCAGAGGTTTTACCCAGGTGCTATCTCATTGCAACGTAACAGAAGTAAGAAGTGGTCCTCTGTGTGATTTTTTTTTCTTTTTTAATATTAGTATCTACTAACTAAAGTGATTTCTTAAGTATAATATACTTTATTGTACTTCTAGAATATTTAAAATAGAATTTTTACTTTGATTCTTCAGGAAGTGGTATCTGTGATTTTTAGGGATTTGTGGCACATGCAGCTGTGTAGGTATGAGGCATCTTTGGGCAGCAAGGTGTGTTTTGGCAGCCCTTATATTCTAGGTACTTCCCAGCTTTCCTCAGTTAGCAAAGAGCTCCACAGCAGCAGGGAGCCCCAGAAGACATCTTGGAACCCCTGTGAACAATACATTAAACACCAGTTGCAGAATAATTACTGTCTTTACTTTCATCTTTGCGTGATTGGCCACATGCAGTCTGACCAGCAAGCCATGACTTCCATTTCCCATGTGAATTCAGATTGCAGCTCTAACATGAGACACAAGCACTCAGTGGAACACAGACTGCCCCCAGAATGGCACCGGGCACATTTCTGAAATTGGGCTGCATGTGGGAGAGTTTTTGGAAGACCTTGCTTCATAGGACTGCTGGCTTGTGGGAACATGACTGAGAATGTGGAGTGAGTGACATGATTAGATGGGGTGATAGTTCAGGTTTCCTGTTAACAATGGGAGACATTTCAGCTACTAGTCCCTAGAGAAGAGGTTGCTTGCTGAGGACAGACTACCACTAGAACTCAGCATTAAGAGATAGAATCGCCTTTTCCAGATATTTTGTGAGTCCTTAGGGACCTGATTGCATCTCAGGGTGAAGGCTTACTCAAATCTCTCCTCTCTTGGTTCAGTGTTTGTGATACGTGCACATTACCATCTCACCCTCATGTTACCAGGCTCCTCTGAGCCCACTTCAAGAGTAAACACAGACATTGCTTTTAAGACAAAGCCCCATTTACCCACCAAGAGATAAGTTCAGGTTTCTGTTAGAACATTGCAAACTAAATTGCCAGCAAAGCATTAATACAGTTTTAATCTCAGCCCTGCAACACAATATGTCTGTTTGCTTAAGCTCTCTTACCTAAGACATATATCTCTGCTCTCAGAAGAAAGGGCTGAAGGCACCATTCCACCATCATGGTGTCAACCTCTGCAGTCCAGAAACAGAGACCTCTTCCCCATTGTGGAGCTGGTTTATAGACCTTAGGACTGGAGTTCAGAGATAAAAAAGCAAATGCTGAGGAAAGTATTTAGGAGTCAGACTGGAAATTAGGACCCCTTAAATATCTACAGACTGTATTTTCCTTGGTCTCTTGACAAGATAATGTAATACATTGTTGTGATATACTTTTCCTGTAGTTGATCACAGAAAAAAAAATAAATATGAAACTCATAAACTCTGCCTACTTGCAGCCCAGATGCCCATTTAAATATTGCCTTATTTCTGTCCTTCTACCACCAGCAAATGTCACAGTCAGCACAGCAGAGCGGCTGAAGGACTTGTTTTCCTTCCTGATAACAGGAAGCAACCCAAATAATATCAATGGGCTGAGGCCACAAAGATTTACTGGGGAGGAAAATTAACGCAGCTGAATAAACATGGGTCAGCTTTGGCTATCGCCTCAGGGTGAAATCTCTAGGTCACTTTGGCTGAAAATGACGGGTATGAAATGGGTTAGACACCCAGGCCTTGGCTCCCCATTTGCCAGGCTCAGTCTTCACAGGCAAAACAAGCAGGGAATGTTTTCCTGCTGATCCACTGGGGTTAATGGGCAGGGCACAGGAGGGTGATGGAGCCCGAGAAAGGAAGGATAGAGACAGTCCATCCTCGGGAAGGACAGAGAGGAGGCAGAAAGGGAGCAGAGTGTTGTTGCAGCAACGAGTTACTGCAGCACCATGCGACTGCGCCCCAGTTCTCTGCACATTGGCAGAGAGGAATAATTGTGTTTTGAAAAGGCTGGTTTTAAAAGACACAATAAATTTCCTGACTGACACCTCCCTAGTAAACATGTATAAATTCCCTCGGACGTGCCACTCCAAGAATTACAGGCTGTGAGTGCCTGGGTAAGTTTTATTGCTTTGGTTTCAGTAGGCTGGCTAATGGCTGTGAATTTCCCTCCCAGCTCTTAGTTTGAGCACTGTATTCACAATTTAACAGCACTCAGATGTTTAGCTCCATGTTAGCGGAAAAAAAGAGGCTACATGGGCTGTATGGTATGTTATACACCTTGATGGAGCTAGAGGGATATCAGAAAGTTCACTACATCGGCAAGGCTGTAACCTTAAGTGAATAAATACATAGAATAGCTTCGCCAGCCAAAAAGCAGCTTTGAGTATCAGGAAGAATAAAGTCCTAATTCTGCAAAGATACTATCAGCAGCCACTGCAGCACCTATTGTTTCTATTCAAAAGCTCCCTCCCGTATCTTTGTCTCTTTTACTACATCAGTTTCAGGCTACTGAGAAATTCCTTGGTTCCCAAATCAGGCTCAAGCCACTGTAACCCCTGGATGCACTTGAAAGCAGCTAATTCTGATTTGGTTTTTGTTCTATTATCTCACATTTCCTCCCTTGACCTCTTCAAGAGATACCATTCAAACACTCTGAAAAGAAGCTCTGACTTGCTAGTTACATAAACTTTCAAACAAAAGGCATGCATAATTAGATTGCCCAAATTTGTGCAGTAGCAGAAGCCTTGTTAACAGACAGCAGCCCTGGAAAGAGGCTTTCTCTTAACCAAAGCAAAACTACAGTGCTCTGAGGCTGAAATGCTGAGAACACTTGGACAGTACTTATCTACTGCAGTCTTTAGATGACATAATGCTGTTAATTAATGGACTCCAGAGAGTCTCCTTCATTTGTCTTTGTCTACAAGCAGATTTAAATAAAAACTTTTCTATCTCTGACCTGGACTCTCTTTTAGAGACCAATTCTGCATTGCATTTGCTATGGAGATGAACACCCAGCACATACACAGAATAAAATAGCCGGAGAGAAAAGTAGGGTCACAGGGAATTCTTTCAGCACAGATCTACTCATTGTTCCTGTTTGCTATCCATGGCAGTGTATCTCATGTCAGACAGCACTAGGTGCTGCACACATCTGCACAAAGCAAAGCTAAAGCTCAGACAATGATGGTAATGCTCACTTGGTTGTTAGACAGCTTATGCTACAGCTAAAGAGGCAAACACAAGCTCCAGGCAGATTATGGCTCCTCCAGACACAGCCGTTGTTCAGTTCCTACAAAAGCCTGTGACCTGCTCCACAACGTGGGGCTACCCTGCTCACTGGGCTATGTGGCCATCACAGGGCGTGAGCAGCACCTCATGATGCTTCTCTGGGGACACAGACCATTTGTATCTTTCTGAATCTCTCCAAAGAGACATCAAGAGAAGCTGACACAGTCCATGGGAGATAAGGACCTAGCTATTGTCTGATCACAGCTACACTTTGGGACTGTGAAAGGCTCAAACAGCTTTGTTTAAAATCATGTCCTCTGCCATGAGAAATGAGGAGAATGGAAGAGAGAAAAACCATCCTGGAGAGCTCAGCTCATCGGGAAGGACTCCAGTGGCCTTGCACAGGCACAGTGTGGTGTCTTCAGAGGGTTGAAGAGTGTGTTTGGTTCTGATCTTGCATCCCTCCAGGCACACAGCTTTGGTGTATTCTCTGTGAAAGCTGTGGGTGCACAAAAGAAGGAGCTGAAAGCACATCTGGGCCCAGGTGTGTGCAGGAACATAGAGTGTGGGGGGGTGCGCAGAATGGTGGAGGAGCATGGCATCTGGGTGTTGCCCTGCAAGGATCCACCTGGAAGTAGGGTGCCTGCTCTGCTTCTATAGTCAAGGTAATCTCTGGCTTTTGAGGATGATCATACATCTCTTAAATTAGACATTAGCTTAGCTACGTTGGATGCTTGGCAGTTGCAAAGGATGTGTCTACACTAATTCTCTGGTTTGGATCATAAGTGAGCTTTAGAAAAAGTGATTCTCCTGATCGGAGCTTTCCATGGATCCTGAGAACACCCTAAACATTCCTCCCAGCATCCTTCTCTGTATTTTAGGGTGAGTTTCAAGCAATCAAACAATTGTCAAATTTCAAAGCTTGACAAAGCAGCTGTTTGCCTCCCAGAAGGTAATACACTGTATTCTTCCTGAGGAACAGCCCTGAAGCCTAATTGATGAAGTCTGACCATGATAATAAAGGAGAATCTGAATCAGGGTGGCAGTGGCAGATGAGGTGAGGATGGATTTAGGCCCTTGTGCACTTCATGGCTTTTGAGCAGGTGCAGAGCTGACTCTGGAGATGTGATGAAGCCCAGGGTCACCAAAGCCCCAGTCCAGCTGACAGACTATTGAGTAGCTCCCATCATTCCTTAACTGGGCCAAGGGCAGAGCTGGGAAGGAGAATTCGATTTGGACACTACAGACTGGTGAGAAAGTATTGATTTCTCATTCCCTTTTATTTCTGGGTAGACATTTGTCACCCAGTCCTATTTTTTTTTGTTGGAAAAGAGGTATTTCAACAGATAATCCTCTGGAAGTAAAAAGGAAAATATTTTCATAAAAAGAAAATTTCTTTGGGCTCAAAACATCACTGGAAATTAATCTACATTGAATAATAACTTCAATGTCAAAAGACAATGGACGCTGAATTTTAGAATTTTTTTAAAATCTGTGTGGGCTCCAGGCAAATCCCCCTTCTTCTTTGTCAGAGGGAGGTGGTGCTGGACCTCTATATGAGTGCTCCACCTGTCTGCACCAAAGGACCGATCACTCTCTTGTCCTCCATCAAAATGATTCAACTTTCTGCAAAAAGGCAAAGCAGGGCTTGCTCAAAGCAAGCTCTGCTGCCTCTCACTGAAGTGTGCTGCTCTGGGCTCATCCTTTCTGGGGTTTGGATTAGGAATTCTATCTTGGCCACATGCCTTGGAAAACCATGGGTTTCTGAGAGAGAGATGTGGCATTGCTGACAGCTCCCAGGCAGCCCTAGCCATGGTCCACATTCTCCTGGCTTTTCAGTGAGGCCCTCAAACACATCCGTGTGTCATTGCTTTCATGTACACTGACTACAAGCACCTAAGCAAAAGGGAGCAACTCTTCATTTGATATCGAATGATATCAAATGGCATTTAACACAATGAAGTTTCAGATATCCCATCTGATGTACTACCTGGAGAGCAGTTGTTCCTGGGCCCATCCTGGAACTATTCTGTTCCTGATCTTGCAGAAGCAAGGGAGAAGGAGAAGCACTGGGGAACTGGTGTAAAAATCTCTCTTGACTGACAAGAGAACTGAACTACTTACTCTTCCCACTTCTGACAGGGGTCACCATGTCTGACAGCCAAAGAGCTTAGGGAATACTTGTAGTTGATAGCTCTCACTCTTACCTCAGGGAAGGAGAAAGCTGGGGCCACACTGTCACTGCTGGTTATTTCCATCTGTCCAGCTGCTCCAGTCAACCTCGTTTGCTGCTTTCCTTCATTGTTCTTTTTTAAGGTGTAACAGCTGAGCTGTGGAATGCTGTGGGTGATGTCCTGGCGTCTCTGGACTGCTGTCACTTCCACTACATCATGTAGGACCTGCAGGGTTGCATGAAGCCCCTGAAAGAAATCTATGAGTTTGTTTTCATCCCCGAGCAAATTTGCTACCAGTTGTGGTGCAGCAATCTCTACTTGGTGCTTCGACATGATGCCCTCTGAGATCTGGGGGAGAGGGGATCCTTCCCTCTCCTGCCAATGTTCTATGTTAAACTGGAGGGCTGCAACATTATCACTGCCTCATCTCTCTCTGTCCAGGTTACTGCTTGTGCTATTAACACTTGGGACAGGAATGTTGGGGAAACCAAGCTGACCAGAGAACTGCTCCACTCTCTCTTCACAGTCCCACCCTCCAGTGCTTTCCTGCTCCCATCTCTCTTGCTGGAGACCAGCCCACATGCCTTACCCTGGCAAGAGACTTTCTTACTTGGTGCCTGCCCATTGACTTTCTCTGGCACCTCTTGAGTCCCTGTTGCCTTTCTGCCTCCCTGCAAAGGCCTGGCAGCCCCAAACCCTTGGCTCATTCCCATCAGCAAAGACGCTGAGGAGATTCCACTGTAGCCTCTCATAACAGGCTGCTCTTCTTCCCTCTACCTTCTCCCTAATGCCTTGGGAAGCCACACACACTCTGCAAAGCCAAGCAGCCAACAGCAACCTCAAGCAAGACTTTTTGTGGCTGAAAGTATTTGCTGGAAGCTCCAGGACTTCTGTTGGACACTTCAGTCTGTTCTCAGGCCGTCACAGAAACTTCTGAACTTGGCAAAGTTCAGGCCCTTTCCTGCTTCAAACAGTCTTGGCAAAAACAATGTCTGCCCTTGGGAGAGTGATGTGGACTGGAAGAAAAAGGCAGTTAATGTAATTCTGCTCCTTAACCTCCTATGACAAGGCTTACAGAGAAGGAAGTTAAAAAAAAAAGGTGTGACAGGAAGAGGAGGAGGAAGTGGGAAATAGTTCAGCACTCTAATGAACACTTTTCAAAATGTCTCACACCTAGTCTCTGAATTCAAATCTCTAGAAATGAACACCAAGGGGCATGGTGTTGTTGTTCAAGACAGACGAGATGATAATGCAAGATATGCGCGCACTGGTACATTTTTTCGGGTTAATCTGTTTTTTCCCTTCTTTCATCAAAGTTCAAGAAGCATGGTTCAAAAGGTCATACTTAGACCTTTTGCACTTCAGACCTTTGGGAAAATGTTCTTTCCCCTGGAGGAGGAAGGCTGTTTTTGTGACAAAATTAATTTTTCTTCTGTGTGTCTATTAGAAACTGGCTTTACAGAGAATATTATTTAAAATAGTTTGCGTAGAAGAGATTGCAACCCTTTTTGTATTGCAACACACTGGAATACCTGAAATTCTTAGGGTGTAGCAGCCTTTCCAAGATCTACTGAAAACATCCTGGGATAAACCCATGGAAAGAAGATCACACTCTCCAAGAAACTGAGATGTTCCCTTCTTGTTCTCTCTGTCAGAGCTCTGTGTCCACCATGGCCCACCTTTTCAACCGACACCCACTACTCAGGACAGGCTATAGGTCCCCCAGAAAATCCACAGGGAATCATCTCCCTCTTATGGTGCGATCCCGTACTACACTTGAGTGCTCCTCTCCCAGCTCCCCAATGTTTGCTGGAGCGGGCGGAGAGGGGGGCAGGAGACATGGCAACAAAACCATAGCAAGATGATCGAACATGGGGATGGGCTGGAAGCTGAAAGAGCAGAGAAAAATGAGGGCAGGAAGGTGATGACGAGGTTGTTCGGTTTATGACTGAAATGGGAGGAGGCAATCGCCTGCAGCTGCTGAGGACTGGAACCAGCAAAGCAGAGCTCCTAGACCGTCTTTTCCACACCAAATCTAAATATATTCCTTCACCCTGAAGCCGTGCTGGCTGTCGCTGTGCTGGGGCACGTGATCCCTCCTCACAAATTCTATATACCTCTTCTCGGCAAAGTTGCTCTGTCTGACAGAACTTGCAAGGCTCTGCCTGGTAAGGGGGGCTGCAGCTGGGACCAGGGAGGGCAAGGGCCAGGCAGGCTGCTGTGCCCACTGTCCCAGCTTGCAGCCCTGCTCTACCCAGTCATGATCACTAAGGCAGACCTTGTAGATCTCCACCTGATGTCTGCTCAGGGAAGAAGTTGACTAAGCTTGCCAAAACAATCCTTTTAGCTGCAGGGAATGTAGGGAAGGCTGGGTCAGTGCTGGCCTGTTGGTGCAATGCCCATGTTGCCCCAGGGAGACACAATTGCCTGTCCAGGAAGCATGGCAGCTCCCTCCTGGCTGCTTTCCTCCGGGAAAGCAGCTGTCCTTCTGCAGCACCTGGAGGGAAGCTGGTGTGAGCCCAGGTCCTGCTTAGGGCCCCTTGCCCAAAAGGGCTGCCTGTGTGTTCTGATGGTGCGTGCCCAGAGCCTCCAGCACGACAGTCCCATACCAGTCTCGTGCAGAGGTGCAGATGGTTTTCATCATTAATCTGATACATGGGAAACCTTCATGGAGCAATTTCTGCTATGTCCGTGCATTAGTCTTCAAAGAGGAATGCAGGAGCTTCCCTGGGTTGAGGTGACTGTCCTGCAGAGTTCAGGGCAACTGAGGAGGCCTCACTTCATGATGAATATTCAAAGAGAAAAGCCAACCTGGATTAACAGGAATTCATAGTGAAACTGGTAACATTAATTTAAACAACCAAACTGTCTCCTGTTTGCTCTTCACACTCTGTGATTTTTATAGACCTCTCCAGGGCTTGACTGATTACTTTTAGGCCAGACTATTTGTGTCCAGTTGACACAAGTAGCACTCAAAAATGTGGTGCAAGTGCAGTGCTCAGCACTGGGGGCGAGTGCCACATGCAGGTGCCAGGGCCTCACACACGTGGGGTGCATCCCCATCGCAGCTCATGGCAGAGGCACTGCCCCTCCACAGAGCTCCTCTCTGCTTTCCACCTCCTAACTACATCTCTGGCAGCTCAGCTAACTAATTAAACACTCTAATAGCCAGGTGTTTATCCTTTGAGATGGATCTGGGAGGTATCCAGGGGTTGCTTCTTCTTCCAAGCAGTGCTGCTGGCTGGGACTGGACTTCACAGTCAGTGCCCAGTCCTTGTCTGTGTCTGCCCCTGGATTAAATAATTTTATGCACTACAGCAGGAGTTAAGGGGAAAAACCAAATACAATTGAAGCTTGGTTTATACTTTGGCTTTACTCATCCCTTCAGAATCCCAACCTGAAAAGTGGTCCAGTGTTCCAGTGCTGCTCATTTTGTTGGGTTACATCCTTAACAGTGAGAAGGCTCCTGACCTTGCTCAACAAATCAGCAATAAAGTTAATGAGTTCCAAAAGATATCCCAATGCACATGAGGTCTTCTATTTACAGGTTTCCCCTAAATATTTCCCTCTTTGCAAAAATGAAAGGCACAGTTTTCATGTATGAATTTACAAGCTAGGAATAGTAGCCTAGCTTCCAACTTCCCACTAACAGAGAGAGTGGGTCAGGAATAACTGTCTTCCAAACTGCTCAGATATCTTCCTTCTAGACCTGCCAGGAGACACTGCACATGCTGCTGCACCAGTCGTGCTGATCTCTAGGTGAAATTCCCAGACCTAGAGACTTGTTAATCCCCACAAAACCAAGGCAGAAAGCAGGAGATAGGTGTCTGTAAATCCTGGCTCCTCATTTTCAAGGATTACTCCAGACTCCCACTCCTGTTCAGTAAAACACCAACATTCACCACAGCATGTCCCCCATAGGAGAAAGACCCCTTGCTGCCTACCATTCCCTGCCTGCCCTTCATGTTGGGTTTAAACAGGGACTCTCACTTAGTCTCTCATCTATTTGGTTTAACAAGGTACATCTCTAATTACATTCAAATTATAGGGAAAATGGGAAAAAAATCTGAGATTTTATTCGCTGTTCTGAAGTAAGAGCCCCTGAGTGATGCTACCTACTAATAAAAATGGTTGAAAATAAAACAGAGATTATGGAATTGAATGGATAGTTGTGGTACAGCAAGCAGAGGTTGTTCTACTGAAGTTGTAATTTAACATGGAAAGTACAGAGAAAAAGGGCTTAACAGAAGAGCAAGAAGGATACCTACTGCTGGAGGAGGTGGTGATGGAGAGGGAAGAAAAATACCTGTAAAAAGATTTGTGAAAATCACCAAGTATTTTGTTCACACTCAATGTCCTGTCCATGCTCCCAGTCCATAGATGTACAGGAGGTCTCTGTCCCACCTGGATTATATTAAGGTTATTATAAGCCCCCTCCAAAGTGGGCTCTTGATGGGCTGTAGTGATGGCAGCTGCGTGCAGCACACCCAGGGCTGTAAGTGGCAAACTGTGTCTCCCAGCACCAGCTGCTCTGGGCTGTGGCAGCAGCCACACGGCATTGCTTCTGGCCACTGACTGGCTGACATTTCATTCAGTATAAATTACAAATACTAGAAGTAAATGAACAGTTTGGAATTCACAGAGTCATAAATGGGAAGGCCGGGGGGGCCACTGCCGTCAGCCGCTCAACCTCCTGTTTAACGCTGGCCATAAAATGGCAGCTGGGAACTCCTGCATCCAGCCCAGCAATTTATGCCTGAGCAGGAGTGAATCTGTGAGAAAGACACTCTGTCTTCATTAAAATCCTGATGTGACAGAGAGCGCATAAATCCTGAGATCTTCTAAAGGCTAATTACTCTCACAGAATTCATACCTTATTCTCAGTTTGGGTTTGCTCCTCCCCACAGGGTTCCTTACCGGCATTATTCTCAAAGCTCCCCTCCAAAAACCAAACTGCGCATTTTATTGTACCCACTGGTGTTTGACAGCCCCGAGGACCAATGTTTATGAACTAGATTCACAAATTACCCCGAGCAAACAAGTAGGGGCATAGAATCAACCACAGGTTTTGGAAATACCAAAATATTCAGGACCTTTATCAAATGTATTTCATACAAATGATTCACTGAGCCCACATCTAAAAGATGTCAGGGGGCACTTGTGCCCCCACTAAGGGCGCACAGGGAAAAACAAGAAGGTGAAATGAGTGAGAAGATTGACCCAGAGATGCTAAGAAGACTGATGACAGTGTGACAAGCCTCACTGGGGACTGAGGACAAAAAGATCAAAAAAAAGAAAAAAAAAAAGGCACATTTTGGGAAGCATGAGTGTTGCATGAAAGATGAAGAAAAGAGTTTTGAAATAGAGGTAGACACCTATAGGTGGGGGGACATCTGTCCCGGGTGCAGGGCTGAACTGAAGTCCGGGAAGCTGCTCTCAGCCACCGTGCTGGGAGCAGGCAGGCTAAGGAGGAGCTGCCAGCCAGCAAGGCACCAGAGAGCACCCAGAGGGCAGGGAACTGGCTAGTTTCTCCACCTTCACACCAGGCAGAGCCTGACTTCTCATTCCCATGGCAACCCTAACCCAGCTGCATCTCACCGAGGCAGATGAAGGCATTAATTTCACAGCAAAGTCAGCCATCTCAGACCCTCGGCACGCGCGATGCAGCCGGGTTCAGGTTGCTGGGGGAACCATAACTTTTTAATCACACTGCATTAAGGGTTTTATTACTCTGCATATTTATAAGGGTTGGTTTATTCAGATCCAGAGAGAGAGAGAGAGAGCGGAACAGAGAGATTTGCTGGTTTTACTTTCAGATTACCCCAGGTTTTTCCCTACATGGATGCAGGGTGCAGGTGACTGAGGTACCACTGCTGAGGGCAGATGGGATGCAAAATAGTCACAGCATGTGGAAGCAACATAGCAAACTGGAGATGCTATAGAGAGAACTGTGAAGTGTGTGAAGGAGAGAGTTCATAGAGGTGTTAGATCAGTGTCTAACATAATACATAATATTTCCATGGATTTTCAGTGAAAAGGCTGCTGGGACAAATTTTATCAGGGTGTTTTACATAAATGGCAGCTATAAACACTTCAACAACAGAAAAGAATGACAATTGAAGGAGAAAAGGGAAAGCTCAATGAGCTACTTTATGGAAATACTGGGGAACAAATGCAACCCAGAAGAGAAGTTTTTCTGCCCTTGAGGGCCTTTGCACACTCCTGTTATTCTCCCTCCTGGCCTGTACAGCCTTGCTCAAAAACCTATTTGGAGAGCTTTTGGAAAAACATCAACACTAGTCTGTGTTTGAATCAGCTGGAAAAAATGACCTTTCCAAAACATTTGGAAAAGCAAAAAAATGACCTAAAGAAACCTCTTGGAGGTTGTCCGGGACTCAGAGCTCAGACAGATTTGTTCCCTCAGATTTAACTGCAGTGCTTTAACGTGTCCTTCCAAACTCTTACCCCACGGACTTCAGTATATTTGGGCTTCTTGCTGAGCTGCTTGGCCCATTGGACTAGCTGGAATGGGAGGTGTGGGATGCCAGAGCCAGGCATCTCCTCCTTCAGCCCTGGAGAGGTGCTGTGAGGCTGTGTACAGCCCACAAAGGGTGAGTGATTTGGCTGCCCCTGCCAAATCTTACAAACAGATGAGTTCATGCCAAGGAAAGTCCCCTCTGAAAGTAGCAGGAAAACTAAAAACTGTCAGCTTTATGCCCCATGATTTGGAAAATCCCTTCCAGTGCTCTAGTCATCACAAGTTCCATCCCACACAAGCTAAGCAGCTGGCTGTGCCTCAGCCCAGACTGCTGATGCCAGCCCCATCTGTGGTGATCATGCATCAGGATAGAAACCAGATCTATATAGCTCCCTTCTTGCACTGGCTGCTGGGTCTTTGAGAGGGCTGTGGGCACAGAAACACCAGAACCTCCGCAGGGACTAAGAGCTGTTTTGTTTATTCCAGTGAAATAATTACTGGGAAGAGAAGTCAAACCCAGGAGCTAATAGCACGTGTACCACAGTGGGTTGCACAGATTGGGGTGCTCCCATTGCTCATGTTTGTCCTCTTCTCCATCTTCTCTCCTTTCTGTCTCTGCCAGTTATTCTACAGCTCCCCAGCCCCTTCCCACTCCCTCCAGTGACACCCAAGCTCTTGGTGGTACCAGCAGCAAGTGCCCCAGGAGTTCTGGCACCGCTGCCTCTCTTATCCCCTCTTCTAATGCTGCCAGCCTAGTATGTCCTCTCACTTTACCCCAGTGCTGATTTTTAATTTTTGAAGATTTTGGGCTTTGACCATCAGGGCAATGAACGGGCACATGATTTCACAGCAAAAGGCTCCAGCTGTGCTGGGTGATCTGCCACGCAGCTGGACTGAGGGGGACGAGTGCAGCATGTTTGCCAGGCTGCAGTGACCTGCACATAGTGGCCCAGGGACAGCTGCCTCCCACTATGTGAGACAGCGTGTTGTAGAAGAGCAGTCACCCTTGGTCAAACCAAATGTCCATCTGACCCCACAGCTTGTCCCTACAGGAGCAGATGCCATGGGAGGAGGGTGAGGACACAGTGAACCCATTGCAGCACCTTCCTAACCTCTCCTCCTCACCCCTGGGGATCTAAGGGACCTCCTGGGCCAGAGGCCTCTCTGTAGGCAATAGACCTTAAATTATTTTCATTTCATGATTTTTTCCTGCCATGTTTTGAAGCTGTGACTGGCACTTGACATGGTAGAGCCATGGCAGAGCCCCACTGTGTAACGACACGTGGTGTGAAACCACCTCTCCATTTTAAAGCTGCTGCCTCTTGCTTTTGCTCCATGCCTTCAAGGTGTTGGCTGGGAAAAGGCAATGAACAGTCATGGCCTATTTGCCGTCCCCAGGCCTCTTCTATCACCTCTTCAGTTGAAGAACACTACCTTTTCCTGATACTGCAACTGCTCGACAACTTCAACTAGAAAAGCTTTCTGGCTGTACGGGGCAGGCTGTCACACTTGGCGCCCTTTCTACAATCACTGTCAATGCTGTGATGCCTTTATTTTTTCAGTGTCCTTTTCTTTTTCACACAGCTAGTAATTTAGAAGTACACAAGATATTTTTAGACCTAACTTAGAAGTGCTTCAGGTCTGCAATTGGGTGACTCAGCTGCCAGTGTTATTTACTTTAGTTTTACATTCAAACTGGGCAATTACAGCCCTGAGCAGCTATTTAGAGACCATATTTCCTTGTCATGCTGTCAGAGTTTGCACGCAGCATTGTCTGTAAAGCACTTTGCGCATCCAGGTACATGTCTGAAGGTTTTCTAAAGCAGGTGGAGAATAAAGCCCTGGGCTGTCACACCTCTTTCCTCTATCTGCTTGTAAAACCACCTTCCTGTGCCCTTTGTGACATCGCCTTATTGCCAGATGATCCTGCACGCTCTGCTGGGGACGCTCCCCAAGATGACAGCTCGCGAAGGATTGCTGTGGGATTTGGGTCACAGCCGGAGCGTAAGGTGGCATTTTCTCCCTAATGAAAGTCTCTCTCACAGCTTTTTCCTTTCAGAGGAAGAAATCTCCACAGATCACAGAGCCATTTGTACTGGTTTAATGATGCTCGAGACATTTATCCTGGGGAAGAGTTCTGCCCGATCTCCCTGTTTACTTCAAACCCACTTATTTATAACATCCTTTCCTTCAGTTCTTGAATCCTTCACCTGCACAAACATCTCCTCTAGATCATCTTTATTGAATACAGTTAAGTGTAGCTCATGGGGTTATTGAATTACAGGCATGAACTTACCAAAATGAGATAAATCACTCACATATTAGCCTCTCTCTATTAAACACATCTCACCCCGAGGCATTTTTCCATAAAACAGATACCATATATCAAGCGTTTGAATATTTGAAGCAGTTAAGGCAGGCTTCTCCCAGCAAGAAGGCACACAACAGGAATGCAGCAGCCCCCTCTGAAGGAAGCTTTACTGCCTAAAATATTTATTAGAAATAACACCCTCTGTGTGAGGCTTGAAGGGTAAGAGCTCGAGATGGAGTCTGAGCTACATTTGCTCATATCAGTTTCTCTTCCATGTGGTGCACCACCACCCATCCCTGACATCTGCCTCTGCCCAGTCTCTGGCACAGGAGGGACAGTGCCCTTCCTGGGGTTACTCACCAATGTGCCCATGCTAGGCACCAGCTTTGCCCCCACAAATCACCAGTTTGAGAGAGATGTTTTGTCTTTGAGAGATAGTTGAGCTTGATTTGGGCAGAGGCAGCAATAGGAAATGTTCATGCCATTTGGGGGTGCAAAAGGGACTTGGCTGTGCGCTCAGCCCCTGGCATGGGAGGAGCAGTGGGTCCTGTACTGCCCAGTACCAAACCACACCACCTCCTTGCGTGTCCTGCAGCACACTCGGATTCACACCCCTCTAAAACATCTCCAGACCACTGGTTTGCCTTTTTCTCTAGGTAGTTTTCATTCTGACCCTCCTTTTAACTTCTCTCACCATGGTCTCACCCTGGGTATTTTTACAGCCAGTGTCATATCCACACATTTCCATCCCTGCCTTGTAGTTTGACAGGTCTCAGATTTTTGGTGGATTTTTTCCCCTCTTGCATCACCCTATCTCACTTGGAAGCCTGAAAGGCTTTGGTGATGGCTTATTTGCAGGATCCTAATCCCAAACTGCGTCTGCTCCAAGGCACTGATGCCGTAAGAATTTTCAGATAAAAAGATTCACTGAAATATCAAGAAGAGAAAAAGATATATACATACCTACAATAATCTGCCTGATACATCACCATGATCAGTAACCACTTACGACACGCACATGCCCTGGAGCGTTGCTGGATCCTTGCTCCTTATGCACAGGATTTTTTTCTGAATAACTCTTGGATATTAATTAACATTTTATAAATAATTAGCATAATCAATATTTTAAATCCTGGCATTGTTAAGGATTACACAAGAATTGCTAAGGATCGACACAGGTGTATTTGTAACCTCGAGAAGTATAAACTATCCTGCTTAAGTACTAGTATTTAAGGTGTAGTATTCAAGGAAAATAAGTTTTACAATGAATTAATTAGGTTTCCAGACAGTTAAACCTAATTTTCAGTGTAGATGTTTAAATCTTTTCTCTTGAAATACCTTTAATTAAGGAATAAATTGCAAATTCAATAACAGGGATGACATCTATACATTCTAGAGTCCTCTGTCTGTGGAAGGGGCTTTCCTTCCCCATTTTGCAATATTCTGTTTCCGCTGTGGTGGAAACAAAAGATGCACCACCCCTTTTCCTGCCTGTGGCCCTGCACTCTTCAGGACCCCTCTCAAAAACACAGAACCCCACGAGCAGCACTTCTGGCTGCAGCACCCCTGGGCCGTGCACAACACCCTCGGCCACTACCCATGGGTGTGGGTGTACAATGTGCTGAAATCAAACTGGGGGAGAACTCCCCTTTTATGACCTTTTATTCAAACTGCAGGTTTATGACACATTATACCCCCTTCGTCTTCCAAACCCAGATTCCAGCTTGGATTTTCCCCATTCCTTCAAGGTATGTGCACGTCCCTGGTTTACAGACACTGCATGGTGCAGCATAGGTTACTCCATTAAGACATAAAACTCTGCGATACTGTTTCTTCTCATTGCCAGCGAATTGGATGTCACACTTTTTATTTTCTGCTAAAAAGAACCCAAATAGACAAACATGACAGACAAGCTTTCATGGTAACATTTTATGGTGATCCATTTTCTCTGTCTTCTTTCCTGGTGGAAGCTAAAATCACTCTCTAAGACATTTGCCACTCTATAGCATCTTCACCAAAATGATCCATCTCCTATAAACACAGCACATGGTTTATCAGAGCAGCAGTTTGCCACCTGTGTCACCAGCTTCCCCCCATGACTTCACCTCACTGTACACACATTTGGGGTGCTGCATTCAGCAGAATTTGGCAGGCGAGGGCACACAATAAATCCTGCTGAGAACAGGATTGCAGCTCCCAGCAAACACTTAAAGTTCAGCACCATGAGGAACCAGGTGCTGTGTGAGGCAGCTGGAGGCCATCAGCTGGTCTTCTCCAGCCCCACTTTGGGCCATTAGATCTGCCTTGGAGCAGCCACACACTCTGCAACTTTTCAGTTGGAGAAAAAGTGGTTTTCCAGCAGACTGCCCCTTCTGACAGCAGGTCCCCACAGCACCTCAAGCCATCACCATCCTGCTGAGCCCCGAGGTGCAGATCAGCCAGCACGACTGACCAGCACCTTGCTGCCTGCAGACATCACCTTTCCTCCTCCCCTCAGACCCAACCAGCAATGCCTGTGCCTCCTGGGGAGCCAGAGAAGTGTGTGATTGCAAATGACAGCTTCACCTCTTCACCCACTGAGCAAGGGCTGGATGAGATCTCATCAAGCAGCTGCTCATCAGCCCCAGGCACCAACTGCCCATCACTCAGGAGGCACATGCTGCTCTGCGTCACAAGTCCCCGTGGGGCTCTCCCAGCAGGGCCTCCAAGGAAACTGAGGGGATTTTCAAACCAGCTGGTTTTGTCTGCTGTGCAAGTAAATTGCGTGGCTATCTTAAATACCTGCATGGCTGGAAGTAGTGGAACATATATTAGGATACAGGGATTAATACAGGGATTTTCAAGTTCCTGAGTTGGGACGTCATACTCCTTTCAACTTTTCCTGATCTTCTGAAAGTAAGGCGGAGCACAAAGCCAGGGCAAAGCCTGAAGCCTGCGCACAGAGGACATCAGGAGCGCCCGAGCTGTGTATGGCCTGTCTGCACTGAGGTGAGCACACCTCAAAGGACACACCCACCACAGTGACCATTCCTGGCATCCAAACAAGGATTTATCCCCAAAGAATCCTTCACAGCTTGCTGGGTATGTCCATATTCTGATCTACAGGAACACATGGCTCAAGCAGGTGTGAAGAATGCTGAACTATTTATTCCCTTGTCTTCCCTACCCAGTTAATAGGAAGAACTCTCTAAAGTAGAGCTGGTGTAGAAAGCTTCACAGGTCCTATGTATATAGTGAGAAACACTATAAACAGAAATAGAATTTCAATTTAAAAAGTTGATCAATAAGAGCAGCTCTACGCACACCTGGCCAGCATCTCATGGGAAGACCAGCCAATGGATACTAAAGGCAACTCTGCATAAACTGGAAACACAAATGTATGACATGGTCAGATTTTGGCACAGTGGGTCAGAGAAGGAATAAGGTCCTGTGAAAGACTGGAGCGATATTTATACCTCAGGGCAAGACAATACCTGTTTGCCTTCTCATAGAGTGCCTTTGAAACAGGCATAAATGCAAGCCCTCTGAAAGCTCAAGTACTTTTCAGCTCTGTCTCAGCACTCCTGTAAGCACTGTCCTTATATAAATCCCTACTTCATCTCCCTCCCTCCCTGTCAGCCGGCTACATTTCTGATGTAGCTAGTGGGGTGACAGAGAGGCTGCTGCTCTTCAAACACTGTTGGCAAAGCATTGTACAAATGCTAAGCTCCCACAAATATTAAACGAAGGCTTGCTCCAAGGATATGGCAGCTTTCCCACATCCCAGGCTGAGCAAACGTAAACATTTCCCAAAAGCACATGCTGTAAAGGCTATTCCTTGGTGTTTCTGTGGGCACAGGGTTACGTGCCAAGATGTGCTGGGTGGTTTAAATAGTAAGCATTCCATCTCCCCTGGCTCAGCTGGCATACCCAGTCCACCGAAGTAGGACCAGAAAAGCAAAGGAATAGTTAAACTCAGTGTGAGAGCCAAGGAAAGACACCCTAATCCTGGCAGGCTGAAAAGTGTCTTTCAAAATTTTGTGACATAGGAGCTTTCAGAGGAGTGATGGAGCTTGTCCAGATTCCCATCCTGGGCTGGAACTGGTATGCATCACCCCAGAGCAATGGCTTCATTAATGTCAGTGCTCGTGCCCAGCCCTACAGCACAGGATCCCTGTAAGTACAGTCCACTGGAGATGGCTCCTGCCATCACTGAAGCCAGGCACCAAGATAAAAGCTGCTTGAAATCCTCGAGGAGGGTAACTTATCACAAGAACCCTGATGGAAGCAGCAGCAGCTTTGTTTCTGTTTTGCTTTCAAAGGGTAAGCACCTTTTTCTCAATCTCTCCTACTACTGTAGCACAGTTTGTACATCCCATCACTCAGATGTCTGACAAATTATTTCACAGAGTGTTCTTTATCCATAGCTGTGACAAGCAAATTACACCAAATTAAGCTCGTCTACCTTGATCTCAAGGGACGCTGGCTATTAAACTGTCTCAGAACTGGCAGCCTGAAGCACTGTCACCACTCAGCTTACAGAAGGATGCCGAGACAGCTGCACTACCCAACAAAAAAAGGCTGCTCTGTTCAGAGGAGGAACTAAAACAGGGTGTAGGGAGCACCACATTACTCATTCCTTCTGCAGAAATGAGAATCATCTTAACAACGGCAACAATATTTACTCCAAAATGGCAGGTCTGCAACTTCACCATGGGCTCCAAGAAATAATCTATTTCTTTCCTTCCTCATAAACAGTAAGTACTATGAGATCCTGCAGGCTTCATTACCCCACTTGGTGGCAGCCAAACTGCCTAACCACGCCCAGAGAATCAACAGCCACCACATATGAAAGGCAGATCATGGCTTGCCTTCTAGTGAAGCCAGGATGGGTTCGAAGGAGGTACCACAGGAGCAGCTTATTGTTTGAAGAGCAGTTTCAGGAAGAAGCTGATGGACGTAAGTAATTTCTTCTAAAACCTTCGCTTGTCACTGACTCCAACCCTTGATCTCACTAACTGCCACCTCTACTGGGGTCTGAATGGGCAAGAGACCTAGAACAAGGTGAAAACAATAGAAACGGATTCCAAGATCGTTTTTGACCAAGCTTAAGGCCATTTCACATGACATGGCCAACTCTTGCACGCTTTGCTCACACTCCACTGGTTTCAATTGGCGAGTTGACACCACTTCCCATACAATAATATCCTAACGATCAGAAATGGTAACATTCTAATGATCAGTGTCAGAAATATGTTGCTCCATGCTGCTGAGAAAGCTCTGTGCACTGCTGCCATGGACACAGTAGCTGACAAGACGCTTGGGACTAGGGCTGCTGCTGACCCTCAGCAAAGAAATATAGAGGAACTTGCTCCTTTCTTTTGGGGAAGCCCATCTAGCACAAATGAGACGCCAAGGGCTCCAATACTGTTTGAACAGGCAAATGGCACCTACCCACCTCCTGCATTAAGTATCTCCCCAGTGAAAGCAAAGCATAGAAAACATAAACCCCATAAAATTACACGTTGCACACAGAAAGTGAAAAGCAATTTTGAGGCATGTGTCTTCCGCCCAGGCCTGCCACCCCAGCTGCCCGAGCAGTTTGCTACTTACAGATGAATCATCCCAGATCCAGAAGAGACTGTGCCCAGCAGTGGCTTCAGAATGAAGGAATCATAGAATCTCCTGAGTTGGAAGGAACCCACAAGGATCATCCAAGTCCACCTCCTGGCCCTGCTCAGGACAGCCCCAAGAATCACACCATGTGTCTGAGAATGTTGTCCAAATACTTCTTGAACTGGTCGAGCTTGGTGCTATGACCACTTCCCTGGGGAGCCTGTTCCAGTGCCCAACCACCCTCTGGTTGAACCTTTTCCTAATATCCAGCCTAAACATCCCCTGAAAAAGGATGCTAAAAGAAAGCCTGAACAATGGCCTACATCTCAGCTGGACACTGCTTGGGCACTGCCATGGGCAATTCAGTGAGTTCATCGAGTATTTTCCAATTTATATATATACACACAGAAAAAGAACAGGACAGAACCAGTCTCCTATTTCTTCCTTCGGACCGCTCCCCTCATCATTAATGCTGAAAATCCCTCTTCAACAGGGATCACTGCAGAAGTTGTTTATTTCTTCTCAAAGGAGCTGGGTCTTGATCGGGTATGACAAATGCAGAGCTGCCATGGGCCAGGCTTGCTGGGAGGACCAAGGTTAAGGTGCAATAGCACACTGATCCTCATGATCAAGTTAAGCTTGTAGCCCATTTTCAACATAAGCCTACTCAAAAGCAATTTGTTCTTTAAGCAGAGTTAACAGGCTCCTAGACTCCAGCTATTTGAAATGCACTCAATGGGTCCAGATAATTGTTGGTGAAAAAGGAAAAATTCTAAAGTTCTTGAATCCAGCAACAAACACTGAGCCCAATGAGGGAGAGGCATGG
The DNA here is from genome assembly GCF_001604755.1 of Lepidothrix coronata. Classification (NCBI taxonomy): domain Eukaryota; kingdom Metazoa; phylum Chordata; class Aves; order Passeriformes; family Pipridae; genus Lepidothrix; species Lepidothrix coronata. Next base: position 114,762 of record NW_016690249.1, on the reverse strand, counting down.
CTCACACATCGACTGCTGCTGCCATCTCCTCATGGGAATTTGTAACTCTTCTACTATATGTTCTCAAAGGTGCTTTCTTCTTCCTCCCCTTTCTGTCACCCTCATGTAAAACCCACATTAAGAGCATAACAGGAACAGGATTAATGTATCTTTTTTTTTTTTAAAACAGTTCAGGAAAGTAATTTAGAGCCTTGCTCTCAGTATTCCTAAAGCCAGTACTAAAAAGCTTACTTAGTGCAGAATATAATTTATAATTATCATGAATATGACAAGAGTGATTTTATCTGCAATAAATATATAATCATACCCTGTCTTGAAGGGACCAGAGGTTATATTGAGCATTGAAAAACCTTTTCTTTCCACAGTCCTAAAGAAAGAAATGTCAGATTCCTTCTACCACATGACCAGCTGACTCAGACATCAGTACAAGTCAAATTATAAGATTTTACTTCCCTGTAGGATCTGTTTGTTGATGTAATCTGCAGTACATCTACTAAAAACAGGAATACAAATTAATGAAATTACTTAGAGTAGTAGGCTATTCAGAGCTAAATGCAGAGTATAATGTAGTTTTATTATATTTAGTTGATAAGCTGCATCTTCATCTCAAATAATTTAATAGGAAAATTAAATTCAAGTGTAAACTAATGACAAGAGCCCTTTTTGTCAGCTGGATGCCTTTCCCTTTGCAAAAATGAAATTAAAGCCAGCCTGCTACTTTTAAACAAAGCACTGGAGACATCACAATATACTATAAAGTCTGCTTTAATATGAATAATATTACCTATTATGCATTAATATGAATATGCATCAATAGGAAACAAAAAAATCTGAGCCAATAGCAGCTTAGCCAAAGAAAAGTTACTCTTGTCACCATTTGAGTACCTGGGAACAGTCAAGAGATATTAAACAGGCAAGCTTAAAGCCTATATATATAAATTAAGGACAAAAAAATAAAAATGCTTTCACTAGAAAAGCAAACCAAAAAGAAGTTTAAGGCACTCTCACCTATATATCCATTTGTTCCATAAACTGAGGAAAGCCAGATTTTCACACCACATATCAAAATTAAGTGGATCACACACTATCCCTAAAGCGGCATAATCTCTGCACTCAGATTTTTTTTTCTTTCAGTCTCCTGTTTTAAGCCTCCTGAATACTTTCAGCTGTACTCCATCCACTCATATAATTATATATCCACCTCAAACATGGTTTGCCTTTCAGGCTGGCTAATGATTTGGTTTTTCTTTTGCCCTCCATCAGCATCTCAGTGCATCTGAATCAATCACGCTAGTCAATATTCACTCTGCATGAAGCACTGACAGAAAAAAAATCCTGTGTATGTTGCATATATTTATGTCATAAAATCATGGTGTGGTATTAGATGCCACAATAAGAATGAGTTACAGAAACCTCAGAAGAACTATCCAGACAGGAGTGTCTCAAGATTTTGTAGATGAAAAGGAGCTCTCTGATCTAGGAAATGTAGCTAGTAATAAACCCACTTTTCATGTATTTCCAGCTGATCAGCTACATGTACAGAACAAGAGTAATGACACTTTTTTCCGCTATTTAAAAGAAAAATTGTCCTTCTCAGCAGTTAACAGAAGCCTGCCCTGCAAGAAAAATTCCTGTTGGATGGTATTTCTCAGGACACAATCTGATATAGATGTATGGATGGGGGAGTGGGGTGTTGTTGCTGATAAAAAGGAATACATGCAAAGGGCATATGCAGATTTATGAAAAATAAATTTATTACATAACACCTTGTTTTAACAATGTTTGATTTTTTTTTTTACTCAGAATACTTGTGTCATTCATGTAAAATAGTTTGATACAGTACATTGTATGTAAGTTTTTCCTCATAAATTCTAAGGCTCTCCTAACAGCTTGTTCCTCTGCAGTAGGAATGGCACCCCTAAACAACGTGCGAATGTTTAAAAAAATAATTAACCGAACAAAATTTAAAATCCACTACACCAAGCTGGTTCTCAAAAATCATGACAAAATATCTGAATGGATGCCACACCTTTTTAGGAAATATCACTCATGCTTTTTTAATCCCAAAGCATGCTCACAAATCATTAACACCAACAGGAAAAAAAATAAAACACTGTCTATGACAATCATTTTAGTTTGTTTGCTGAACCAAACATGTTTATATCAATGACAACATACTTATTTTACTATCAAATAGCAGCTTTAATACCAGTCAAGTCATAGATTTTAAAACAAAAACAAAAACTTATGTTGGAAATTAATCTTTGGGACGTTTGTAATTGCTGGGAAAAAATGCAAACACTTTCATGTTCTTAAAAAAATCTCATCGTAGCAATTGCGTCGGTCATAAAACACTGATCTAGGTGGAAAATGAACCAACCCACAAAAGTCACTAAAAATAAACGTCTATCAAAACTGTCTGAGAGTTACAGTTAGTTTGCTTTTTTGCCATGGTAACATATACTGTATGCTTCAAGTACCAGTTCAAAGATGTTGCGTACTATTTTGTCAGATAAAGTTGTTACATCAAGAGAATTCACCACATACGACAACAAAAAATGCTTGCCCCTAGCACATTTCACAGTTTCAACTGCTACAGACTGTCACTGAAAAAAATGCATCGGTCAGTCTGAACCATGTCAAGTAAACTACAGAAGTAGCATATCCACAACACAAACTGTGCTAGCACTTTCTTTTCAAGTCTAACCCCAAAACCAGGTACAATTTGGGAGCCACTACTCCGCTCTGTGGCAGGGGGTGGATCGTGGTGGTCAGACAGGTTGGAGGTGTGGTTGTACAGTACATTCTCGTGGCCCAAGCCGGGTTCCAGGCAGGCACAGCTGCGCGGCCGGTCCTGCAGCATTAGCAACAGTGCATTGACGTCGTCGGGGTGCAGCTCAGTACCGGTGAGTCTGATGCGAGTACTGTGGCGGCTGCTGGGAGGTAGCTGAATATCCCATGCTGCTCTGTGGCTGTGATGTGCTTGGTCCGGGGTTGGGGTAGGCAGCATGGGGGTTGGAACGCTGCAGAGGGGCAGAAGCAGAGGACATGCAATCCTTTGTAACAAGGACATCACAACACAGTTTCACCTACCGATCTATTCTTCAAGAGGTACCAGGCACACACAGTCTCAAAGCAGATGCACTTCCAGGCTTCTTTTCACTTACTCTGATTACAGCAGGTAATGAACACCAGGAATACATCATATTAGAAAGTGATAGTTGCCACCCTTCAGTTATCCATCCTAATTACCTCCTGTGAATCTTCACCCATCATAGTCAAACCTCCACCCAACCCTCTGGATGGCTACACTGCATCTGCACATTACACAAGGCTACCACCACTCACGGCAATACTCTTCTCCACTTGCTCCCTTTCATTAACAAGAAGGTAGGCTGGGGTGGAGATCCAGATGAGGCATCTTACTGCTGATGAGCCACTCTGCCTTATTCTGGAGATTTTCACATATAAAGAATATATTTGCCACCCTTTTGTGTGACCTAGGAGTAAAGGCTGAGACCGCTGTGACTGGGCTAAGGTGTCATCTAGCAGCAGCCTTAAAATACTTGAAGGAGAGTTTAAAGACAACGTGTTCCTCTGTGGAAATAGATATTTCAGGGGAAAATAGCAATAGATTGCAGCTTAGGAGGTTCAGGTAGGACATTGGAGGAGGGACTACTAAGGGACACTGGAAGAACTTGTCCAGAAAGTCTGTGAGGTCTCTAGATATGAAGACTCATTTAAGTAAAGCCACGGCTGACCTGAGTTAGCATTAGCAACAGTCCTGCTCCATGCAAGAGACTGGGCTAGATGGTATCCGGAGGCCCCTTTCAACCAGCATTTCTACAATTATTTACTGAGTGGAACATTCATCATTGCAAGAAGCTCTGAGCAAACCAGAAATTACCTACTTCAATTTTAACCGAAAAGTTATTACTTACTGATCATGTGTTATAAAGGAAAGAAGGACTGCATATGAGATTTGCAATCTAAGCATCTGACCACTTTGGAGCATTTAATATTTAATTAAATTAACACAATTTCAGTACATTACTGTGCTGTTTTACATTCATGTTAAGGTTTACACACATAGAAACTTTGCAGCATTGTAGAAACTGCTGTGTAGCTTCTGAACTCTTGATATCACAACCCATATTAGGTTTTTTAGAAAAAGCTGCTTCTGATAAAGGACTGGAAACTTATCTGAAATGACAATTCCAGGGCTAGGATATTGCTACTGAGACCTGAATAAGCAAAATTGTGGTGAACCAACATCCCGAGAAAGTAAAATATTAAAACAGCTTTACAGATAAGTCACAACATAAAATAAACAACCCCATTTTTTCCTGCCTTTCCACATTTAGAAAGGAAACTAGGCCCAGGATGCTGTGATGATGGCAGAAATAAAAAAGGCAAACTCTAGTTGTTAACACATGCTCATAGGACTGAGCTAACACTATAAACCTCTAGAGAAAAGGGGAAGAAATGGCTGGACCAGCAGTTAATGCCAGTGGGAACAAACCAGCACTGCTGAACTTCACTGTTAGCACAGTGACTGAACTTTTGCGGCATTTGCCATCAGCCTTGAGAGAAGGACTAAGTCACTCATCAACAGAAGAGTCACAGCTCTGGGTCACCCTTCCCCATCTTACAAATACAGGATGTACTTCAGAGAGCAAAAATTCTGAACATTCATTTTGCCCAAGTGTGGCTCCTGTATGGTGGAAACTATCACAAGTTTAACCACTTACAAACTGATCATTCATATCAGTTGTAAGCACTCTCTGCGCCCTTACTTCTAAAAGAGATCTTATTTTAAGACAGAGGCAATGAAAAATCAGATTCTTTCACGACACCCAGTGCAACAAATGGCTTTTGTTTAAGAACAAAAGTAAATATCCAATCCTTTCTAAATACCCTTAAGCACCCAGAGGGGTTATTACAAGCAAAAGCTCAGAGTAGTGGAGTTGCTACAGCCTGTTTAATCACATTGCCTTTGGGAGTGTCACACTGCAGATTTGAACAATAAGTCAAGGAAGTCTGTGTGCCATGTGTCTACTATTTTTATGCATGGCAGAAAAGCATACAAGGTCAACACGCCCTGCAGAGAATAATTCAACTTCTGAGTGAATGGAGAAACTGTCTTAGTGTGCCTTGCCCAGGAGATGGCAATCCTTCTTCACAAGCTTTATAGGGGGAATTTGAGCAAATTAAACAAAGAACAAAGGAACAGGTGTTTGATTAAAACAGAGGGCTGTACAATAATGTTTGTTTGCAGTCTCCTCAAGTTGCAGGATCAGAAGCAAAAAATGTGAGGAACTTTTTCCAGGGAGACCTGAAACCATCAAGAGGTAACTCTTAACTGCTTCTGTTCTAGTGCTAGCACCTTTGGGTCTCCTCCCTTTGACTACCGTGTTTTCCAAATAACTTAATCAGAACAAATCTACCCACTGCCTTCTTGCAAGGCTAGGGGGAAGATGATGGGTTGTTTTTTTTTGAAAACCAGGTATTTTGACTCCTAGAGAGACAGCAAAGAGATTGGTCAGGAGCAGTCAAGTTACCCATAGGAGCTATTGAGATAGCAAAGCAGCAGTTATCGCTATCTCAGAAGAAAAGTATTCTGAAATTACGTTTATGAACAAGGGCTGCCCCCAGCTGTAATCCTGGGATGGATCTCTGAGATGACAAAAGTTCTGCTGAGCATGAGCTGAAAACAAACTAATGTCAACTCCTGCTGAGACAATTTGAGCCCTCTGACTTGTCAACTAGCAAACCTCACCTCTGGCTCACAGAAGTCTAAGCTGAGGTTTGTTAAAAATGCTACAAAGCAGAAGCAAAATGAGGTGAAGGGTGTGTAAATAGGGCACATAAATGGGGCTCCCTGACACAGTACATGCAATCACTGCATGAACCTCCACCTGAGGGCAGGATTAAGAAAGTTACAGCTGCGTTTGCCTTCTGTGTGTGTTTTCAAGAAGTGGTAGAAAGAGTCAACTTAAGAGGCCAAACCAGCAATCAACTGCAGCCTGCCAAACTGAAAGGGATGAAACTCCTGTAAAATAGCCTGAGACGGATAATCTAACTAAAACAAAGATGCCGTTTATACTTAGAGGCACCCCACCCTGCAGCACTGTAGTTAAGGCTCACCACTGTCTCAAACAGCTCTCAAAATGTACATCGTTCAAGGAGAGTTTCTTGAAAACTTGAAAAAAATGTGTTATTCATGTTCTGGGATAAACTGAACAAAGGCACTTGGGGACTACATGAAGAGTCTCACAATAAAGCTCCTGAAAGTTACCTTATTTTATGTTTTTTAGTACTTTCAAGTTTTGGCCAATGCTGGGAAGTATACAGATTTAGATAAGGATGAAGGTAATGCCTCCAGGCAGCCTTTAAGGATATTTGGTGCTCTCTGGAACAAACTCTGAAATGCAAGATTTCAAAGCCCAATGATGTTCACGGAGAAGCAGCATCAAACTGAAAATGCAAGTCGACCATAGTTTTACTGACACGGTTCTTTAACTCTCCCTATGTTTTGCTACAGAATATAAACACAGCTAAGTGGGTTTCCAATATCAGGGTCTCAGATTCAGATATTAATCTTTAAATTACCTGAAAACATTACCAAAAAAATTTCTGACTTCCTTTTCTTTTGTTTTCATCCAAGATTCTGCCAACTGGCCTCCTGTACTATGCATTTCATGTACAATAATAGGTCCTGCAGACTAACATTTCCAGCAGCAAGCCTCCTCTTGAAATCTTCTACTCCCTAGGTTTCCAAAAATCTGCCATTCTCTAACTGACCCCTACATGTATCATTTGAAGTCTTCCCTGCTCCTCTTTCATAATTTCTTAGCTTCAATTAAACTAAAGGTTCTGTCCTTAACTCTCTTCTCCCCAGTCTCTAGTAGTAACCCAAATAACTCAGGTATCATTCCCTATAATGACTAAACTATTTTTATGCTCCAGGCTCTGATTCCTAATGTCTGACCATGAGCTCAAATGTAGGAAGGCTAGAATACATTTTTCATGTTTTCCTCAAGTTTTTTTCCCCCTACGCTCCTCATCTTCCTCACTCTTTGACTGCCACCATCTTACCTGTCTTCAGATCTGTAATATTTGGCTTACTCAACCTGGAATCTCCCTTGATCTTCAAAAGAGAGATTATGACAGCATCATGCCAAGTCTTTGTCATCCAAAATACTGTTTTCACATCCACCTGCCCAACTAAAATTCTTGTTCAGATTCTTATTTCACAGCTTGTTTACTGCAATATCCTTTGCCTCCTACCACTATGGGCTTGTTCAAGTAAGAAATGGCATTTATAGGTGATACAGTGCACAGCACAACTGGCTCCTGTTCCACAACCAGCATTTCGTAATATGAAGGTAATAAATTAGTAACTGTAGTAATATCTGATCCTGATTTCGTTATTGCTAACCTAAAGAGCATCAGCATATCAACAAACCATCAACTAAATGAATCTGAAAAAAAACCTTGAAAGATGCCAAAAAACATCAGTTAATACAGTGACACTTACAAAATTACTTTTTTAGCTTGAAGAAACACTGCTGTAAACATGAGAAGCAAATAAAAAATATGTGAATAAAACAAATACCTGATAGTCTGAGGTCATAATAAGTCCACCTGAGGTAGTGGTAGGAGGAACAACTCTCACTTTTTTCAGTGGGGGTCCCTGTGTGTGACTGTTGTCTTGGTTCCCTGGATGACCAGTTCCATTAGTATGGTTATTGCCCTGCTGCTGCTGCTGGTTCTTCTCAATTGTTTAAACACAAAGAAAAATTTCAACTCAAAAGCAGTACATGAAATAACATGAAATCAGGAAATAGTGTGAAAGCCAGTGAAACGTGATGATACTGTTCTTCTAGTACTTACTTTGTCTCCTTTATCATCTGGTTCTTCTTCTGTTAAAAATTCCCGTTTTGGGTAAGGGATTTGACAACCTGCAAAAACACTGCCCCCCAAAAAAGTCTATTTATCACTGTATTAGAACAGAAGGGTTAGACCTGTAAGATTCACACTTCACCCATGCTAGTTTCAAATTGCCTGAGCCATCCCTTTCCCTGTCTTATTATCATCATAGTCTAAACTTAGTAAAAACCTATTCACATTTGATTTTAATGTTCAGTTGACTCTTCTACACTAACTTAAAGTCCCAGTAGATTTTTCACAGTTTCTGCTAACTGCTGGCTGGAACGGTATGCCACCCGTTAGGTATCTGCACAGGCAAAAAGAGCTATTTTAATCCAGCTGTTCACAATTTCAGGAATAACAAAAACAATCCTGGAAACTCCACTGACTATTAATAAAACCACCTGGAAAAAGGTTGAAATAGAAATGTCACCTGTCAATTCATATCTTGTGGTCCACATGGATTTGCTACTGCTAGTGCAAGCTAATATTTACCTGCCCTTAATCAGCAGAATGTATTTATAATGAAGTCTCTGTACACCTGTTGGCAATACTCATGTATTCACATTAAAAGGCCAACCTAAACTTGAGAAAAAAGACAAACACTGTCCTAAAAGCAGTTTCTGCAACAGCCAGGCATTCGCATGACTTTAAACCACGGAGAGGGGTCAGGAGATACTATAAATAATCCAGTAGGTTTTAGTGAAATAGTTGAATTTTTAATTAATTGCTTATAAATATACATATTTTATAAATTCTTCCCTAGATAAGGGTAGAGAATCACAGATGAGATATACTAATAGTTTTCCTAAAAAGGTGTATAATCTTCTCTCTGGCTAGTCTTTTGGGAGGGGGGCTTAATTTTTAATGAAATCATTCATTGTCCATAAATTTTCTCCCTTTTGTAAATCTGCCTGAGTAAACAAAATTGAGACATGTCTACAGAAAATGGCTTTAAGTTGTTCAGGATGACAGCACAGAGACACAGAGTTGACTTTCCCCACCCACTGAATTTACAACAAAGGCTAAGACAGAAAAATGTAAACTAATTAGAGAATGTCATCTGGCATTCTAGAGCAGAGAAGTGGACCCGCGGCACTTAGCAGTTGTCTACCAAGATCTGTAGCATGCATAATCAACCTGTCAGTGAATAAGAAGATTAGTGCTGCAACTAATAGGATCTAAGTTCCATAAAGCAAGAGATTAATAAAAATGCTATTTAATTTTAAAAACCACAAATGGCATTTAAGTGGTTTCTTCAGTTGTTAGACAGTAAGTATTTAGCTCAATATTCACAAACATATTTCGGGAAGAGAGAAAGCACACAGTTCCAAAGCATCTCTGAACGTACTGATAGATTAATAAACTGACCACTTACTCGGACGTGGGAAGAGGATCTTCCAAGAAATAGGGATCCTGCATAGCCTGTTCTGAGGTAATTCTCTTTATTGGATCCATAGTGAGCAATTTCTGAAGCTGCAAAAAATAAAAGATAAAAAGCTCTGCATTACCAAAACCATTTGCAGAAACTTTACTGTATTCCTGAAAGACAATACAAATGTGTCTGAACTCAAAAGCCTAACTACATTATGCCATAAATGGCATAACTACATTCTTCTCTTCTTTTAAAATAGTAACTTCATTTCCTATGAAAGAACACATTTTCACTTGCAAAGCCCAGGACACTCAGTTCCAGTCACAAATGTTGTATTGAAAACATTCAGAAACTTTCCATAATGTACTAGCAAGCTTTGATCATACAATAGTTTGGGCTGGAAGGGATCTTTCAAGGTCATCTAGTCCAATCCCCTGCAATAAGCAGGCACACCTACTAGAACAGCTTGCTCAGAGCCCCATCCAGCCCGTCCTTAACATTTCCATGGATGGGGTATCCATAACTTCTCTGGGCAACAAGTTCTACTGCCTCACCATCCTCTGAGTAAAGAATTTATTCCTAGTATCCAATCTAAATCTACCTCCTTTCAGTATAAAGCCATTACCTCTTGTCCTATCAAAAAAAGTCCCTCTCCAACTGTCTTGCAGGCCCCCTTCAGGTGCCTGCAAAGTACTATAAGGTCTCCCCAGAGCCTTCTCTTCTCAAGGCTGAACAACCCCAACTCTCTAGACTGTCTTCACAGGAGAGATGCTCCAGCCCTCTGATTATCTTTATGGCCCTCCTCTGGACACAGCACTCCAGCTGGGGTCTCACGAATTAGGAATGACAGACCAGAGTGATTTTATTTAACTCTAGTGCTGAACTGCAGTGATGCATTCTAAAAGAAAGCTGCTTAAAAACCCTTGGGTCTGATCATCAGAGAAGACAGAGCTTCCAATGACTTGAATAAAAGCCACATGGTCCTCAGACATCCAGGCCTCTTAACCATCTTCCCTTTTCTCCAATTTAATACATACACACATATATATATATATATACACACACACACACAGAGTTTATTTTAGTGGCTTCAATGTTCTTTAAAAAACAGAGAAAAAGGCCCAGTATAGTATAATTTCTGAAACAACATAAAGCAGGCACTTCCAGGGCTGAGCAAGTGCATAATTTGAACTGGAGTCTTCATTAAAAAAAAGTAATACATTCTAGAAAGAAAATGATTGTTGTAAAGGTTCTACAAAGTATTCATAAGAAAGCTATATAAGATTAGCGCACTGGGAAGACATATTAAAACTTTCCGAACTACATGTTCAAGTCTTAAGTTAATTTTATTTTTAAGTCTAAGATACAAGCTTGTATCACAGAATCATCTCATAGAATGATCTGGGTTGGAAGAGACCTTTAAAGATCATCTAGTTCCAATCCCTCTGCTGTGGGCAGGGGCACTTTCCAGGTTGCTCAAAGTCCCATCCAGCCTGGTCTTGAACACTTCCAGGGACAGGGCATCCACAACTTCTCTGTGCAACCTGCTCCAGTGCCTCACTACCCTTACAGTCAAGAATTTATTCCTAATATCCAATACAAATCTACCTTCTTTCAGTTAAATCCATTACCCCATGTCCTATCACTGCTTGCCCTTGCAAAAAGTCCTCCAGCCTTTCTACACGTGCCCCCTTTAAATACTGCTATAAGGTCTCCCCAAAAGCTTAATAATGAATATGTAAAAAAAATGAGGCATATAGGAACTTTTAAAACGTAAAAAATAAGCTATTGAAAGTACGCAAAGCAGCAAAATGGCTAAAAGTTGCAGCAACACTGCAAATTTAGTTGAGAGCTAAACATGACTTGAAGACAGAAAACTTTAAAATTACTGGATACTGAAGCTAATCCAGTGAATGACACACAGAATAATTTTATCAATGTAGAAAGATACAGTGATTTTGCAATTCTCAGATTGCAGAGTATCAGTTATTCCCAACTTTATTTACAAAATAAACTTAGTCACGGTGTACTTGACTCCAGTTCAACTCTTACTTAGAACAGCTGTAACTTATAGGAGGGGTTTGATTTTTTATGTATGCATGAACTTACCAAGTGGAATGCCTTACTATCTGGTTTAACTTTATGTTTTTCCATATATTTGATAAGGCTGCAGTTGGTATACCTAAAAAAAGGAATAAAAGTGACACTTCTAATATGTAAATCATTGATAGTGCCAAACTTTCTTAGTAGCCACAAAACGTATTAATAAAAACAGTTTAGTCTCCGTTGCAAATCTGCTAAGTAGGGAAAAACCACAACTACTAACACCAGAGATTGCTTAAAAATCAGACACTACATAAGGCATCTGTTTCCCTCATATGCTTGTAAAAACACATCACATCCACACAAAAAGCACAGTTTTAACCCACATTCAGACAGCAAACTATCAGTTGGATTTAAACTGCCTGTGGGCAATTTTACTACTATATTATTTGATTCTGTGTATTTCCCAAGACAGTAAAGATGCAGATAAATACTAAACCCATTTGAACATACAGGTTGCTACAAGAAAATTCATGAACTTTTTTGAAGAGGAACTCAAAAATAAGGTTTCTAAATGGTTACAACAGCATGGCAGATGCAAGAAATGTATGTAACAGTACAGCCCCAAATCCTTCAGCGTGGAAATCAAGCAACAGGGTGGCATTTTAAGTGCAGGTTTTCAATGCTGTCAGTGTGACAGCAAAGCTGAAGGGTATTTTTTTCTTTAGCCTTCATAAGCTACCCCAGACACCAACCCTGAAAATTATACCCACTGTTTGCTGGAAACGGTATAAGGTTACCAGACCCCTTTTATGCAGCTATTACAGAAAAATCATTTCCAGGACCACAGATTTGGGAACAGCTGTGACAAACTGTGCTTTGCCAGCTTCCAAGCTGTGTGGGGTCTTACTGGCATCACCTGTTTCACATCTGCTACCTTACCATTTACAGGCTGTCTCTGGCTACCCTTCTAATTCACAGGCCAAGTTCACCACTACAAAACAACTTCATTTCTCATTTCACAATCTAAGTCATAACTATTTCATAGTCCTTGTTTGGCATCTACATACAAAAGAACCTGAGCTACAAGAAATTTAGTGTAGGAGAGAGATATGTTTTCTTAAGAAAGCTCAACTCAGACTTACGTGTTTCTCCGGAAATCTTTCATTAAAGTTGAATGTTCGGGCATCTTTTTTATGTCTTCCCAATCTTTATCTGCAAAATCAGTATTAACTTTGGTTTTTCCCTTTTCCCCAAGTAAAACAAAGGGTTTCCAAGTATCTCCATAGCCCTTTTTTGTTTTTTCAGTCTGCTTCTCTAACCTTGCAGTTACTTATTTCTTTATATTCTTCAGCTCAGATTCCTTCATCACCTTTTCACAAAAAAATCTTACCAACACCTAAGAGGTTCCAGCTGTGTGCTGATTAACTCAAGAACTTGAAAAAACAGATGCCAGCTACAGTGAAAATCACCATACGCCCCAAATACAATACTGATGAAAAACACATTGGGCATTGTGCCTGAACCCTTCAAGACCGTTATTTAACTTATTTAGACACAGTTGTATCTCGGGACAGGAGTACATAAGACTCCAGCAAACGCTGTCTCCTTCTAAGGGATTCTTCATTCTGACAGCTTTTAATTACAGGAAAATGTCCAGAGGTGCTTGTGCAAAGTCCTGCTGTCTCAACCGAAAAGAAATCTGTTAGCCAACAAAAAGTTAAGAAAAAGTAAAATTTGCACACTCAAACTGACGATTATTTCATCTTATCTTCTCTGAAGCCAAGGGCAAAATGGATTTAAAAATTAAACAAAAAACTTACTATCAGCACCTAACCTCACACATATTACAGTCTAACTCCTGAAAAGGCTCTGTGGGCAAGTAGTTTGGTTCAATTCAGATCTTTACGAAGACTGATCACAACTGAGATTAAAAGTATTGGGTGAACAAATAAATCAGAGACTAATTATTTAATTATTACTTAGTTAAACAAAATGTTCTCCTCTTTCCCAAAGACATGTGAAACTATTTCAAATATAGTGTCAATTAAAAAGCAAAAAAATTGTTGCAATTAAATGAAATATATTTCTTGATAACAACAAAGGATCTTCAAAGGTCAAATGCAGACCATTGGAGAGGATTAATTAAATCAATCAGGGAACAGTAATGAGAGTATCATCTATTTATGTAAGCTATAGAAAATCAATGTAAAACCCAAAAGAAGTAAGAAAAGCACAAAAAGGTAAAATTTTAGGCTAAAAGCAGAAAAGAACAGTGCTGCTTAAAGAAGCAAAACTAAGGGAGATTTTCCAGAAAATAAAAGTACACAATATGCAAAAGAAACATTTCCAGGAATCTCATAGAGCAGTACAGAAACAATGAAGTACATACACAAAAAAAAGTCAAAGAGAAAAATAACAGCATGTTTAATAACAAAATTCTAGAACCACACAAACATATAGACCACAAAATTCATGCGATAGAAAGAGGAAAATCCACAAGAACAGTAAAGAAAAACATTTTTAACAGTGAATGGACAACAGCAGGGAACACAAGCAGTGAGAAAGATAACCAAAAAGTAAAAATAAGGCCCCTGTTATCCTGACATCTGCAATCATGTGAACCCTAGAAGACGAAGCATTAACTGCGGAGATGCAAGGCAGCCTGTAGAAACACAAGATATAACCAACACTGAGGGGAAAATGCAACAAATGATATCCACAATGTTATTTGTTTTGGTTCATGCAGCCAGTTTGTTCTTCTGGTTTGAAATAAAGAAATTTTCTCCACACCACAAGCTTTCTACCAGGGAAAAAAAAAAATTAAATACCCTCCCTTACTTCCAAATGTTTATTTTAGCATAAAATATTTATGTTTAATTTATCATAAGTTAAACAACTGCATAATATTCACTAAACGTATATATTTTGCTTTGTTTCATGTAATTATCAGTTGCTTTCTAAATCTATAATCAGTACTGTTGAAATGCAGAAATACTCCTGATTTTTAATCATCCAGCATTTCAACATAATCTTTTAATAAAACACTGATACTTGCATACACAAAGATAATCCTATCATTAATAATAGGGGAAATATATAATTTGACCATTAGATTCTATATTTATACCTAAGGAAATAAAGACTGTGTTTGAACAACTCTGTTGCTTTGATCAGCTGTCACCTTCATATGCAAAGAAAGCCATACAGATATCTTTCTTTGAAAAGTGGTGATAAAAACATACAGTATGTACCTGCAGGAAATCCCATTACATTGAATATTCTGTCCAGCTGGTCATGGTGATAAGGGTTACTAGTTTTGATATCTTCTTGTCGACAATGGAATATTGGCTCTGATGTTAGCAGCTCTGCAAATATACACCCTATGGCCCAAATATCTTTAAAAAAGGAGAACAGAAATTAAAAAGAAAAATCAAATTAATCTTTCCGAAAGCATCTGGGTGAGGCAGAATGTTAGGGTTTAGCTTATCAGAGATAAGGTTCCTCCACTGAAAATGTCAAGTTTCTATTGAAGAGATGCAACACTTCCTCAACTTTTTCTTTTAGCTATGGATGGAAATACATAATTCAGTAACTACATGGGAGCTGAGAGAGCATCATACAAGCTTCTGTTGGTTTTTTTAAAGTGTAGTTACCATTTAACATTGTAAAAAAATTAATCTAGTTAAAAAAAACAGCAAAGGAAACTACTTGGGTATTTGTGGATGCATAAAACACAAAGAAAAGCTAAGCAGCATCTTGGTGCTTCACTGCCACACTGGCCTGGTCAAGAAGAGTGTCTTCGCTGAGTTTTATATTAAATGACCCAAAACATATAAGCTGAAAAGCCACGATATTGGACTAAACCAAATGCTATTTATAAAACCTTGCAGAAAGAGAGTAACAAGAAAATTTCTCCATGCTCACATACATCACCCTCTTTTTTTTGTAACATTCATTAAAATAAAACCCAAAACCTAGCTTCCACAGCTTTTATGTTTTAACTGTTGCATCCCAATCTTTAAATCAGATAGCCTGCATTTTCCCAGTTGTTTTATCGATTTTTTCTAGTATATACAAATGCAATTTTTAACTTAAAGTAATGCTACGCTGAACCTTGAATAAACAAGAAAAGGGTCATGAACAAGGACAAAAGCAAATGATGCAGCGAACATAACCCCATTAGTCAGTGTTTCTACACAGTCAGTTTTTATCTACACTGAAAAAATTATGTACTGAAGGCTATGACTGCCCATGCAGTTTTCACATGCTGCAAGCAGAAGAAAGTGCCAGTAAAGTGAGGGAACATGCAAATACAATAGAAAAAGCAGTTTAAAGGAACATATAAAGAAATGTATTTGATCTATAAAAGAAACACAGTATTAACAGAGAAGTAAATGAAAATACAGTTGAGGCATAAAAATTAGAATTTCTGATAAAAACATCGACACAAGCTCTAAAAAAAAAAAAAAAAAACAAAACTGAGTTCTGAGGAAAGAATACAGAAATGACACAGTACGCTGACATACATCCTCCATGTCTGTGCAAACCAAGTGAAGCATTGCAGGGGAAGTTATTTCCCAAAAAATGGTTGCCAGGCTCTAGCATATCTTTTAAACCAGCCAGCAAAAGAAGAACTTCCCAATCCTTTTCTCTACAGTCTCTCTCCCTTCCATAGCAAAGCTGTTCACACTCAGTAAAGGTGAACCTCCCTCCAGCCTGCTGTTGGGTTGTTCCCTGTCCTACAGCCCCAGCACACAACGGCTCTGGCCATCTGTCATCCATCTTTGAAAAAAACACAGAGAGGCTAAAATGCAGCTTGATTTTGCAGTTTAGTTTCAGTACTCAATATATTTTCCATTCTGTACATTCCTTATTTCATGTATTTATTACACTAGATAATAACCTCTGCAATAAAACTAATGCACTGTGCCTCACAGTCATCATAACATGAATTCTACTAGCAGCTTAAAGATACATCCATATTTTTATTTAACAGCACTTATGAAAGTCTTGTGTGAAAGCCATATAAACTTAGATTGTATCACAGGGCATTTGGAACCAAAACCCAGAAATATTTCATTCCTATATATAGCCAGAGGCCGCAGTAAACTAAACAACTTGTTAAAGATTAATATTTCTTCAAGAAGCAAGTAACGCACCTTTAACTCAGCAACTGTCCTTTGAATTACTTATCAATACTTCAATATTTGGGTTCAGATTACATAAAGAACAAAATAGTCAGTTTTCGTCCAATTTACTTACCAATAGCTTTGGTATAATGCCTTGCTCCAAGAAGCAACTCTGGAGCTCGATACCAGAAGGTTACAACTACTGGATCCAAGTCTGCTAAAGGCTTCAGAGGTGAATTAAATAATCGGGCAAAGCCCATGTCAGCTGCAAAATTCAAAGAGAGATGCTTTAAAATTTGAGGAAAACTACCAATTTTTTTTTTTTAAACAAACTCATTGAGTTTACTTGTTAGTGCTACCACCACTGCTAAATAAAGTGCAAACGCGGACTGTAGCAGATATGAACTCTGTGAGCAGATTTTTCTTAAAGCTTTTGTAGAAGTTACTGGATGGCATCATCTACAAAGTATATAATTATAAATCATTACTAAGCCATTTAGAATGAAGAATTAACCATTGTTCTGAAGAAGTGCATCAACTCACTTCTTAGGACACTGGTAAATCCTGACTCATTTTACTGATACTTTCCGGTAAAATACTCTGTTATTATAGGATGGTTCTTCAAAAAGCAGCAGTTTTTAAAGTGAGCAAAATGCAGGTTCTGCAAAGGTTAGAATGATTTATAATACATACATGCACATGACAAAAGCTCCCTCCTCATGAAGTTAGCTGTAGCAAGATTTTCTTCACACAAAACCAGCAACTAAGCCTACAGCACCTGCCTCCCCGCTGATTTTCTGTCAAGATGTATTTCCAATATCAATATACCAGCACTGAATACCATTTAGGCTATAATTTTAAAATTCTGGTTGTGGGCACTATATCATTAAAAACTACTTTTTAGAACTGGTATTATACAACTGCCTAGAAAGCTGTCTGAACTATCAAATGTAAGTCTTACAGGAAAAAATGGGCAGAGACTAAAATACGAAGCTTCTCCCACCAGGTCTCTTTCCCAACCCACCACTCCCCAAACCCCAAGACAGAGGGACTCTGTGGTGTAGGGATATTCATATGCTGAGAAAGACTCAAATGAAATGAGATGAGTAGCCATTCCGAGGGAAAAGGACCTACATGAAGGAAAACTGTAGTGTAAATATGGGTCTAACTTGACTACAGAATTCTTAATTATTTTTCATATGCATTCCTATTTATGATTGTTTTAATGCATTTAAAAAGAGAAACATTTTACCGTTTTCTACACTGAAATATCAATTACTCAAAATTGATCGTCACTAATAACTATGAATAATAAGGAAAATTGTTGGCAGAAAGTGAATTTATGACTCAGAATGACACAAAAAGCCTATGAAATTATTTTATGTTAAATCCCAGTTATGTATTTTTTAGAAAAATTAGTTACACTGGAAAAGTGGAAGCCCTTGGTATGGGTATAACTTCTGCATTCTTTTACTGCTGTGGCAATATCTTTAGAAAATAAGAAACAAAAATTCTACATTTTGATAACACAGTTAGAAATACAGGGTTCCCCTCCCTCTTCCCCCACTGGGAATGGATGGCTCAGAGGACTGGCGGCCCAATACAGAAACTTTCACCTGTCCATTCACAGAGTGACTTAATTTAGTTGTTTTCTAAGTTATTCCCAAATTAATTCAAAGTTATAAGCTAAGAAATAAATGGGTGGTCTACGTGAAATTACTAGCAAGCAGTTGTGTACAGCAATTATCACCACCACTGTCAGAAATGAACGTGCCCAGAGGATGACCTACATTCTCTGTTTCGGAAGCAACTGCTCCATGAAGAATAAGGTAACATGAAGGAATTTTCCCTTCTGCTGTCCATGCTGTGCCTGTTTTCTGTGCAGAAGACTTCAAACCCTACTGTCAACCTTAAAGCTTGGAAGGGCATTAAAAACTTTCAGGGTAGGATCTGCAGAAGCATTCAGCCCTAGCCCATCTGCTCCCTGAGTTTCAAAGGGCAAGGGAAGGACTAGAGCAGCACTGAATGCTCCAAGAAAATCCTACCCTGAATCATTATACTGGTGATTAACAATATAGTTCAGATAAACAAAACACTAAGAGAACAGAGCAACAATGCAGAAGAATAATCTCATAAAAGAAAGCCAGAGGGAAGTGAAAAAGATGAACTAGCTTTAGAAAACCCTTCCAAACAAGGCTGCCTTACCATAACAAATGTAAGCAGGCTGTGCATTAGCAGCCTGCTGTCACAGCACTGCCACGATAATGCACAGCCCGCTACAGATTATTACTGTTAGACTACTGTTAATTTTTATTTACGTATTTAATTTAAAACGAAGTTCTATAAATTATCCTCTCACTCCAAACAC
Source organism: Lepidothrix coronata (assembly GCF_001604755.1). Taxonomy (NCBI): domain Eukaryota; kingdom Metazoa; phylum Chordata; class Aves; order Passeriformes; family Pipridae; genus Lepidothrix; species Lepidothrix coronata. The sequence continues at coordinate 95,912 of NW_016690249.1, read as the reverse complement.
TAACTCCCACCACAAAATGTTACAATAGTGGGAAAACACTGGGTCTTTCCTTCCCTGGTAAATCCCAGGTTGAGCATTTAGCAGGAGTTCTCACTAAGCATTTTGGGTGGATTACTGTGTTTTCTGAACTTTTAAGATCCCTTTGTCTATCTCCAAGGGACCTGCCTACTCTTTCAAGAATATTTTGTAGTCTAAATGACACCTTTGATTCCATTAAAAAACATTTAAGCTTTGTAGCAATGAGTAGTTCCCTATTTAGATTTTTATAAGCAGCAGCAAAGTAACGTCATGGCATTACAGAGGTAAATGGAGGAAATTTTAAAATCCCCTTTCTTTCTCCTCCTTTCCCCCTAGCTAGCTGTCATCTTTTATTCCCACATCAAAATCCCCCACCCCACACAAACACCCACTTAAACAAAATATAATGACATTTTCCACGTTTTATTGATGAGGCTACAGCATTTCATCATCAGAACTGGTGCATGGGGCTAATATCATGAAGTCAGTCACTCAGAAAACAGCATTTGGGCAATGTGCCCAGGCATATACTAGTATTACAGTGACTACTTTAGGTGGTACAACTGCACTTTCAGAACATTCTAACTTAAATGCTACACTGGGACTTATCAAAGATATAAACATACCAATTTTTACTCTTCCTCGCTCAGGACCTTCACCCATAACTAAAATATTAGCAGGTTTCTGTGGAAAAAAAAATAAATATACAATACATATACCACGATAAACCTAAACATTAGTCTCTGAAAAGTTAGTTAAGGTTTGTTTTCCAGTTTTAAACCAACTTTGTTTTGATAAAAATGCCAAGTTTCTCTGTCCCGGTAAAGCTGTGCAAGGATCCAGACACAGGTTCTCCCTGACTGCACCTTCCTCGTGTTTCCTTTCGCTGTTGCTGTGCTCCAGCACCACGTTCCCTCACTGACACCCTGGTGTCTGTCCTCAACCCGCATGAGCTGGCAGCCGCCAAGCTGCTGACATTTCTACCCAAATTGCCATAGATCCTTTGGTGGGAGGCAGTACCACTGCTGTCCACCACCCCAGCACAGGGATGGGAAGCCAGCTCTACAGCTGCCCAGGCTTATTAGGCACATTTGCAGACACATTTTACATAAAAAATATGCAAGTGAGATACAGATGAAACATTACCATATCACTTAATATCGGAGAGAAAAATGATCTAATTATTCCTATTTACAAGTGTCCTGTGTACAATTTACCAATTCACGCAGCTGCAAAACTGGAAAGCATTGCCTTTACATTATTTTTCTCTCCATCTTCTCTTTCTTTGTTTTACTATCGAGGTGAGTTAAAGAACTAAACTAGAGCTCAGCTGGTTTGAAACATAATTAACTCCATAATCCTGTATTTTCTGCTGTCCTGTTTCTTGTAATCCATTCTTGGTATCTGCAGTCAAAAGATTCCTCAAATGCTAATGTTTATATAATGAAACCTGCAGTGCTTATTTTGAGGGGAAAAAAGTAAGGAAACTCGCAACTAAAGCTGATAATCTATGCCAGACTTGCTCTCAAATAGAGTGATTTAGATACCCCTTCGTTCTGTAAATCCTGGACAAAACAGGGGCTCCTATTCAGGTGTGACCTGTAAAAATTATAAGGCTGAGTTACAGCTCTTGTCTTGCTTTCCCACTTTAAACTGATCTAAAGAAAAGAGTATTCCACCAAAACAGTTTAGACTACCTAAAAGTTAACATAATAAATCCCAATACCTTAGTGTGATTTACTGAACACATTCTAGGCAATTCCCAAGCCCTTCCTGAATCTATCAGGCTCTGTTGTAAACACATGCAAAGAGGCAAAAAGATCACAATTTGATAAGTAATAAGTAATTCACATTGTGTAAAACAGGTACAAAAAATTAGTAATCCAGAAAAAAATTTCCTTGAGAAACATAATTACTGTTGTTTATGAAAGGCTCCAAAGTGGATTTCTGTAACTCTACAACTTGTGTACAAAATACGTAAAAGGAATCTGAGGTGTTGCATTTCTGAGAGCAGGTTAAAGATGGAAGAAAATATTATAGCTTGACCGTGATCAAAAAAGGTAAGATATATCCCATTGTCTTCCAACAGCAATAACAGATCCAACTTGTGCTGTATTAAGCTCAGTGATTTGCAGAAGAAATTGTCCCCCATACCACCACCACCCCGTTTCTATTTTGTTTTTTAATAAAGGCATACATTCCAGGTAAATACTGCTTCAACATCAAAAAAATGCAGTATGTGGGCACACAGCTCTCAAAGCACTCCATTTAGATTGTTTCCACAGAAGTTCTAGAAATAAACAAGCAGCGTACATCTTTATATTCAGAGTTAACGCTGAACTTTGTAGCAATTCAATCCGTTAGGTAAGAAACACACCATTTCACCACGTAAGCCTTTCTATTGTTACACTGTGACTCAAAGAACAAAACCATACCTTTCACAAAATGTGCTTCAATATAAACGGGGTGCTAATAAGATACATGCCTAATTAATATTTTTTGAGTAGAGTTAATGACACATTACACAGGCACTAAAATTTTTCAGATATATAATACATTGACCTAAAGTATCATTTTTCCCCCTGCAAATTCACAAGTTGATAATATTCTACAAAAATGCTTATAACATCCCCATGGTGTTTTCACCTTAAGATATTTTACTGTTTGGATTTTGATAAGGACAAGGAGCCCTATTCACACAAAGACTCCGTTATACCAGATGACTAATCAACACAGCACTGGGTAACAATTCCTGCACCGAAGATCTTCCACCCTAAGTTCAAGGTAGGTACAGATGAGAAGAGAAAGCACAATGAGATAAGACAGTACTGGTTAGCAAAATAAGTATCAACACCCTGACTCACACTCAAGATTTCAGGAGTTACAGAACCTGTTTAACAACAGAAACAATTTAGAAATCCACGTAGGAGTATTCTAAAGCTGCAAAATGAAAAACACCCCTCAGTTGTTCTGGAATAATCAATCACAGCAGTTCACCTTTTTTTCTAGAGTCAAAGGTCCTTCACTTAAACAGCTCTGTTTGGAACAGAAGATTCTTCCTACAGACAAAAATATTTATAAAGTCATATCACTGTAAAAATACAGCATCACATTTAAAAAAAATAAATTTTACATAAGATATCTAATTAGGAAGGTTCCCATTTCTAATATCATTGCACGAGTAGCCTGGAACAACATTTTCCAAACGAGACCATTCAATTTAAATACACATATGCATTTTGAGGAATCCCTGAAAAACACCGAAGTTCACTAACAAAAGTCATTATATGGGTCAGGGATCCTTGTTAGGTATCTTTTACTATAATCTGCCATCTGGAGAAAAAAAAAAAAAAACACAACTCACAAATTTTGGGCAACTCATTACACATTAGAAACTTATTTGCAAAGAAAAATAAGCAGAAAGAGAAGAGAGAAATCTGGATAAGCATTAGTTTAATTTGTTAATTTTCAATTAAAATTTAATTATTCAGAAAAAATGAAAGCTGAAATAGCTTATTCAAATTACTTGGGCTGAACAAGTGAAGAAAAATCTTTCAGCAATTTTTATACTCTGTTCTGAAAACACACTAAGACAGCTATCTTTTTTTTATAACTACAAATAATCAACTTGAAGTCACTCATTTTTGTTCTAATAGAGGCATCTTTAGTTTTGCCATTAAGTAAAATAATTCGCTCATGCCAAACAAATGCAAGTGAAAAACCTGTTATGATCGTAAACCAAATGTGAAAAGCCATGCAGTAATTTACAGCTGTAACTTCAGAGACTAACAAGTTTCTGGCAACCCCACAGAACTACACTTCAGAAAAATCACCCTTCCTTTCCCAAACCCCACCTCAACAGCAGGGGAAGAATTCACTCTCATGAATGAATTCTTGTGACCATAGCACAGCACTAAATCTTATCTGGCTTTGTAGGACGCTTTGTTGCGATACCTGGACAAATCCTAATCTTGTGCATTTAATCACTATTACTATTGATGAGAGAAAAAAGATCCTCACTGAATCATTTTTAGGTGCTTCTAATTTAATCATTATTTGCAAAGTGTAAAAAGAAATCCTAAGAAGCAAGCTAATTTCAAACAAAGGACATAAAAACCGACAGGCTACAGCAAGAACTTCAGGCAGTCACATTCACCCATCTGCCTGACCTGACACGATACCACTCTCTCTTCACTCTGATCCTGAAGTCCCTGAAGGTTGCACAATTCCCAGGCAATCTATTCTCTTTCATTCTTCTCCACTGCACTGTTTTTCCTTTCCTTCTCACACAACAGACAAGGTTACTCTCACTGCCTCTTCTACATCAGCAGAAGGTGCAGACAGCCTCTCCTTCACTGCAAGAACTTCTTACACTTCCCAAGACAAACCTCTCTCTTCAGTCCTATCACCAAGATTAAAAAAAAAACAAACACACGAACTCTTGCCTGCTCCGTGTTTCCTAGTTGGTTATATTTTTCTGGATGTATGATCATTCTGGTGGATTCCCTTTAGCTGTTCTGCCTTGGGCCACCTATTTATTTCAACTCAAGTGCTCCAAATTACACACTGCTCCTGCTGAAGCTTCACTAATGCTAAATGCAGTAGAGGGATTGTTTTACATGCCTTGCACAGTATCTTCCACTTTATATGATCCTTATATGATTTTTATAGGAGTGAGGTATCCTGCCTCACTCTGTAAGACTATTGACTCATGTTAAGGTTACCAGCCATGCATTTTCTTCACATTTTGTCTGCAGGACTGCTACTTAGAACGAACATTACAGTCACACACTGCTGCTTAACATACGCTGAAAATGTTTGTGTACATTCACAGAGAGGAAACTCAAGACTTCAAAACTTACTTACCTAAATTTCTATTTTGAAGGTAAAAATGCAAACAAAATGAAAATTATACCAGTCTGTCTTGATGAGATGTGACAAAAAAAAAAAAAACAACAACAAAACCACCACCACAAAAAAAACAAAACAAAAAAACCCAAACCAAACCAACCAAACAAAAATGCCTCACCACCAAAACCAGCATTCCTGTTGCTCAGAGCAAGTTATTGATAGGAGCGGGAGATGATTATTTATTCTGTGTTTGCATACTAGATGTCTGGAAGTCACAGAACATTGTCTCATGCTCCAGGAAAAGTACTCTGCTGCTGAGTCCTCCTCTAACTACACTTTACTCATCAAAGCAATGAGAAAAAAATGCGCCTTTTCAGACAGCTTAGCCATTGCGATCTTTGATTCTTAGTACTTTTAGCATCAAACCAGGTCTGCAGGAACTATTGATCTACATATTTTTGCTACTAGTCTGTTTCTGAAATTGGTAATTTTCAAAGACTGATTTTAAACATAGTTATTGGTGACTAACACAAATTCCTTTGAATTCTGTATTATAGGATTATTATAACGTAGATGCTACCTCCTCCCCACCCCTGTTATTAACTCTTTGCAGCAGTCTATGTATATTTATGAACAGACTCATACTCTTTACACCTGCATTTTAATGCACCTTTTAATAAGGTTTTAGTATCATCCTTACTAATCTTCATTTGGATAATTCAATACTTATGAGTTTGACTACTAAAACATTACTCCGCAGAGGATTCACAGTGATGGGGTGAGTCACACCAGTGACTTTTGTTAACCACTGCTATTTGTGCATCATTAATGGCTGTGCCACCAATATTCAGAACTGGCCATGCCATCCATTTCTACCTGTGACAAGATAACTGATAGAAGTATAACATTCCTTTTCAATTTAAAAAAAAAAGCAGTTTAACTTGAAAAGAACAACGCTAAGCAAAGGGCTTTTATCCCTAAATTGTTTTGCTTTTGCAATCATGACCTCAATGATTCTATTAAGATTTATATTTAACGACTTCTTTATATTTTAGACTTCAAAGTATTAAACAATACAGGAACAGCATCAAAAACACAACCCTACAATCATACCAAATCAAAACTGAACTTCTTCAATTGTATGTGAGCAAGTGCCTGAGAAGTATGAAACACAAGTAAGTTAAAAATGTCTAGCTGTGAAATTCATAATTCAATGGCACAGAAAAAAATAATCAAAAAGGTTTAGAAAGACAACTTAGCCTTTGCTAAGCAAGGGTTTAGCAAAATGTAGCCTGCTTAAAAGAGCACTTTTGTGGCATAGTAGTAGAAATTTTAATATATTGTTGTGGTTTATCACTTCCCAGTTAAGTCCTCAGATAAGAAGAGCTGTGAAGCAAAACCCACTAGGCTTCAGTCTATGACCAACAACACATTCAGTGTTCATGCTTCTTAAAGTACATCTCTAATAACCTTGCTGATCTTCAAGCAGTCATAACATATACCAAAATAGTTCCTTATTATCAAGGTGGGATGCTCCCTTATTGCATTCTTAGGGACTGGAACTGTCTTTTTGGAATATTTTCTGATTGAAGAAAATAATCCATTTTCCTTCCACTTTGAACAAAACTGACTACTTCAATGCTAAACAGCACTCTCGCACAATAACAGTGTCAATACATCCTCATTCAAGTGATAGTATCAGCACTTTTCTGAAGTTAATTTCTTTCCTTGAATTCAAAGATGTGTATTCGCAATCAAGATAATTTCTGTTGCATCTATTAACTGATTTGGGGCTTTAAAATAAATTATAATCAAAAGACCGCCACAACCACTGGTGAAAACAATGGCTCCACAGGACTCAACAGGTATTAAATCTAATCATCAAAACACTTTTTTATTACAGAACACATTAACCGTGAAAAGCACTGGAAAATTAAGAAAATCTATTTTAATGTAATACTTCCTGCAATTATTTTCCTATAAAGAACATCCCAGAGCTGTTTAAAATAAATAAACCAAGCATCTAAATAAAATTCTCATTAAAACCTGGAGTCGTTAAAATAATCAGTATCAGCCAAACAAAAACAAAACTCTAAATTATCAAAGCACACATGCTCAAAAATTTTAAAAGTACAGGAAGTGTTTGGCAAGATAAAAGGATGCTGCATCTATGCCAGGGAGGCCTTCTGCTACTTACCATCAACTGTATTTTATCTCTGTTTCAGTCTGATAAAAGCTGTTGGTCTCACTATTACATTTTTATGCACTGAACACAGTCCAAAAATTTCCTTTCAAAGCCTGTACACCACCTAATAGACAGGCTTTTCTATCACTTTCATTGGATCTGAATTCAAGTTGAAAGAAAAAAAAATTAATTACATTTCTCAGGACATCAGGACAAGCTGCAGGGCATGAATTTCTATATTAAGTCTCAGAGAAAGGAAAGGTGGGTATCATAGGCCAAAAATATTATTATAGCAGGAAAATCTAACAAGTCAAATATCATTAACACATCAGTCAAAAGTGTAGTAACAAACTTTACACACTAAAACAATCAATCTTGAAGAAATATATTTCCTAAGGGTTTTGCTAAAGCGCCAGACGTCAGGATGACTCCGGATGCTGTGAACACATCAGAGCAGGATCAAATGCAAGAGCAGAGCGTGCTCTGAAACTGGTTTTTAGGTACTATGCTATTCCACATATAATTCCAACTCCTTTTTATATTTAGAGTTCTGTCTCACAAGCAGGGATTTTGAATGGGAAATAGAAACACTGAGTACCATTTTTACTCATTAATTTTGTTGGAGCAGTTTCCACAGGTTGACAGATATTCAGTAGTACTGTAATGTCATACATCCCTATCCTTTCACACAAAGGCAGAAAATTGCCTTATTTACTCCTTGGATTGCATGCAGTTGTGGTACCATTTTCCTTAACAGCCCTATTTTATTGTTTTTCATTTAAATAATACTCTCATTGCTTCCATATCACCCTATTTGTATTGAGTAACACAACTCCTCCTGTTCTGGATTAAGAAAAAATAACAAAGGTGAAAAGCCTATGTAATTTATTAGCATGCACTTTCCAGTGGTTGCGTGGGCTTTCTGTTTACCTGTTAAAGCAACTTTGTATTTCAAACAACACCTTAAAGATTGTGTTTTGTGTCACTCAAGAGCAAGACATGATGTTGGGAGTTCATAAAGAACAAGCTTTTTATAAGTTTATATAAGTTTGTCCTATTTATAAGGTTACTTTAAAACTGCTTAGATTTAATCAAATGACTGTTTTCTTATAATCTTTTCCTCTACGAGTATAAATCATACAAAACACAGCATTTTCTTTCTACAGCAGACTGCAGTAAAAGCATTTACTATGGCTCCTTCCTGTATTTTGAACAATTTATATTCCTCTCTCTCACAGCATTTTACGTGTTAACTTAGACACAATCTTAAGGTATTTAGCAGTTAAAAAAAAACCCAACAAAACTAAATTGCAAACTGCATCTGTTTCTAAAATCATACTCTAGGGTTTTTTAAATCCTACTGCAGAGATTGTATGGACTAAGCTTACTTCAAAGGTAGATTTGTGATGAAAGAGCTTCCAGTCCCCCATACCTCTCTCAGGTCAGAACCACAAGTTATGCTGATGCTTTTTCTTTCTGGCTAGTACAGCTCATCACCTTAGTGGCAGAAATTCCATCTGAAGTTTCTAGAATGCCTTTCCTCTGTAGAAGTCTTACCTCTAAATGTATTTATCTAAATGGATATGAGTTATTGCAGCCATTTTACCTGTAACTACTGCATGGCAATGCACTGAGATGACTTGAGCTAACCTTCAAACAGTGAAGTATTACCTACATTACTCTTTCCAGCACCAGAATTAGTTATTTGGCCATCTTGGAAAGCCAGCACATGAAAAAAACAGGCTAGTAATGAAAGAACAAGTTCATAGTTACAGAAAACAAAGAGATCTACTATAGTCCTCCCCTGAGCTAATGTCTTTGCATTGTCAAACGTGTCATATATATACAGGCAGATAGATAGAAAAATTATCTATGTATCAGGTATCCATCTATGAATGATATTCCTCAATATTACTTACATAACACCCATATAATTTTCATTACATTATTCTACTTTAGTTATCAATCTACTCAAATGCCTTGGAATTTAAGTTGAAGTATTTCTAAGCCTAAAAAAAGTAATAGCAAAAGTATTTTACCAGTTGGTTCTGGTGCAACTCTCAATGCATTTCTCCCACAGCACATACCCTCCTGTATCTGACATCTATTTCTCATGAAATTTGGTCTGTTTTGATATCCTATATTTTTACCAAATGTACCTGAATTTTGTTAACAGATACAAAGGTTACTTGGGGGAAAGTAACAAAGAACCAGCTTGCCCAGGTGACCTTTGTCTCCTTAAGCAGCTACACAGTATCAACACATCAACATAATGGGGTTTTTTTCTTGTAAAAACAGAACTTGCTTTTTTTTTAAACTATTTTTTCCTAGAGACTGTAAAAGCAATGCTATTATTTTGCATATCTAGAACTCTAAAGCACCACCTTGTTTCCAGTTCACAAGTCAATATGCAATATGAGGACACTTGTGTTTCTGGTGCTGTTATTAAACATATATTCCACCAGACAAGGACAAACTTCCCAAAGGCACAGAAGAGGTCTGCATTGACTTCATATCCTGTAAGGTAAAGATACAAGTGGTTATACAGTTCAGTCCTGAAACATTGGATCTAGTCCTGAAGGACTCCAGGGAAACAAGGAGAGAGAAAACAAAAGCAGTAGTCTTCACATTTATAGCGTTTATATTAATATAAAGAAAAACTACAAGTTACTTTCAGATTCAAATTTGTAGTTCCCCTTTTGCAATAGTTCTTCACTGCCTGTTAATCTGTCTAGGATTACTGGCTAAAATTATGTGATTTACAATGATGTAGAAATGTCAGGGAAAAAATACTCCACTTCCATTGCTTCTTGTGTCTGACAGTTCTACAGCAGATAAGGCAAAAATATATCACTAAAACATCAATAATCATCTAATGCAACTTCATGTCTACAAATACTAATCTGTGTTGCATTTGTATGTCCCTAAGACATGTGGTGGCAGTTCAATAGAAGTTTACACTGATTACAGAACTCCAAATTCAGAAACTCTATTTGTATTTTCTCCAGGCAATAACAGTCTCAGAGTAATTCTGCCTAGGTTTGGTCACACTATTGAATTGGTAAATTAGCAAAGCTCCTCTTATAATACATATATTGCTCTCCCTTGACCTCCTCTTTAAACTTTGGACAAAGATTGTATTTACTGTAGTTTCAAAACAAGATATACTCACTAATAGAGCAAAAAATAGTTGCCAGTATTATTGCCAGCTGTAAACATGAAGGTTGTGAGACTTCGGTTTTATCACCACAGATGATTAATTATTTTGAGGATGGTTTATGGAAAAGAAATACTGAGCTAAAAAGCAGAAAAACCAAATTTAGGTTCCACCAGACAAAGCATAAGTCAGTACCCCAGACAAACTGATACAGTCAGATCTTTTGGAAACACCTGCAGAAAATAATAAAAGGCTACAAAAAAATTACAGATAAGGTTGGACTCGACAATCAGGTAAACGGGGCTTTGAACAAAAGCAGTAGTCTAAGAGAAGTGGATTTGAAAAACCTGTACCTGAAATAGAGATTTCTGACCTTTCCTTGCACCTTACTTTCATTTGAATCAACTTAAGAAATGAGCTTTTCACTTGGAAATCAGAAAAATACCCACCAAATGTTCCCCTATTCAGCACTCCATCTTATTATTAATTTGAAACTAACAGCACTGTGTGGTAAAATATTATCAAGATTTTTAGGACATTTTGCTAAACACCAGTTGCTTGGATAAAAATTTTCAGGTGTTTTCTGTTGATCTCACATATTACATAAATCTTTGAGTTTATAGTATCCTTTCACTATCCTTACTTAAAACTTGTTAAATGGCCTTGCATTTTCTTATAAGAGATCTAAGGTTAAAGATGACCCATCTATAAAAAGCTATGAAAGAGTACATTCATATTCAGGAATTGCTTGAATGGATGTGCCCTGTGAATTATAAAAAACAAACCCAAAACTTTTCACTATCTTTAAAGACTGTCAATTTACAATATCACCAGGAAGCCTTGCAATGAAGACTAAATATTGTGTCTTCATTTATATTTTCCATTGGATTCCAGTACTTAGCACCTCCAGCTAAGAATAAAAGATATAGGGTTAATCCAATAAAGGTCTAAAAATACAAATCTCTGTAACACTTTAATCCCATAGAATTGACAGGTTTTTTAATATCTTTAGGTTTCTCTTTCTAGAGACACTAGTGTTACACAATTGTTTCATAGCAAAGTCTGTAACAACTGATGATCCAGTAGAAGTATATCTTTCATTTTTTGACCACACAGCTTCCAAAAAAACTTTTGGTGATACGTCACCTTTTTTCTTCAGGAAAAGAAAATGGCACCACATCCTCCCCCTCATCATACTACTGTCAAGATACATTGCAAAAATGTCTTCCTTTGCTGCAAAGTATTCCACTGCGTTCTTCACATTGTTACTTATTCCATATGAGCTATTTGATCTTTCATATTCATCTTACACTTGCTCCCTCATACCTCCCTATCCCCTTGGTTTCTCTTCTATTATTTGTCATGAGCTGGATTTTAGACTTTGAAAAAACAGTAATTTTTCAAGACAGATCAAATGATGAAGATATAACACATTCACAGAATGGCTGAGGTTGGAAGGCACCTCTGGATATCATCTGCCAGCTTGTTGAGGGTGTGCTTTCTCTCTTTGTTCACATCACTGACGATGATGTTAAACAGCACTGGTCTCAGTATCAACCCTTGGGACACCACTCTAGTGATTGGTGTCCAGCCCAATTTCATGGCACTGATCCTTTGAGCCCATCAACTCAGCCGGTTCTCAATCCACTTCACTGTGCACTTCCTAGTCTCTACTTCATTAGTTTGTCTACAAGGATGTACGGGATGCAGAGTTGGAAGTCTTACTAAAGGAAGCAATATCCACTGCTGTTATGCCATCCATCAAGCTAGTCACTGAAGGCTTCCAGGTTGGCTAACTACGGTTTCCCCTTCATAAAAATCCATGTTGACTAATCCCAATCACCTTCATATCTTTCAGATGCTTGCAAATGCCTTCCAGGAGGATTTGATCCATCACCTTTCCAATGATCAAGGCAAGAGTGATTGACTGGCGTGTAATTTCCCAGATTCTCCTTGAAGACAGGAGCGACATTTCCTTTTTTCCCCACAGGTACATCCCCTTCCTTATGGCTATGACCTTTCAAAGAAAGTGGTCTCACAGTGATTTGCATACGTGAATATGAAGCACATTATTTTATGTATCTCTATAGGCTTCTCTATGGTAAACTCAAAGATCTCTACACAAACACACATCTCTCCGTACTTTTCTAACTGGAAGGCTGGTAGTACTGCAGCATCATGCTCCACTTCTACTTTTAAATCTGCATTTCTATAAAGTTGACAGACATTATTCAGTCCAAAGTTTGACCCAAGAGGCTATTTTCTTTCAAGTTTTTTGGGTTGTTTTCCTTTTTTTTGTAGTTTCTCTCTTTTTTTTTTTTTTTAAATCACTGGCACGAGCACCAAATACTAAAGTTTTGCAATCTCCTTTGATCCATTTCTATATTTGGATTAGTTACTTGCTTGAAAGTTTAATCTAAGACAAAGAAAATACTAAGAAAGGCAGGCAAGGGAGTAGTCATGTTCCCCATAAATAGAAGCATTAAGGTACACTACATATTATTTTAACTACAGAACATTTAGAATTATAGTAAACTACAACTCGGAGAAGAGCACGTAATTGTAAACATATGCAAGAAAAGGTTCTGCCAGACACACTGTTCTTTTGTGATCTCATGAAAGCGCACACCTAATAAAAAACACCTTGCAAACAAAAATCCCGGGAAATGTAACAGCTGACAACCAAAAGAGCGATTGGACTTGGACTGGGCTTTTTTTTTTTCTCCTCTGAAAGAAAATCACTACCAAGTCATTATAATGCCTTTCGGGAAACGATGCCTATTACCTGTTGATATACTTAAACAGAGTAGAAAACCACTCTGCTTTTAAAAGCTGAAAACTTCTTTCTAGTAATGTGCACAGCTTTTCCTATTAATTCTTTCTTCTTTTTAAGCATTTCGGTTCATTCCTTCAAATGACCGCAGATGTGGAAGCTCTACAGCAAGACCAAAGGGCATTCCTGTATTTCTGAAGCCATCATTGAATATTGATGAGGGAGAAATCCTTGGATTCTAAAGCTCTAATGGGGAAAATGGTAAGCTGCTAGGGTAAAAGTTCCACATATTTAACTTTGCCTAATGCACACAATTAAGTGATTCACCTTTCAGAGCCTGGAAAGTAATTAAGATTTTGTCTACAAAAAAACCCCACAAAACCACTCCAGCAGTGGCTTCTCCTCACTGATTAGAACATCTCTAATCCCAAACCTGGCAGCAGGTATCCTTGGGAAGAGTCCAGGTCCCAGGAAGTTATGTTCCAACTATAATAAAGCTTGACTACCTCAAAGCAGCAGTTTAGCTGAGCTACACACTAGAACGCATTCACTAGCAGTATCCTGTGCTAGATTGCAAATGTTCACCTCCACAGTGACACAATCCCAGACCAACTAGGACACAGATGTTATCGACAAAGGTTTAGAAACTGTCATTCCTTCGGCAAGATACAGGAGGAGGGGAACAGGAAGCAGGAGCCCAACACTGTGTTAACTCCTCTTCCATACCTGGCTTACCAAGTGGCAATTCATCTGTTCAACACCCACTCACACCCCACATAAAGAAATGGGCCAGAGAATGCAGTCTGAAGATTCAGAAACAAAAATAATTTTATCCCAGTGTCCCAGCTGCAGTACTATAAGTAAGACCTGTGAGATTTCCTCTGTGGTTTTTTGTTTGTAGTTTTTTTGGGGGTGTGGTGGTATGCTTTTAAGCATTGCTGCACCATGGAAGTACTTCAAATAGTTCAGACGCAAATTCTATTATTAATGTAAATTGCAGACTAATCTTACTGTCAGTGACCACACATGTAGTGGAGGGGTGCTCCTCTCTTAGCTGAGACTGGATCCTGACTGTGTAGACAGGACTACTACAAAATATTATTAAATAAAGATGCACTTTCAAATACTAACAGGCATGGCACAAAAGTTACTGTACCATGCAAAGGGACTGCTGTTTTGAGCCCATTACTTGAAAAAACCTTCCAAGCATGCTGTAAAATGCATCTTCTCTTTTCCCTTGCTGTTGAGGTTGCAGATTGATGAAAACAGATCTATGGATAATCTTCTGCTTATGCTTATTTTTAGGGTAAAATAAGAACTTGAAGCAAAGGAAGAAGTCCAATAGCTGGATATTATAAAATGGAAAAAATACTAGAAAAAGAAGTCAGCAAAATGCATGCTTCATAACTAAATTCAAAATATTATTAAAACTGTAATTGATGCACTTTGTGGTAATTACATGAAGCGTTCCTATTTCCTTCCTGCTACAATCAGAGCATGAATAAACTATCTGCTTTCAATTACTTTAAGCCATGAAATTTAAGAAAGCTGAAGAATATGCAAGTCAAGTAAGAAATTTAAAAAAGGCTGGCATTTATTTGTTGAAAAATTCTACTGGGGTGTTTCATAGAATTATGGAAAATCTAAGTACTGAAGCACTGCAGTATTCAAAGATAAATACAATCAACATCGCCCTTGCTCTGATGGAAATGGTGAACTGGCTTTCGTGCACCCAGGGAAAGAAAAAAACCAGTTAACTATTTAAATAGTTAAATTACTGTAAAGATTTGTAGGCATTTTCTTTGTTAAAGACAAACCATGAATACAAAATTCACAATAGACAACTGTTGTCTTCTTACAGTTTTTACTGTTTCATACAGAAGGACAGTCATTTACACAAACCTTAAATAAATTAAGATTCCTTGATTCCAACACTGTGAAGACAAATTTCAGTCTCAGTTCCTGTGATTTAATAGCCACTAAGTTTTACTGCGTGGCTTGTGGACACTAGCAAAAAAGGAGTTGCTTTATGCTATACTTTGTTTCTGGTTACATAAGTCAAGATCTCAAACTCCAGAACATTACCTACCTAAAAGCTAACTTCACTAAGACATCTTAAAAAAAAAAAACAACCATCAAAAAACCCAACAGAAAATCAAACCAAAAGCAGAAAATTGCACTTAGATGGAAGATAATCATATAAATAACTCATACCCTTTAAAAAGAATCTTTAGTCTATGAGAGAGAAGTAGCAAATAACAGATTTTTCTGCCGAAGTACTACACTCTTTAGCTTTCTACCACCCCCAAGCACCATCACTCTTATAATAGCTAGTATATGACATGAAAGCAAGTGTGTTACTTAAGCAGCTCTGTGGGTGTATCTAAATCCAGGAAAATATAAACCACCTAGAAACTACAGCAACACCTATCATTTTAAAGGCACAGTAAGAAAAACATAGTAAATCTGTCCAGCCATCCAATCTGGAGTTAAAATTGATGACTTATCACTGAAGAGTAACATATTCTGGAACAGAAAACCACATCTAAGCATTAAGATCAGTTATTCTGCTTTGAATCAGAATATAGGTGCTAGCAAAGTCCCAATTTTTAGCTTTACTTTTCACCACCCTGTCTTTCTAAGACAAAACACTAGGCAGAATCCTTTTTGTTACTCAGGTTACTCCCAGGAACTCTACGACTAAAATAAAAGGAAGAGAGCATTGGCAGGTACAATTCTGTCTTTTGTCCTGCATGAAACGTGCCTTCTAAATGCAGCTCAAACTGGACGGTTTCAAAATGACAAGCCTGAAGGTTTCCACAGACAAGGCAGCACAGGCAGCCCCTGTACAGCTTTTATAGGATTCTCACCAACACAGCTTGACAAGGTTCCGGTGGGAAGACCTCTCAGTCTCTGCCTCAAGCTTTTGGTGTTTTCCTCAGATTATCAAAAGATAGCCAATTGTGAGGTGGATTTTCTGCTGGAAGAAAACTTCATGCTGGACTGAGACCACCAACTCATTTCACACAGACCAGAAAATGAGATGGTAATAGTTTTTTGCAGTTGCCAACTTATACTGTATTTGAGCTACAGACCTAGATGTGAAAGGCTCTGTAACAAATTACCCATCTCCTGAGCCATCCAGTTAACAACATGCATGGTTTTCTTTTAAGCATAACTGAGTTTTAAGTTAATAAATTTTCTGAAACTGTAGAAAGTAAAATATGAGAAAAATCTGATTCTTAATAATAGGTCATTTACTTTCTGTATGCCTCTTAAAAATATACTGAGAGTACTATTGCAGGCAGAACATTAAAGGAAGACATTACATTTTGGTTTCAAACCAAGTTGTCTAAGTAGTAAGATGCACTATGAATTTCTTTTTTATATTTTGCTCCACTACTTTGAGTTATCACAAGGCCACCAGAATATTTTTGATTTTCTTTTTTCTACTCAGTGCTGAGGCTTTTGTTCTATTCCTAAAACCAGGAGCAAATTAGAAGCAACATTCATACAATGACTTCGATAAAACAAAGCTTCTTTGTATTTCAGTTCTGAAAATGATGTTTAGCAGAGATAAATCTTTTCCCATCTTTTAAAAAGAGATATTGGCAATCTGTAAAAGCATGTATCAGGCATGAAAATAGACAAATAACTAGTCCTTGACCACCTTCCCAGGAACACTACTAAAACCTGTTGAAAGACTAAAAGTGTCCAAAGACTAAAAGGAAGAGTAATAAGGAAGCCAGACTTATTGCACCAAACAGAATAGAACTGGTAATAAGGACTCATAGCAATGAAAGGTCAAAGTAATGATACTCTCATACACAAATGAAATTTCCATAATTAGAACTATCATATGTAGGTATCATACTTTGATCGCATTTTTTTTTCACTTTACTTCTAAGAATAAGAGCTAAAGACAACTGGCTCAGGAAAACTACCAAATTTTAAGACAACAGACAAAACAAGGCCAGCTAGCTATGAGCATATTTCAAGGGCAAATAGATAAGAACTGGTGAGATTCACCAATTTAAAAGAATTTGATGATTAAAAAACACTCAGGTTCAAAACATTTTGCTTACACCGTAGTTTGGATAAACAGCAGTTTACTTGCAGAATACTTCAGAAGTTGGCGTGGCTATATTTCTGGTAGATTATAAATATTAGGAGAAGATAATGGCCTTCAAAAGCTACTTTCCTATGTAAAACTTAATTTCAGAGAATTTTTATTTTTCAGCAGTTCTTACAGCCAATCATCCTCTCCCCCACCTACACAAAAGCCTCATTTAGTTACTTATCTTGCCTGCAGTGATACTACCAGAGGCATTTTCTGTACCTCAACGTGCCTGTTATTTAAGTGAACACTTTTAAAATAGTTTGTTTAGAAAAATCAAAAAATGAAAACAGCCATCTGATACACTTGCCCTCATAAGCATATCAGATCACAGCCAGCTTTTAAAATTCACTCTACTAATCAAGGCTGTTTGACTGCAGCATAAAAATACATATTTATTAGCACAAGCGTTTTTGTTTCCCAGTGATTTTTCATTAAAAAAACAATCCTTGCCCTCAGTCATCATCCCAGTGCTAAAACCCATTGTGGATCCACTTACCAAATCCCTGTGTAACACCCAGTTAGCATGCAGGTAGTGAATACCATCTAGGATCTGATATAACAGCGACTTCACCATTCCTCGAGGTAACTGAACTGGTTTCTTGTTTGCTTTAGAAGCCCTGTGAAACTTGATTATATGCTGCGAAGGGGAAAAAAGAAAGGAAAATAAAAAAAGTGTAATGTTTGCACAAAAAGATTGCCACTGATTCCTTACACAGACTTCTTAGGTTTTTTCCAACCCTTTATGATTCATTTTCAAAACTAGAAACATGTACCTTAAGTACTAGAAAATTAATACTGTACTAGGTAAAGTGATCACTGTCCCAAAAAAATCTCTCAAAAACGAAATCAGTTTTCGCTGTGGTTTAACCCCAGCAGGCAGCTAAGCCCTACGGAGCTGCTCACTCACTCTCGCACACTGGCATGAGGAATACAAAACCAATACAGCTGTCAAAGCTGATTTCCTAGCAGATCACTGATCCTGGAGGTTTTAGAGACGTTTTTGTTTGGGGAGTCTTTTTGCTAAGATATGCTGATATCTTGTCTGTCACATCACATAATTACAAGGGCATTACCTCCTACACTATTTTACTTTTAGTGTTTTTCTCCTACAGTAATAATGACAGTGTATTATTCAAGACCTAATGCCAAACAGAAACTTTTGCAAACTATACTGGGAATTTTTCACATTTAAATCAGAAGCCCGGATTTATTGCTTCTTTATTCACTATACTCTTAAAACAGTACTCTCAAAACAGAAGCTGCTGACAGAGCAAAGCTATAGATCTGTCCATCTGAAAGTCAGCCACCAGGCCAGACATGGAAAAAACCTTTAGCAATTATAAGTGTATATACAAGTAATGATATCTAGCAACAATGAGAAGTCCAAAAGGATTATGTTGTCTTAGCACTTGAGTCTCAGGTGTCACTAACTTCAATAGCAAGGTGTGCCATGGCCATGGTAACCATTTCCATTCATCTCCTTCAAACAGAGGCAATTTCTAGAACACACTTCTTAATTCTGTAATGGCTCGCACTTCTGTGATCATCAAAATAGCCCTGATTTTGTCCATCCAAAACCTGGCACCAGACTTCTATCATGTGTTCTTCCTACCTTCCTGATCTCTCATATTCCAGGTGCTAGTTAGCTAAACCAACTCCCCCACACCCTTTGGGAAACTGCCTTTCCTCTCTTGCCACAGCCCAGCTCCATACAGCCTGTCCTCCTTTGCTTCAAGCATCCAGCTTGGCTTTCCTGTGAGGAACAGGCACATTCCTGCCCTGCCAATGATAAAAATGAAGCTGCACAGAGGAAAGAAACACTGATGAAAAAGTGACAGTCCCTGCACAGTCAGCCAAGCACCATGTGCATGAGCATCCCTCAGCTACAAGTTTTCGCCTCCTACTTCCTCCAAATCCAAAGCTAATGTTATTTTTCACACAGTGGACAGAGAGAAGTGAATCTTCAGAGACAGGCAGAAAAACAGATGGCTGTCCTGGACTTTTTTGTTTCTGCTCTAATATACTCTGTGCCCTTTCCCAGTCTTACTAGACACCTGTTGTGCTAAATATGCACAGCACCGGAGGGTTTAGTCCATAGCTGGGGCACAGAGCCAGCCCAGACGCTGCAACTAAGTCTCTCTCATCCACGTACAGGGAACAACCAGGAGCTGGTATGACTGGGGAGCTTTGGAATTCATACAGGTATGTGCATGTAAGCATAGAAGTCAAAATTGAGGGTCGTTCCTAAGTTACTTATATACAAACCAGTGTTTCATTAACAGAAATGCTTCTGCAGTGATTTAGGTTAAATATGAAGCAATGCAGAAATGTATAAATACAAACAAAGACAGGTAACTAATAGTCACAATCATCCTAACAAATATAAAGCCTTGCAGTACATTTTGAAACAGAAAAAAAACTCGAACATTGCTAAACTTCTGTAGCTTAGCATATCATAAATGCAGGGAAGCAGTGGAAAAAAAAGAATGTGCTTGTTTTTTCTCCACATTAAAAAAAAAAAACAAAAACAAAACCAACTTTACTCAATTTCCTCAAGATTATGTGGTTTTTGTTTATCAGCCTTCAGAATGTCTCAACATTTCAGCTGTTTGGTAACTTTCTTTGTCTCTAATTTTATCTTGGTAACAAAATCTCAATGCCAAGTACCAGAACTTCCAAGACACTTAACAGTGAGAAAGTATCTTTGATTTAGCTTAGCAGAAAGAACACTGACACACTAGTTTTTAGGCAAATGCTACTGATTTATTCCCAACTACAAGAAACACCATTTTCCAAAACTAGTTTTACTCTGATTTGTGCTAAGCTACATGCTGAGGAAAAAACAACTCATGACTAATACTATTAAATTCTTACATGAACACAAACATAAAAACGTCCATCTCATTCCAAATTGCTTCCACTGCACCCTTTGATCTGAATCTTAGTATCTTTTAAGGTTAGTATTACAATATTTGTACCATTGAGAGCAATGGTCAACTTGTATGTCAATTAATTCGAGGCACACACACCTTTTTTCAGGGAAGTCAAGGTTGCATGGTATTCTTAATTTTTCATGATCCTACTTTATTTTTTTAAGTATTCCAAATGGGTATTAAGCTTAAAAATACTGAGTTAACACAGGAGAGTGGTATCTATCTTAAAACAAGTACTTTGACTCCAACATGTTTATATTTTAAAGCTGTATCTTGCAATTAGGAATAAACAGCTTTCCTCCAAAATATATAAAATTTCTGCAGACGAGTTGGGTAAAAATTCTTCCTACTGAAACATATGAATTAAATTTCCATTATATACAGTGGCACTACTCTCACTTCATGTATCCACGGATGACAATCAATGTAACAAACTCTAAACTGTCCTAATCAGAAAATAAGTTTGTCATTTTTCAAAGGGAATTCACTTGCATCATCAATTACATTTTCCTGCACCCTACTTTAACTGTAATAGGCGGTTCTATTCTATATTTATTTAACTAGAGTTCTAGCTACTGAGAACTGATTGCAGATTTTTATCTTCTTAAAGAGATCACAGGTTAACTGTGTACTGTGTTGACTCAACATTTTCCGTTGCTTTCCCTTTAGTACTGAAAATGCATCCAATAAGCATGGAGTATGAGGCTATACCGTGCTTAAAATGATGTCTCCCCTGATCTTGTCCCTTTGCTGCAGCTAAAACTCTAAGCCTGGTACCTACAAACAATTTACCTTACCCAGAGGTCATGCTCAGCGTAGTCAAAGAGAAGCCACACCTTCCTGTCAGCATGAGAAAGAAACACCTTTTGCAGAGAAATGACATTTGGATGCTTGAGCTCCCGCAGCAACTGCAAAAGACAGAAAGTCCGCAACAGTTATATCCACACATCCAGAGTTGTGAAAGGGCTGGAAAGTCCTTTTAATAGTCTTTGCTACACACTCTACAACACAAACAACAAAAGTTGAAATCTACAAGTCACAGAGAACCACATATTTCTTCACAAAAAAAAGAGTCCTTGGTTTGAAATCAAAGTTGAAAGCAGGTCATAACCCCCTCAGGGCATTCACTTCTTCCTACGCATTTCCTAAAAGTTGAAGTCTGTGTAAACCTCACTGTTATCCAGGATCAAGACGACTCCGCAAACAGCCAGCTGTAGCATCTGTCCTTTCCCACAGGCTGTAATCTTCGACAGTGCCATCTGGGGGACCCAATTTTCTCCTGACTCCCAGTTATCTGAAAACACCACATTTTGGTTGCAGACATTTGAAACTGAATGAGATGACTCGTTTCAGAGCCTGTCAATGCAGTCAGCTAAATGAAGATGTGGTTTGTAAGGTGGAGTCAGCTGATCTACAAGGTCACCACTCCCTACAGAAGAAGGTCCAACTCCCTCCTACAACACAGATTACACCAGTCAGTGCACTCAAGAAGCCACCCATAAAACAGCTCTCAGTTCAAGAGAAAACTACCCCAGATGCACAAAGGCAATGACCTGCTGCGGAGCTCTTGAGCCAAGCACTAACAGCAGAGACAGCCCCAGTGAAGGGACACAGTTAGAAGAACTTCTTTCAGCAGCACTGAGCCATTAAGCCTGCTCAGCTGCTTCAGAAACTACAGCTTTAACCCCACCAAAAGAAAAGCATGGATGAGATACAACACAACGACTGAATACAGACAGCATCAGTCTCTTTGAGCTCTACTGGTCATACTGCGATCATATCATACTCACTCAATTGTTAAGAAAGAAACAAAAACTTTATCTAAGCAAACTGTGGTCAAGCGTGGCTACCCAAGACTAGATGAATTCTTGCCAGCTCAGTCTGCCAGAAATGATGACATTTGTAATAAAAAGAATTGTGACAAATATCTCTAATTAAAATTTTGGAGACGGCCAACTAAAGTGAAACAAAGAACTTTTATTAATAGCGCACTGGGTGCACTGCACTCGTGACCAGGTCCGAGCACACCCCAAATGTGAGGGATGAGCCCTTTTAAGACTCTTTGATTTACATAACCACTCCCTCGCTCCTCCCATGCCAAGCCTCCCTCTTTTCTTCCTTAAAAGGTGATATAGTCTTCTTCTTGCAGTCCATTGGTTGTTTTAACCAACCTATCAAGTTGTTTCCCTGCCCCAGCCGCATGGTCCCTTGGCAGTGAGCCCAGACTGGTCTTACTGCCTTACATACCTTCCTGCCCGCCTTCACACCATGACTGTAACAGTAAGTAACTGTAAGCAGAACAGTAAGCAGAACGGTAAGCAGTAATAGGTAACTGTAAGCAGAACAGTAAGCAGCCCACCACTCCTTGGCCATAAAATGGCTCCCCAACCCCCCATATAAAATGACCTCCAGGTATCTTGGCATGAGGCAACCATGGAAACCGCTGCTTGTAATAAAACCGTCTTATTTCCTGCAGAATGGTTAAGGGCTTGGGTTTTATTAAAACAATGGAAATTGAAACTACTATTTGAATATGCAATTTTACTTCTGAGAATGAATTATTTTCAAGAAAATATAATTTTCCCCCTACGTAATAGAGGAAACAAAAAAATTCATTCCTTTCTACTGATACCTTTGTCACATATGGTAACTTTTTAGAAGCTACTGAAACAGTAAAATGGAGGTAGATATCCACATGTTTGTTTCCTTCTTTTCTACTTCATTTGAGATAGACTCCCATCCCTACTCACTGAGCAGTCTTCAGTGTGGCATTTCTTGAGCAAGAGGGCCTATAGCCCACAGAGATTTTCTCTCAAATATGAGATCAAACAGAGAGACAGAGTTGAGGAGACAAAGCAACAATACAAATCAATGCAGAAGGCAGTAGTTTCAGCATGGTAAAACTCTTAAGATCTGTCAAAGCACAAGGCACTTAAAGGCAGGATCCACAAGTATGGAATTCTTTAAATTCTTCTAATTCCTACAAAGCAAGAAATGCTTATTTGCAAATTTTTATCAGTTACAGGTGGGAACTGCCTGTGGTAAGTTAACCCTAGCCAGCAGTTAAGCCCCACATAGCCACTTTCTCACCTTTCTCAGTCAGATGTGAGTGGAAGAACAAAAAAAAAGCAAGCAAATTTTTGAGTGAAGATAAGACAGTTTAATAAGTGAAGGAAAGAGGAAATAAAGAAGCACCAAACCCACAACAAAACAACAGAAGGAATGCAAAGGCAATCACTCACAACTTCCCACAAGAAGACTGATGCCTAGCCAGTCTCAAAAGGGAGGAGAGGCAGAGTGGGAAATAGAGAAAGCCTGAACACTGTCAGCAATAGCCAAAACACTGGTGGGTTATCAACACTACTTTAGCCACAAATCCAAAACACTGCATCCTACAGACTTCTATGGATAAGATTAACTGCATGGCAGACAGACCCAGTACAGCATGAAAGACCATCCTCTCACTGGTGAATGAGGTTACAGTGTTTAAGGATACACTGTGCCAGTCCTTATAACCCAAGAATTTTTGTTTAATCAGCCTAAATTCACATCTTAAATTTATGCTAAACATCTTGATGAATTGAACTGTACCAGAAGACTACATGATAGTTCAGCAACTAAGCATCCATACCAAAATGTCATCAGACTTCCTGTGGCCTGATGGACACATCTTTACCAGACACAGACTATTCCTCAATGAAAGATGCAGATACTAGTACGAGCTCTAGAAAATAATATTAATTTTCTCTTTTCCTGTCCAATTTTAAGTCTGTCCTACTCTTTACTCCAGAGGTAGCAGCTATCACTTAGCTAGAAAATCCAATCTCTATACATCAAATCTGATTCAGCTTGGAGAGCACACCAAGAACCCATCACTAAAGCTGGTCCAGAATATCACATAAAGGTGAGAAAATTTTGAGTACTGCAGCAGAAAGCTTTCCTGTCTGCATTGTGAGGCAACATAGATATAATTCTCATTCATTTGTGCTAGAGGTAGTCAATCCTGCAGACTTGGAGATTCACAGCATTCCTTGCTTTTTCCTCCCCAATCCACCTTGATCACTCCCTTTCTTGCCTTTTATCTTTCCTGTAAACATCCCAGCAGTCCTCTCAAATGCCCAAAAAACCCCCTATCCTCCTATATGATCTACAGCAATCTGCTTTCCTTCTCATCAGTTACAAAGCCCCCGCTGGCCCTCCTCAAGGACACACCTGAGAAGTTCCTTTTGTGGTCCATCACCAACTGTCACTGATGGCAGCTGTTACTGTTTGTGCATCTGTGTCAGTTTATCATTATTGCTGATTTCTGCCTTTGCCTCTCGTGCTAAATAGCCGTTAACTACAGTCTGCTTAAAAAACCTGATGGGTTTGGTCAAAGCCAGACAGCTACAGGCACCCCACTGAATAGGATGGCTAACATACAGCAGCAAAAAAGATCGCTGCAGTGGTGACAGATGATTCTTGAATCACTGTCTTGGAAAGGTTGAAACTCTCAGAGTGACAAATGCAAACAGTGTCTGAAGGGCAGAAAGAGCTCATGCAGATCATAACACATCACACGGTCTGTAACAAGCATTTTCAGCAAACTCAGTCTCTCTCTAGCCCATATGCCACATGCCTCTCCTACCAGATGATATGATTTGTGTCCAGCAGCTGACAGAGTTCAAAGACAGTTCAGACACAGTAGACTGCAAGAAACATGGTCTGAGTATTGGTATGATGCCTAGTAATGATAAAAACTCTTTTTTGGCCTAACGACTCTGACACCTAATTGCTTCTGTCTCTCCTAGCTCAGTTCTGTAGAACACAAAGAGAAAGAAAAAAACTATGTGTCTGGCTATCAGTAAATTGCCTTCCTTTTCATCTGTCTATCACATGATGATTCAAATCTATTCTCTCAACCAGAAAGGTTTCCCTTTTATTGGTTACACCCTCTTTAAAGAAGGAAGACCCAAAAGACCTTGAAAGAGATAGAAATCAGCAAATGATGAAGATGCCAATACATCTGGTTTGACTTGTGTTAGAAGCCCACGTTGTCCCTGACCGGTCTTGGCCTTGCTTTCATATTGTTCAAGATCCAGCAAGGGAAACAGCATCCCTAAGTATAAGTCCTGGGCTTGCACTGAGGTTCCTCCACCTCCCTCTTGAAATGCAGAAATACTCCTTCCACAGCCATAGGGCAGCTGGGGGACAGTAAAGGAAAGTGTCCCAACGATGCATAAAATCGTTAAATTGCTTCACAAACCAGGACAAAGTGGAGTAAGCCAGGATGTTATTAAATAATCAACAGCAGCATTAAGGGAGCCTGGCAAACTGCTGCATGACTAAAGCCAATCTTTTCTTTCACTAACAACAATTATCTTTCACATCAAATATGAGCTGAACTCAGCACAATTCTTTATGAACATGACCTCCTTCCTCCGGTGATATTCCCACATTTCCCATAAAGCTCTCCACCACTACAGCACTTCTCATGAGCCAAGACACTGCACTTTTCACATAAGTGAGGATTTCTAGCTATACCCCAAATGCCATTCCACCCTGCTCTTGATGCTTGCTAATCTTTGTGGTCTGTGGGGAATGTTAACCTGTGTAGTGCTGCAATATTACCTTGCTTCTAAAATTCAAGTTGCATCAGGTAGGTTTAAATTAGTCATCAGGAAAATTTCTTCACCCAAAGGCTTGTTAAGCAGTGGAACAGGCTGCCCAGGGAAGTGGTTGTGTCACCATCCTTGGAGGTATCTAAAAGCCATGCAGATATGGTGCTAAACCACTGGTTTAGTGGTAGATTTGGCAATGCTGGGTTAATGGTTGAACTTGATGATACAGGTCTTTCCAAACCTAAACAATTCTATAATTCTATAAATGGAGCACAGACTCATTTGTTAGAGCAATTGGCCAGGTGACCTGGTCTAGAAGGAGTTTCTCTGATGTCCTGATCAGGACATTAGCTGTTTTAGAATAAGCAGCTCCTTGCCCTCACAGCCTTTATTTGAGTGCCATGCAGCACACTTCTTCCACAGCTGAGAACAGTCAGAAAGCTGGCTACACACAAAGTCATCAGCAATATCAACCAAATATTCATTTAAACAAAATTCACTGTTGTGTTATCTTTGCTAGTTTAATGGCATAAATTCAAACTCTAATCATCATCTCATTCTTCAAAAAGATTCACATCAGTTTCACCAAAGGATCCAGCAACAAACATCATATATTAACAGTCATGCCATGGCCTTAAGATGGAAAAATGGGCAAACAAGGACTTGGAACAGAAAGCAGATTGCAGTTGATGCAGAAAGGCAATTTTCAGACTGGAAAGCGACGGACAAAGATTTAGTCACCCTGTAACAGATAAGATGCCAGTGGAATTACTGCTACAGCAGATGAGTATAGGCAGTAGTGAGACATTACCTGAAACGCCATGCATAATTCTGGCCAATTCAGGGAAGATTAATTCCAACTGCAACAGGGCAAACAAAGATCAAGCCTATGCCCAGAGGAAGAGAGAGCCTTCAAGGCTCAAAGGAAACAAGCAAGGCTCAAGGTTCAAAGGAAACCAGCAAGCCAAGCCAAAATACTTATAGCCTGCCAAAACAAAGCCAGAGAAGAAACAGTCTGTATCTCTCTTTAAAATGAAAGCAGAAAAGCTATTCTAACTGGCAATATTATCATAAAGGGGTATGAATTAGTCATGATTAATTGTGGCTTAAGGGCTGAATAATATTTATAGAGTCACTACTACAATGAGACTTGGGAACTGCCTTAAGAGATTTTTCTTTTCCTTACATGTTTAACTTGTAGTTTGCTAAATTTTTGAAGGTACACTTGGCTCGTCTACAAGAACAGGAGCAGAATATGATGACTCTGGAGATGTCACCCAGTTCTAAGCCACAAAAAAATCTGAAAAAGCCTTCAAATCATTATTCTTGGTTTCCTAACAAACACTGGAGCTCTACTCAAGTATTTTAAATTTGTTATTTAAACAAAACCCCAAATTTTATTACACAAGTTCTTAAATCCTAAGTTGCCTTAGCTGTTACCCAGTAGATTCAAGATCTGTTTGCTTCAATGTAAATATAATTTTACAGTTTCATACTCTCATGAGTCAGATATTCCACAATACTAAAAAAAGAAGAGAATACCTGCTCAAAGTACATGCTGTTTTCCTTTCAGAAGTGTTCAAATGAAAGCTTACAAAGGCAATGTAACAAAGTTATAATACTGCTCACTCTAAGAATTTATTATGAAGCTGACAATACATTTCTGAAGCTCCAGTTCTTCAGACAAAGCAAAAATTTCACATGGTTGTATATTTTATTTTTTTTAAGTCCTAAATATGCAAAAAAGAAGCCTGACAACACAAAACATCAAGAGGAAAAAAAACTTATTTCTTTTTTTAACTTCCACCATTTCTAAAACAAATGAGTCCTATGTAATCTCACATGCACATCAATATTTATTAGCATCTCTTATGTCCAAACACATTCAGAGTGTTAGAAGAGGCATTATTAAAGGTCCTCTGAAAGTAAGGAGATGGACAAAGAATCCAGATGAGGCAGATGCTGGATGTCAAGCTTGGTCAAATTCTGCTGTTCACAGAAAACGTGATTACTAAGGATTTCAATTAAAACATTTAATCACAATACCTTAATGTCTTTGTCTCACTGTCACAGAACTAAAAATAATGCTACCCTTTCTTTACACAAAATCTCTCAAGAATATTGTTTGCAGCCCAGCAACATAGCTTGATAAAGTTATTGGGACAGTTTTTTGTTCTTTACGAAGGGAAAGTGTTGAAGAGTGAGAATCCTGGAGTCACCCAGTTTAGCTTCTGCCTTATGGGGTCTCTCTGGCTGCTGCAAGCTGCCAGAGTCCTTGGTCACCCTCAGACCTGCTCTGAAAGACCCCTTACACCCTTCTTCCAGCCCTTCCACTGGCAGAGGGCAAAGAGACTTGATAATCATGTAAAGACATGCTCTTATCACCCAGGGCATAGAAGCCCCAGTGTGTGGGGAGGACCAGTTTACCTCTAGAGTAGCCTCCTCTGCCAAGCTCAACTCAGCCAAGACCACTTATGAACAGCAGATCCCTTCTCACCTTCTACAGGGCACAGGCCTGCTGCTCCAGCTCTGCCACTACCTCTACCACCTTCTAGCCCAGAAGCTGAAAGCCAAGGTGATGGAGCAAATGCAGAGATGAGCAGGCCTGCTGCAGAGGCTCTCCCTTTCCCAGGAGTTATGTTAAGCCACAGTGCAGCCAAAGGATAGTTCAACTCAGCTTGCTCACTCAATAGGAAACTAACAGAACTGCTCATCTTCCCTTTGGTGAAGATGAACGTCCACAGTCTACAGTCACATTGTCACCAGATCCAACACAGAAGACATCACCTTTTGTGCTAACAGCCTGCATTTGTTACAACAGGAAACCATAAAATCCTACGAATGCCTCCAAGGCCCTGGCAGCCTCAAGGCCGTCTTAACTTGCACAAGCTGGATATGGTGTTTGACAGACACCACAGAGACAGGAGACAGCCAGAGCACCACATTGTCCACCCCAGATCTGTCACATTCAGCATTTCCATAACTGAAAGTCTCTGCTACCACACCTCGCACTTCCTCTTTGGAGACAAGTCAAAACCTAATGGTATCATATAAAAAGACTACGTGTTTTATATGTTCCATATAAAACAGCTTTTCCAGGATATTTCTGTCAACCAGACCAGGCACCAAAAAACAAATCTGCATGGAAGACCAGTAAAAAGAAAAAACAAACAACTCCCCCACAGCTAAACAACAAAAAGGCAAACAAAATCCCAACCCAAGCAACTCTTCACTGGCCAAACAAAGCAATATGCAAGCATATTGCAAACCTGCTAAAACTGAACGAAAAATGCTAATCAACACAAAAAAAATGTCACTTGTTTGGTTCAAAACCTAAGACTCCTGTATAGGAAACTGCCCAAGCCAAAATCCTGAAGCTCCGTTTAAAGCCTGGTTAACTACTTCAGCATCCTGCAGCCTTGAAGAATTCTCTTGCTTTGCGAACTGTGAAATAGCATTTGCTGCACTATTCCAGGTGGATAGGCTTTAATGACTTTCTTCAGTGTGATTAAATCAGAAGACGAGGAATCAATCATTTGGGCTTGTATGTTTTGCATATTTTTATACAAATCTTCTCACCATTCTATCCCATCTAACACAAATTCTTGGCATGCTGAGCATGCAGTTTTTAGTGCCTGCTTAAATCCTCAGAAGTGAAATTGCAGATCACAAAACAGATACCCAGAATCCCAGGCACCACACAGACCTGCAGAGAAAAAGAAATGAGCAGCCAAATATGTGGTTAAGGTTCTGAAAGAGGCAAGATTCACAAATGTTTATCATGATGGATGAATAGGGAAAAGATTAAGGAAGAATATATACGTCTTCAACTATCTTGATGTTAAACATACTGATTCAATTAGCACAGTAACTGTTAACTCCACCAGCAAGACAAAATAGTTTACATAAAATGATAGAAATAAGAGGCTGGGGGGGGTTACAATCAAGTAAGACATTAGCTAGGTTCTTGAACATTAGGTCCAAGTTCTCATGCTGTAGAGAAGTACAGAAACGTACAAAGTCTTTCACATACATATATATATTGATGAGCTCATACCATCACCAAGTCAACTGTTTAAACTCAGGTCTCTGACCTAGTTCAAACTCTTCCCTACAAATGATGGAAGTCGATAATTATTTTATTTTTCTGAAGCTTTTACATTGTTCTTCATCTCAGGTGTCTGTATCAAACTGATGTCTTGAAAGAGTAAGTTATGGACATTTTTAAACATAAAAGTTATTCAATACTCCAAAACTGAAGCTGCATATACAAGACAAAAGCCATAGCAGAGCTGTAAAAACTAGAGTTCTACTGGAATTTATACCAAACTACACTCTTCCCAGATTTTCACAGCTCTCTGGAGAAACTGAAATGCATATAGCTCATATGCAAATGGAATCATCCTAATTCCTCTTAATAGCACCATGCTCGTAAAATGCATTGATCGGGGTAGTCCAGAACACATTGTAACAAAGTCTGGCGTGCAGCCTTGACTTTTTAAGTACAACAAAAATAATTTTATTAGTTAGACGTACAGATCACGTTAGGGTACAAATGTTAACTCTGTAGCATTTTCATACATAAACAGTATGATTATTATCCTCAATTTGATCCATCTCCATATAAGGTTCATTTTGCTCCTTTTACAATATTAA
This sequence comes from Lepidothrix coronata, assembly GCF_001604755.1. NCBI lineage: Eukaryota > Metazoa > Chordata > Aves > Passeriformes > Pipridae > Lepidothrix > Lepidothrix coronata. Next base: position 65,619 of record NW_016690249.1, on the reverse strand, counting down.
TTGATAGAAGGGGTGGGGAAAAAAAATCTGTTTAGCAAAACACCATGGAAAACACCACTGGGCGGGGGGGAAATCTCCTGTTCACTCCAAACAGCAACATCAAGAGAATGGCAAGAAAAATAGATTCAAGTCCATGGTGAATTATTAATTCAACTGCAGGAAAATTCAACCATAGTATTAGGAGTTGCAAGCCTGGAAGCACAACCAGAAACAAAGTCAACAACAGCTCAGTAAACGCTAATTCAGGTTTCTCTTTCTACCTCTACGCCTGATTTTGGGCTCCACTCCCCTCTTTGTTCTCAATACCTGCTTTCTTGGCATCTTTGGTATGTTCAGCACATTTCTCTCCTTCCCTCACCTAACCCTGTTCCGCGTGGGTCCTGTGTTGTACTGCTGTTCTCTTCAAAGAGCATGTGCTGCAGCAGCTCAGAGAAAAGAAAAAGCCTTCCTGCTGCTTGCTCCTTTTCCATCAATACTGATGACCTTGCTGCCCAAAGGGAATGAGCACACAACACTCCTCCAGCCAAACAATGAGGCCAAATTCTTCCTGACTGTCAGCCAAGTTAATGATTCTATTAATAGACAAAGTAAGCTAGGGTCCTATCTAGAGCAGAGACACCTTCCCCTAACATCAGCCAGGCTTCTCCTGCCAAATTTTAGCAGAACAAACTCTTCAAATCTTTTTAGGTAAATCACTGCAGAAAGACAAAAAATTATCCCAAATTCCTCTGAAATGGTAGCTGGCATTTCCTAAAGGTATTCAGTCAGTCACGACATTTGGAAAATTTCTACCAAAATGGTTGAAATCAGCAAAATTTAAGACCCTGTTTTCTGTTCATTTAGTTCAGAGTGAATGTCTACAACAGCAGAAGACTCAGCTTTCATCACTGGACAGAAAGAGTATGTCCTGAAGAATAGTCTTTGTGCATCATTTCTTTCACCTCATTCAGTTCAAGGACTAATGTTTATGATATCACAAAGTCAACTGGAATTTGGCAAAGTGGGAAAGCCTGGTACTAACTTCAGTCAAGAAAATGAAATTAGGGTAAAGTTTTATACTCTTGAGGAATACGGACTGAAAATAAACTATACCCTTCCCACACACCCCCTGATATTACATGCATTTCCTTTTAGTATGCAATTTCACTTGAAACATTTCAATAACAATAAACTCAAGCAGCAGTAAAACATAAGAACATAAAACAGTTCAGAATACTGGTTTTACCAGTATTGCTTTGGAAGCTTGTTGCAAACCATAACTACATCACACTATTCACCAGTTTCTAACAACATGAAATATACAAATACAAACCTGAAAAACTGAATGAAATGCTTAAATAATATTCATGGCTGTATCACAGCCTCTGAGACAATTTCAGTTTAGTTTGAAGTCTTTGCTTAAATAGAAGTTAAAATGTTTTAATCATTGTAAGCCAATAGGAACTAATCTCTTTAGGAAATGAAGTACTAATGCAAAAACTCAGATCAAATGTGTAATTTAAGTCACTAACTCCAATCATGTTTTTAAAGCACTTGTAATGGGTTTGTTACCCTCCCTGGGAAGGAAAAGGAACTAGATAGACCACCTGATTCATATCGTGCCAATAAGGTATTCCATACCATGTTACGTCAGCTCAGATAAAAAAGAGACGAGAAGGAAGCAAGGCTCTCTTCTCTTCCAGGAAGCTGCGTGGAATAGTCGGGCCATTTCTTCAGAGGAGGAGAGTGTTTTCTTGGGGAAGTAGTCTTTATTTTTAGTTCTTCTCTGTGTGTATAGTGTTTATAGTTTTTTTCCTCTTTGTGTAAATATTAAACCACCTTTCTTAGCAGCTTTGGTTTCGTAGGTTTTTGTTGGTGGTGGTGGTTGTTGTTTTTTTTTGTTTGTTTGGGTTTTTTTGTTTTGGTTTTTTTTGTTTGTTTTGTTTTGGTTTGGTTTTGTTTTTGTTTTTTTTTTTACTTTTCCCTCTTTCCTCCTCCCCTCTTCTCCAGGGGGAGGCCAGGCACAGGTCTGGTGGATACCTGGCATTCAGCCAAGGTAAACAACACCACTGCATTTAAATATGGTTTGCCCCAAGGCAGGTAGTAAATTATAACTTAAAAACCCTGTCCTTTTTAGACAGCAAACATAACAGGTACCTAAAATCTTCCATGATGTTTGTACTTACTTTATACCTCTATGATAAAGACAGTACCCGTAGTAGAATCACAAGATTGAGCAAACAAAACCCAGCATGCATCCAAGTCAACACTTTCAGTAAGTCTGGCTAGTAGAAAGAACTGTTACTTACTGCTATTTCTCTGCATGCAGACATAGAAATTCCAGTACCTTCTATCTGCTTTAAAGCGTAATCTTTATCATCTTTCCTGTGAAAGAGAAAAAGAAGGGGTTTTTTAAAAAAATTGCACCGTGAATTCTAAATGAGCTCTTCAACACCATTCAGAAGACAGCTTTTAATTAATACAAATTCTGCATCTTATTTTCTTTTGATTCTTTACTAGTTTAATGTCTGGATATCAAGATAAACCTTAACTACCACACTACCTTGATAAAGCTAAAATATGTCTGCTCTCATTAGACTGAGATGATTTTAAAACCTTTTTTTTAAATACAATGATTAACGTTTCTTCCATTCCTTCCTTATTAAAAAGAAAACAAAGCAAGCAAATAGCACACACTAGAAATAAGCCTAGCTAGGGTTGTATCTCACATAAATTTATTACTCTGGAACACAGTAAATTTCCCCATATTTTAATGAATTCTTGAGTAGCCCAGAACTAATGTCACATTAAAACATCTTTTTTTTTCTCCTACCAAAATGTGCCTGAAAATTTTATTCCTATCAAGCTAATAAAACTACTAAGATTGATTAAAAAAACCACCAGATATTTGCGCAATCTGAAGAATCCAGAAGTGGGTTCCAGTGGAAGGTGTCCCTGTCCATGGCAGGGGGGCTGGAACTAAAAGACCTTGAAGGTGCCTTCCAACCTAAACCATTCTACAGTTCTATAAAATGTTTATTCAGCTTTAAACATATATAACACGTAAATGAACCACCATCACCTCCTTGTACTTGAACCAGTATGTACCTTACAGTCACTCATTTAAAATGCAAGCCTATTAGTAACTCCAGCCACCAAAAGCAAAATGAAGAAGAGATACACTGCAGCAAAAGAAGATACTGAACTCTTGCCCATTCTGAGCCTCAAAGACTCAAAACTTTTAAGAGATGGAATGCTTGTCCTTCCTGCTTGTGGGCTGGTATCCACAGCACCCCTGGGGGGCATGACACTTAACAGTACTGCCTTCAATATTTGGAACACTAGTATAGCTTCGAATCTCTGGGTTACATAAGAAAACATATTAATTTTTAATGAATCCAGCTTTCAGAGCTGTGAAGAGTCATCCTAAAAAAATGCAACTCAAATATTTGAAAGGCAAATAAAACCAAACTGTAGCTAAGCATTGAAAACATATACACTTGTTTCCTGCAGCTCTTGATAACTATTTGCAAGGTTTTGAATTGCTTTCTTATTTCCCGAAACACATGCCTTCCCCTATTCATCACTACCTAGAGAAGAGCAAAGAAGCGAAAAATGAATGGACAAAATCTGAACACAGCTCATTAAAAGAAAGAACCAAACAGCAAATGGATAAAAGCAGATTTCAGCAAGAGGCCAATTACATGGATGCAGCAAGATAACAGACAAGAAAATACACAAGATCTGACACAAACATGAAAAAAAGTAGGTAAGACAATCACAGGGGGCAGTAAAAAGCTTGCATATAATAAAACCTGAAATTTGTCAGTCTAGAAGAGAAAGAGCCAATGCTGAGCACAAACACATATGTGGCCAAAACAAGGTGTTATACAATCTCTTAGTTCTCACGTTAAGAGGAAAACAACTTGTATGAAGCCCAAAAGCAAGAAGCCATTATGGTATTAAGCACATAATTGAACTGCGCAACTCATGATGACAGAATATTATAGGGATCAAAAGCACAAACAGATATAAGATTAAATTACACAAATTTGCAGCTACTACTCCATGAGCAGCTACTGAACATAATCCCAATCTGCACAGAGATTTCCTATACTGCTCACAGAAAAAGACAGGAAAATTTTCTCAGCTAAAAATTGTTTTACCCTGTGCCTTAAGATACCAAAGGCTTGCAGCTGTTACTAGACAAGTGTGAAGCAAAATGGATTGGACTAGAAGTTATATTCATTGCTCTATGTGCTCATCTACTTAGTTTTGAGGTGTTTGGAGAGATCTCTTTTTCATGAGCAGTGCTACCATACAGCTGCTACTGTTACACACATTATCACTGACTGACTAGGGAGCAAAACTGGTCAGACTAAAGGTTATTCTCATTGTCCTATTGCTTATCTGCTTAGATTTCAAGGTATTTGAAGGAGAACTCAGTATAATAAGAAGTACTACAACGTAACTGGTGATATTACAAGCATTTCTGATAGCACTGTCTACAACGAAGCCTGACATACGTTTAAGACAGTACAACTATTTTTAATTGGTCAAATTTTTAACAAATTAAATATGGACTAAAATTTTCCATATCAGATGGCAGACCCTCTCTGGAAATTTTTAGAAAAAATACCTCAGCTGTTTCCTAGAAAAAAACTGGAAAAAGACACTTTCAGCTGTGTTTGTTAACTCTCACAATCAGTGCTTTAATGCTGAAATATGACATGGTGGCTTAAAAACATAGCATTTGGTCTTCTCAAAGCAATGGATGAGTATGAAGTCTCTGAAAATTATTTTTCTCACATTAAAAGCCAGTTAAAGAGCTGAGATCCAGAGCTCCACTGCCCAACTTTGCTTTGCCCTTACAGTGACCCAGGGCTGTGGGGAATGAACTGCTTGCTCCTTTCCTCTGCCCAGGTTCTGCATGTGGAAACCCAAAACAAGTGGCCTCTGCCCTGTCCTCCATCTATCCAAGTAGTCTAGAGGAAATATAAGCACGGTGAAAAGAAGGAAAATAAATTACAGTTTAGGGATAAAGTCCATTTTTAGCCCCACAGTACTCTCTCCTCCAAAATGTGAACAAAACAACCAAAGGCTTCCAAGACTTAAATTCCCTGAATTGTTCTGGCACAGTTGAGATACAAAGTAATAAACCAATTTCCAAACCTCTCTAAAATGTGTTCTACTCGGAGGCTGCTAACACACCACGGTTACCCATTACACCACTAGTACCAGCTTCTCTATTTACAAAAGCAGGAAAATCCTACTTCTACCTTTGAGTCAAGTGAGATTTTCTTTATAAAAACCCAATGTAATTCTTTGTGAGCCAAGGGAACTGGGAAAGTGGCTTTTAAAGGGAGTGATAAGCATTTACCAAAGTGTTAGGAAGGCAAAAGAAAGGTCAAACACGATGACTGAGTTCCTTTTACAAAACTCAAAAATATTTTACCAAGTCTGTTTAGAATCATAACAGCAGCCCAAATGGCTTCCCCAAGATTTTGGATAAGAGTAATTTCCTCCTCTGAAGATAAAGAGAGATGTTTGAAGATAAAGAGATGTTCGATGAAAAAAAAACAAAACAAAAACCAGAAAAAATTAAGCAATAAGGGGAAAAAAGGGGGGAACAAAAGCCCTGTTTATAAACAACTTCCACAGCTAACTGTAACACTGTAGCAGCTCGCATTTTAAGGGCCCCGCACCATAAAAGAGTAGGTGTTGCTCTTACAGCTTGAATAAAAAAATTGCCATCTTTAACAGAATTAAGTTTTTATTATAACGTTGCTTCGAAACATTTTTTTTTTCAAGTTCTACTAAATTTCGAAGTACGAGAGCACCATAAGAAACATTCAGTCTCCGAAAAAATAAAAATCAAAAGGAACGGGAAGAGACACCTGCTGAATGTGAGCATGTTGCAAAGCTTTAGTATTAAAAAGTCTGGTATTTCAAAGCCTAATTTAGAAGGATACTTTAAGCACAAATATGTTCAGCAAGTGTGAGAAAATATCCCACAGATGGAAAAAAAGGAGACCTATGACATAAAAGGCATATTAAAAGAATTCTGTTATTTCATCTCACATATCATAAATTTTGTATAAATGTATTGACACAATACTACAAAATATCCTTCATTTGCATCATTAGAACAGTTTAAAATTCGATTCAGTAATAAATATAGCAGAATAAAGTACCAAAGCCTTAAAATCAGTGATAATCATTCTAAATTTACATTACGGTTAAAAATCTCAAATTCAAAATTAACTGGTCAATGTAGGAATAGTTTTGCCCTCATAAAGAAGGAAATGTAAAACTTCACTGCAATTAAACATTTGAGGGAAACAAGCTCTACAGTTTTCAACTACCACAGGGAACTGCAGCATCTCTTCTATGGAAAACTCTAAGCAATCTTTTAATTGTTTTTATCTCTTAATCCCTAAAGAATAAGAAACCTGATAATGAAAAGATAAGCCTACCAATAAAATATGTGGGGGATTTTTAAATTTCTCTATGTTAAAATACAGAAACCAAACACAACGGCAAGTTATAACATTTCGGAGACTTGGCATTTTCACTTTGTGGCATCATTCCCTGCCTCTTCCCCCACGTCACAGCAGTGGTATTTTTTTGTTTTCTTTTTCAATAAATGAAAACCACCCTAGACATACAAGACAGGAAGTGAAGTCTACAGGAAGCAGTAATTCAGTTCTTGGGAAGCATATGAATACACAAATGCAGTTTTTGAAGAGAAAAGGTTTTGTAAATTTATACTGAATGCCAATATTATAATCACAGCAAACATTTAAACACCCATCAAAACAATACATAATTTTCTAGAAAGCACAGCAAGATGACAGCAAACTGGTACCCATTCAAATGATGACTTGCAAGAATAGAATTATCTGTTTTCTCTTCCGATACCACATTCATGGCACCAAATAATCTTGCCAGAATAAAATATTTATACCAGGAATTCTATTGCATTTTGTACCTACTACCAACCCAGAAAATAAGTGTGTTGGAGAATCAAGTGACAAAGGACAGAAGAGAGGCTGAGGTTTTCAATGATTCCTTGGCACTGGTTTTCACGTCACATTACACTTTCACAACTACACATTCCCAAGGCTAGTGGCGCAGTCCTGGTGAAAGGAAGTAGAGGAAAACCAAATTAGGGACATCAACAAATTGGACAGACACAAGACCAGGGGGGCTGCATTCAAGGGTGCTTAACGGAGCTGGCAAATGTCACTGCAAAGCCACTCTGTCATCTGCAAAAGGTCATGGTGCTCAATGGCACATTCCTGAAGATTAGAAAAGGGCAAATATCAGGACCCTCTGAGGAAGGAAAAAAGGTTCAGTGATATTATAGGCCAATCAGCCTAACCTCAGTCCATGGAAAGGTTATGCAGCAAATCCTCCTGGGAAGCTATTTTCAGGCCCATGAAGGAAAATAAATGAGTGGGAACAGCTGGCAAGGATTTTCCAGGGTAAGTTGTGTCTGGTCAACCTGAGTGTCCCATACAGCGAGAGGACTAGCTCTATGGACAGTGAAAAAGCACTGGATGTTACCTCCACCTTAGCAAAGCTTGTGACATGATCTCATCTTACACTCGGCCAAATTAGAGAGCCTAGACAGCATGTGGCTGTGTAGGGTTGAGCTGCTGGGCTTAAACCTCAACAAGCACATCCAAGATATACTGCCTTTATAACTAAATAATACAGTAAGTATTAAATTTACTAGGCTTTATTGACACAATCCAACCGGCTGAGACCGAAAAAAAGCTTCAAACTGTAAAAACATTTAAATGCATGAAACCCAGCAGTTATCATTGCATACATTTCAATGTACAAAGCTGAACAGGTATAACTACAGAATAACATGTAACAGTTCTGTGAGGATAGAGGGTAACAGTCAAATAGCAAAAATTATGTGCATCACCAAAAAATAAATCATACAGGAAAACAGCTTGGTACAAAGGCTGAGAAATTGCATTATAAGCACCTGACTTCCCAGAAAGCACATTTAGGTCAAAACTTTTGTCAAACTAATTAGCACACACAGTAGGTCTCATCACTGATCCTGTACCTCCAGGTAAAACAAAGACCAAAACCTTACAAATCATTCTCTCAAAAAAATCTGAGCTAACAGTGATGAAATGATAACCACTTCCACTGTTTGTAATTTCCTTTTTTCAAAACCTGCTGGGTTTCATATATTTAAATGTGTTGAAATTGTGTTGATAAAAAGAACTGAAAACTACCAATGAAGTTTTGCACAATGGTTTGCTTTGGTTTGCTGGTGAAAGAACCCCATCTTCATCCACACACACACTCCTGTCCTTTGCGCTAGAACTCAGGCACTCATTTTCCAGTGGAGATGAGCTTATTCAGGGAGTGGAAACACATATTTCCAAATTTTTCTTTGGTAGACTTTCTGCCCCATTAGTAAGCTGAAGTGGCCTTCTGACTGCTCAGGTGAGCACTGGAGTTATCTAAAGGTATAAAGCAGACCTAGCAAAGTACAGCAGTTTCTGTTCACATTTAAGCTGAAGTTCGGTTATCTTCTAACCACTACTTTCTTTCCACGTCAGCTTGATGCAATACACTCACCTATGCCAGAAAGCTGCAGCTAAGTGCGACACCCCTTGCAGAAGTAATTCTGGAAACTGGAAAAACTCACTACAGCTAAAGCAGTAAACTTTTTCAAAATACGGACACAATATAAACTAGAATTATGTTCTTTCCTTATAGCTGTTTGAGGGAGGACTTGAAAGTTATTTTAGCTTTACTGATGCTCTAAGCATACAACATAAAATTTGATTATTCTAAAGACACTTAATTTTCCAAGGGCCACTTGGGGGTTTTGTTTTGTGACCACATTTCAGCTAAAATAAATTGGATTAAACAAAACCAGAAGACAAATATGAGCTCAAATTACTGTTTCTTTATCTAACTGCACTTAGAAACATTTTGAAAAATGTGGTAGTCCTATAACATGCATTAAGCCAACAGAAAATAGGTTAACATTATCTTCTCTATTATAAACTGTGCACCACACAACCAAAGCATGACTATTTTTAAAAGTTCAGATTTATTCAAGCCCAGAGTATTTAAATGTATTTACAACCAGATTAAAGTTTATCCCATCATAAATTCCAGCTTGTTCCTTTCAAGAAAAAAATCTGCCAAAAATCAGATAAAATCACAGATTCTGTCATGAAAGCCTCTTATGTATTAATATATGAGAAAGGATCATGAATAATACAATCCACTCAGAAAATCTGAGAGTCTGAACTACTTTGTCAAGCATTTCAGCTAAAAACAGTAGTTTACAACTGTTCTTCTCTCCTCTACAAAGTTACCTGCAAAGAGGTGATGAGAATAAAGGAATACCTCTTTCCTGGAAGAGGTGTGCAGAGAAGAGAACGAAGTGCAGCTGGTACGAGTTAATCTGCACATGAGGGTAAATTCAGTTCATAAAATAGTGCGACTTCTTATATATTTGCACTTGCCACTAAGAGCAGCATCTCCCACCAGCCAGCATCAGTATGTGCTTTAGTGTCACATACAACAGTGCTCACTCCCAAAGGGGAGATTCAGATTGCTTCCATATTTCTGCAGTAACAAATGCTATTTACTTCTCCAACTTCAAAGATGAGATTCATGAAGTAAGAATAAAAAATGCTTGGAAGCATGTTAAAAATAATAGTAATCGACTGTCTAGAATCAGCTAGAGCTGGATGGAGCCTCCAAATAATACAGCATCCCTGCTAAACTTGCATGTTGCAGAAACTTCATATTTAATTTTAATTACCCCATTGATCTCTTCTTTCCCTCATTTTCTTCCAGAGAAGTAACAAAACTATATTACCATCTTAATGCTAGGCAGCAAATATCTTCCACTTTTGTCAATAAATTCTACCTGAATTAAAATTTAACTCTAAGAAGGTCTAATAGAAAGAGCTATATGTAAATACTAAACAACTCAGCAGAAGAAAAAATTTAAAGATTTATCTCTAAGGCAATATTTAAATAAATTTGCACGGTTGAGGTTGGGGCTTTTTCCCTTTTCAAGACAGGTACACAATGCACAGAAAAAGGAGAGAGGCAAAAGACAGCATATTAGGAAGCAGGGAAAAAAAGCTAGTTTGTGCCCTTGCTTATTGCTATAAGCCTCCCTCCCCAACCCCCCCATATAGCTTATCCTGAAAGAAAAGTAATGCTTCAGAATGACAAAGTCTTGTGAACAGTTTAATATGCAATTTTTATAAACTGTGTGCTTTAAGAAAAAGAAAAAACTTTTTTAAATTATTAAAGTGCATAAGGTACACAGTTTGTGGATGAAGCCTATTTTATGGACTTGGATGTAATTTTACAAGATGTCATGTGAAAATAAAAACCCATATTACTCACCAAAACACTAACACAAAGAAATTCTTGCAGGGGGAAAATGCACTAACAGAACCGAATTTATTAAGGGTCTAGCTAAGGCATCCATACTTTTTCCATTCCCAAAATACTTAAAAGACATGGCAAGACTGCTGGGCCAGAACAGCATCATTATTCTTATCAGATAGCAAGGCTTCTGCTGAGAATATTTTCTACTTCAAAATAAATCCTTCAATAATCAGAGCTTTCAATGGGTAAAGAAAAGGTAATTTCCACAGCTGGAGGAAAAACCATCAACAGCAAGCTAATAAACACTAGGGCTTCTGAGAGAGCTGATGTGGTGAATGTCAATTACTGATTCACTTTTTTCCTTTTGTTCTTAGATTTTTTTTAAATTAACACTTTTCACCACAACAGGTAGTTTGGCAAGAAGTTCAAAGTAACCAAGTAAATTCAGCGATGCACAGTACATGTGGTTCTTCTGATCTAAGAATTTGCTGCTGTCAAAAGAAGGCTTTTTTTTGACATCTCTGGCCTGCTGCTGCAGAAAAATCCTCTCCCTTATGCCAGCTCTGATCTGTGCCACACTCTATGATATGATTCACCTCCTGCACTGTCGAAAAAGTCATCCACTTCTAAAAAAGAAGTTAACTAAGTTGATTAACGTGAGTTAACTAATTCTGTCAGTTTACACCAGGGCAAAGAGTATCAAAACCAGCACTAATAAACTATGCAGTAAGAGCAAAAGGCAACAAAGGAATGAGTAGAAGAGAGCGACAGAGATGGAGCAGAAAAAGCAAGATGCCACTCGCTTCACCCCCTGCTTTGATGGTGGTGAAACCACAAGGAGTTCAACTGCCTATAATTCAAAAAAATTGAAAAACATACCAAGCCAATCTCGACCCTAGCCCTGCAAATAACTCTGGCACAAAAGTTCCACAGATAAGAGAATCCCTGGGATTTGATTACTTTTTCCTCCTTTCTCCCACAATACTGTAATTTGACAGCCAGCCTAAAACTTAAGTTTTAAACCATGCAATTATGAAGATCATGCCCATAAGACTAGTTGACAGGCAGCAAACCCATACTCCAGACTCAAAGCTCCATGCTGCTTTATTAAAGGTCGTGGCAGTTTTAGCAGTACTTTTATAGGAAACAAAACAAGAGGTGCCAATGCAAATTGTCTCTAAAGGAAAAGATTGCTGTATTTATTTCATCTGCACTTTCCTCCTGTTCTCAGATTGTTCTTAAGTCATCTCAGTATTTCTACCACTTCAGAAACCAGAAGTTGCATAAAGAGGGCACAGCCTTTCAAACCATCTGTTTTGAAAAGGAAACAACAAACTGGGCTAAAGCACTGAGCTAAACTGAAGAAAATCATAATTTCATTAGTTAACTTCTATTTTTGGTCCATTTTTCTCCAGTAGTCAAATCTGTGAGATTATTTGGTTTACATGGAAGAAGTTACATATTTTTTGCTTTAAAAAACTTCTGTGATGAGAAGCTTTTTAAGTCACAACTTTGCCTAGGAGCTACAGGTTCATATATTATATTTTTTTATTTAATAGCCCTTAATGGATTTTTCTATCTTCTCAATGACACTCGTGATTTTAGAGGCTTTCCCTGTCCCTCGCTCTTACAAAGAAGAGTCCCTCTCTAAGGGAATAACTGAAGTTTTCATACAGACACCACTCAACACTTCTTAGTATTGTTGTTGGTCCTCCTTAGGTCTATTATACTCTGCCTGGGATGAAGGGATTAAAAGTGCCTACAATACTGAAAATAAGATTTACAGCAACAGTGACATTGTGGTTTGTGCTCCGCTCCATTGCTAGTAAGTCCTGTGATTCTCTCAGCTTTTTAGCAATTACATGTACTGAACTGGCACTTTCACAAAACTGTCATTATGAACTCCACAATCTTTTTCTTAAAAAGTAATAAAAAACTAAGAGACCACAGTCGTATGCATATAAAGAAAGGACCATTTTCCCAAATCCCTCCTCAAGGGGTATGACATGTTATTGGAGGAAGACTTTGTGATCAATATCATGAGGACCAAGCCTTCATGATCATTCCTAGCCTTCACTATCCCAAGTAACACTCACTCATCAGCAAAGCTGCTTCCCAACTATTTATGACAAGTGATTTCCAAACAAAACTTCTGAGCAGCATAGATTCCTGAGAGATACCACTAATGACCTCTCACCATTAATTCACATCTCTGGCTTCTCCATCCAGAGGAGGACTGCCTCTAAGTTCAGCTTAAGTCTTTGGTAGCTGACTTAACAGAATGTCTTTTGGAAATCTAGCTAGACTACATCAACTGCATTGCCCTAACCTCCACTGATGGATATTAATAGACTTATAAAGTGCTGAATGTGTTTTTTAAGGCTGTTGTCTCTTCATCTCAGCACTTTTCATGTGTCCACTATCTCTGCTCTTGGTTCACCTTACCAGTTAGTAGTTTTCACTCTTCCAAAAAGTCCTTTTAAAAGCTGATCTCACCACTGCCCCTTTCCAGTCTTTCCTAACTGGGTCAATTTAAAGCACACGGTTATCCTTTCTGGTTAGAAGTTTGCTCCTTCAGATGTGCAAACACATCTCACCTTGACAACTGACTGCTCTTCAGTTTATTCAAACAGGCCTTTTCCCAAACCCTGCAGTTTGAGTCAGATCCGCCAATGAATGCCTTCACCTCCAGTCTTTTAAGTTCTTTCACAATGCATGGACAAAGTAACAGCTTTTCTCTTGCTGTCCTTTCATCTTCTGTAAACACTCCTTTTATCGCTCAGTGGTGCCTTTATTCTACAGATAGCACTGCAGGACTGACGTATCAGAAAAGATGGAGGGAAAAAAAATATTAATTTCATGCTATTCTCAAGTACTGTCTCAAGGTGGAGGGAGCTTCCGCATGTTTTTGAGGGCTGGGGTAGAAGGGGGTTGCCAAGGAGGCTCTCATATTACAGTTTTACACTCAGCCTACAATCACTTACCTTCTATTTCTTTATTCATCATTCATATTCATTTTTCAGAGAACATATCCTCACTCCCAGGGGCTTCCTTTATTTTAAGATTTCAGCATGTCAGATTTTTTTAATTGATGTGTTTACAGTGCATACTCACTCACTCTCACTCACTAAGAGCCCAGCAAAGCTTCAGAAGTGATTCCCAGGCTGTTTGCAACATTTCACCTTCTTGGCTCTTTTTCAGCTTTAAGAGACCACCTCCTCCTATCATCACCTCCCTTATTTTCTAACCAAAGTGGTACTTCAAGCAAATTTTTTAACCTTGTATAGATTCAGGATCCTTCAGCAGCAAAGAACAAACCATGTTTGTCACCCACAGTCCTCAGTAATACCCTTTTGAATCTGCTCTTTCATCCTGCTGTAAGCCAAGTCCCAAGTCGATTCTCCCTCTGTGCGTGCCTTGACTAGCTGTTTCACTAACTACTCACTACCACAAAGTTTTGTCTTGGCATCCCTCCCTGACAGAAAGCACCCACCTAAATGAAATGAGGCTAACGAGTTGTTCATTGATGTATTTTCTGCTTTGTAGCCTTGCTGATCTGCTGATCCGACACAGCACAGGCAAACTAATCAGGCAGTCTTAATGATATTTCCTCCTTACATTTTACACACAGAGCTTTCCATGTTGCAATAGTTAGTCTTTTTTTTGAGTCTTTTGGTATTTGACACTCATCTGGCAGAGTCACATAAGCTTCCAGTTGAGCTTTTATAAAATCGAACCAACATAACAGTGAATGGCACTGTTAGCACATTTACTTGTGAAGGGTTGTTTTGTTCAACCCTGCTTAAACAGGATTGAAGTTCACCCAAAAGGAAATGAGAGATTTTGAACGCCAAGCTGTTCAAGTCCAAAAAGTTAGATAAGATTCAAATTACACTCAGGGACAAATTTGCTGCCTTGCTGTCTTGAAGTTCACCTAGGTAAAGCTTGCCCCAGTAGCTTTTGTTGAGCTCCATATCTTGGCACAGTAGTTCCGTGAGAACAGCAGAGCTGATGAAACCTGACTTTCCAAGGCTTCATTGTGGGATTATCCATTATCTGAATGCAAGCTGTAATTGGAAGTACACCTGCAGCTAAGGCTCCCAGCTCACAGGGTAAGGCTATGCCTCTCACAGAAAACACATCATGGCCAGAAACACAAAGTGGAATCAAGGGATTGCTGCAACTCAGATCCTTTTGTATTCCAGGTTCTCAGCTGCATGTATTATTCACACAGATAGTAATAAATTGAGTCTTCTTTTTTAGAGCAACTCTCAAGTGTCCTTTATTCAAATGTCAACATCTTGTATGCAAGGTGTTACAAGCACACATCAGAGAGCTTTCCCAGAAAAACAGGCAGATTGTTTCAGTGACCTTTAGTTGTGTTCTTCCCTGTTCGAAAAACATGTGAATCTTTTCAAGGATAATTTTAATTTTGGATGTTTAGGCTATCATCTGTAGTTGAGAAAAATCACTATGTTCTCTTGAACATTTTGTCCTTTAAAAAGAAGTATCTGGAGCTTTAATTCTGACTTATAGTTCTTTTCCTGCAAATTCTGAACTGACTGCACAATATGCTTTGCCATACTACCACTCAACACTCAAGGTAGTTAAGACGCAGTTGAATAAAAACTGTTGCCTCAATAGTAGTATCTTTCTGCTTGAACATTACGTATAATTGCACAAGGACTCTTTGGCATCCCAATATTCCTATGCTTAAGTCAGTCTTTTATTAGGACATGCAAAAAAACATGCAACAGGGCAACATCAGTAGAATTCCATAAAAAAAAAAAAGGCAGAATATTAAATTATCTATCCAGTACCTTTCCTATATAAGCTACTAAGGCCTTCATATACTTCTGTGCAAATCCAACACCTTTATTCGTAAAATCATTGGGTTGGAAAAGACATTCTGAATTCAAACAGCTATTTCTCAAAGGGGAAACCTACAATACACAAAAGTTAGCAACTTATTCACAAGTAGGCTCATACCTAACAGAAAATTGTAACTATGAATAAAGCTATGCTGTAATCCCAAATGTGCTATTATGGGGCTTGACAAGGTCTCAGAAACCATTTGTTGAGCCTTGGAGGAGACAAGAGAGAACAGCAGGCTATTCGGCCAGAACACAAAACCCTCCTGAATGGTTATCAGCCCACACGTAGCAGTAACACACAGCATTACACACAGCATTACGTGCCAAGATCCCGAAGAAAAGATGGGGGACATCGGGGGGAGAGGTACACAAGAGTTAAAGCACCGGTGGGATGAAGCCTGAAACTGAAACTTTATTCCCATTCGTTCACACAAGACAGGCTTCTGTACTCCAGACTCAAGACTACTTTACAGGAAAAGGTTACCACAAAGAAAGCAAGCCTTTTATTAGCAGCAAAGTTAAGTATCTTGATGCTCCTGCCTCGGCTTCATTACTTTACTTTGCCACAATTTAGCTGTATTGAACCTTAAAGAACATTTCCAAGACTTAAAACAACAGACGAGGATGAACTGCTATCATCATCTACCTAAAGTCACAATACAGAACTCTTAAGTATTTTATAATATTACAAACCTACTGGCTTTGTTAATATTTTAAACAAGCATAAAAAAGTGAGCTAGTTACATAGTGATTAAACAATCTTCACATTCTTACTCAGTTTCAAAATGAGAATTCTGAATACATCCCTTTAGCATGGGCCTTTTTGTCATATTTCAAATGTTTAAGATCTGGAAGTTCCTCTTTCCCCAACACATACCCAGAAAGCAAAACATTTTAACCTCAAATCATTTGAGCTGAAGAAATCTAAGATTCTTCACAGCAGCAGACTGGCAAAAGACATGCAGATTATTACTTCCGTACAACACATTACTTACCTCATCCTAGGAAACAGCCCTAGCTGCAAGCATACTTTCAATTTGAATTTGCATTTAGACAGTGGATAATTCCACAATAAAGCAAACACCCTTGGGGAGGAGAACAAATACATCAGGTTTCATAAATGTCATCACTCACGTTACTACTGTGCAAACTACAAAAAGATGCTATCAGAACTAGCTCGGTCTATGTAAATTTAAGACAGCAAGGCTGGAAGTCCATCATCAATTTTCCAGTATCTTAAAAGCAGCTAGTACCTTGGATCCCTTTATGGAGGGACTCTGTACAGACATAGAATTCTTTGGGTTTCAGAAATACAGATGTTATTAGTATGTAGAGCTATAAAATTAAGATTCCTTTTTTTTTCTTATGCTTAAGAGACTTCTGATGGTTTTGGAGAAATACTTAAAAGCTGTATTTTCCACAGAACCATTATCGCATGCAGAGACCACAAACAATTTTGCTTAAAATCAGCAAAAAGGCTAGGAAATACATCTGGATATTCATCCCTTGCAGGTTATTTTTTTAGAATCTGCAAAGGTCAGCAAAGGTCCTACAGAAGTATGAGAGGTGTTAGAGCCTCATCACACTCATCCCTGAAAGCAAGGGAGATGCCGCCCCTTGGGTTGTTGGGGTTTTTTTGGTTAAAAATCCCCCCCCAAAAAAACACATTATCAGATATGAGGAAACACTTTCTCAAAATCTGCTTTCAACCTGTTCACTAAAGAACTGCTACTGCATTGCAAATTACCTGCGCTGTGTGTATTTCCCCCTTCCTTGCTTATCTACCTCAACTTTTGTTCTGTAAATACTTTTCTTCAAATGCACAAAATTACAAAATTAGATCCTACTTTAATGCTACTATTTTTTTTCTGCTTTCAGACATAAGGGACTCCTTCCAGGTCAAGTCTAGAATTTTTTCCATAATTTCTACCTGGATTCTCAAAACTCAGTGCTGAAAACAAGAGCTGCAAGATCTGCCATCCTGGTCCAGGAGACTCCCAGGACTGACTCACCTCTCCCACCCTACTCATTCTCTAAGACAGACACCCAGTCCTACTCTACACCAACCACTGATTTCAGCTCCAGGAAAGTTTTAACTCTATCACTTTTCTTCCTGTCTCCAGCCTGTTTGTTAACACAAAGAGAAATGCACTGTCATAGTCTGGACCTAGTACAGCTGTACAAACAGGAGCTTTCCCATGAAGATACGATGCCCAAGCTCTGAGCTGCTGAATGCTGCAGAGCCTCACAGCCACCTCCACTGCTTCTCTCACCTTCCTGTGAAGGGCAGTTGAGTTCCAGGTTCATCTCCTCTTCCTTCACAATGTATTTTTTCAGTGCACCCAACAAATGCACATGTTCTGCACTGTTGTCCCAGAACCAGACAGTGCAGTACATGGTTTCCAGTACTCCACTAGGCATTCTGGTATCTATGGATAGCCACGTTTCCCTTTCACCTCCATCACTTCTACCGCATAATGTTACCCCCAAGTCCACTCTCTTGGGCATCGTCCATGACTGCATGCAACCTTCATGGCTATAGACAAGGAAATGGAACAGTCTCTCCCAAAGTCCCTCATGAATTTTTCAAGTTTGGGGACATAAACCAGATAAGAAAACCCCAAAGAAACTATTCTCCAAGATGAGATGAAGAAAGTAACACAATAGCTTCTAGCGTACTGCAGCAGTCTACCAAAAAACCCTCTTGCTTACCAAAAAAACACCCCAGTACACGTGTAAGAGCCCATTTTTAGCATGTAGAAAAGGAGAGACAATGAAATCAAAACAAACACAAGCATCAACTCTCCCCTACAACTGGCTTTCAGTTGGATGCTATGTATATACACATACACCATTTCAGAAGGGCAAACATTCCGCAGTCATTCATGTTTACCAGCCATTTCCAATTTATTCTTTTCATATTCAGTTACATACTAGCTAAATGTGTGCAAAAACTAGGATGGCATTAGGCTCCACAGTCCTGGGTAAACAGTTGGACTTTATGATCATAAAGATATTTTCCAACCTAAATGCCTCTAAGATAAATAGGGAGTTTTCTTACATATGTAGAAGTCTAAAGGGTAAAATTACTCTCTGGGAAACTTCAATTGTCTGTCTGCAACCAATGCCATTATTGCTTAAAAAATTTTAAGCATTTTTTAATATTCCCCAAGCAGAAGACACTACAAGATCATACAATTATTTATGACCCTCTCTTCACCCACCCCCAACCAGCAATACCCTGCATCAGTAGCACTGCAACAACTACCACACTTCTGCTTCCATGGCTTCCAAGGCAGTCATGGAAGGAAGCCAGAGAAGTTCACCTATCGCTCCTATTACAGACTCTTGTAGAAAAATTCAGATTAACATCACACTTCAAAATGAAAGGATTATCCTCTGCAATTAAGAACAAGAGGTAAGCTTGAAAGACTGTATGGCAAAAATACAGACATGGCAAAACATTTTATTCTAAGACAAAAAACCAGCACACCAGGCAAATAGTAAAGACTGAAGACAGTACTCTTTACTCTTAGTCAACACAAAACAAAGCAGATTCTATAAGGTGCACGAGGTGTCTCCTTTTAAGGCTGTAGCCCAGCACTTCTGCGAGCTGCCAGTTGTCAGGACTAGCACTCACCATCCTGCTTTCCACTTCTTACTAAACTAGTTTTATGTTTAAATCCAGATAAAAGAAAGTGAAAGGCAACTAACTACACCCTTCTGGAAATGCAGTTGCACCTAACAGTATTAACCACAGCAGAGATGGGAAGACAATCCACACCAGCAGCCTGTGCACTGCCTCGTGTCCTCATCTAACTACAGCATCTCAGTCCTTAATGACAATAATAAGGATCCATAGCAGAAAGAAAGAATTCTGTTCCAAAGAAAGCTGATAGGTGAACAAGGTGAATTAAAAAAACAAAACCCCCAGTACTTTGCTTAGAAGGTCCTGCTACCCAGATCTTGGCAGCAATTAATGTCCTGCTTTTCACTGTCATGTTACTTGGCTAATACAAATTATTCTGTCAAAAGATGGAAGCATCTCAGTATTAACTGGCCATTCAGAATGATCTGCTTCTATTGGTATTTCAGGCACACCAAGGAATGGCTTTTAAGCAGTAAAGTTGAATAAAGAGTCAGATTTTTACGACCACTTTGATATAGTGGCAAAACAACCACCTTTCAAAGCCAAAATGGACACATCTGGGCTGTAACTTGAAAGTCTTGTGAAGTGCATATCACTATGTCAGCTGTTGTTGCATACAACCTTGCCATACACAAACCCAAGTCACTCCACTTTCATCACGTTTCCACCGTAGTTTTCACATTCCAGCAAGACTAAAAGTCTAGTCTTAAGAATAAAGAAATGTTTCAGTTTCTGCTACAGTAGTTAGCAAATTACAGCTCTTCAGATTCCAATGATAATAAAGGACATTGTTGTTTCATGGTCGAACAAAAAACTTCAGAAAGACTTTCAAAACAGAAAAATCAAAGAATACTCAAGATCTAGAGTGAATATATTACCTCACTGACAATTGGCTGAAAGCAGTGCTCTCTCGTGACATGCACCTTCTGTATAATCAGCACTCTCAAAAACTATGCCCTGTTCCCTCATGAGAAATCAAGTACAGCAGCACATGCCCCCATTATTTACATATATTATTGTAATTTATAAATCCAGAATAAAACTACATAGAGATCTTTGGTGTTTTTCTTTGTTGTTTTGCAACACTGCTCCCATGCCCTCCCGTTGGCACTTGTCATAGGCTTCAGGTAGAAATGAAACACTAACTCATCTTTGCTGCAGGGTATGCAAATAAATCAACACATCTGTGACAAGATAAGATCACACCAAATAAAGTCCAAGGGCCACTGAAGGACTCACTCATCCACATGACCTTAAAAACCTATAAAGCCTGGAGCCAACCAACCAGGTGAGAAGGGAAGGAAGCAGATGGAAGACAGCTAAAAGAGTGGTTTACCATAAGTATTTAAGAGCACAAGACTTCATGCAATACAGCATGCCTACCTCATTATGTAGATATAGTTTAATTGGGAACTTTCTAACTACTATGGTGAAGGATCCAAAAGAGACTCAGGGCATATATTCTAAGAAGATAATAGCACGTATTACATACATAAATAAAGTCTGTGGCATTTAGAAATTCCACACTATTGTTGACAGGAGTCAGAAGCCAAAGACTTGCATGCTGGCTCTGTGGCTCTCACCACCTGTCTGTAATCTCCACCAACTGCTTCAGGTCAAAACAGTTAAAATCAACACACAAATATTCAGCCAACAAAAACAAACAAACAAAAAACCAAAACAACTACAACCATAAAAGCATAAAAGTTACCATCTCATGTCTATTAAATTAAGAGAAGACAAGAGTTTTTGGAAGTTGATAGAAAAAACTAACAGCATGAACTTCATAATACAACTCCTGTAAAAGCTCGATACAGAACTAATCAAGAAGTTCCAAGTCCAGTCCTGCTGATTCCCTTCTCACCAAGAAAAATTTTGACTCATTACAACTACCTGTGGCACTCCCAAACTCAATGAAACTCTCATTAAAAATCAGTTTGATATAAACCTTGACAAAATAATATTATTTGATGTAACTCCATCAATACATACCCACAAACACAAGACAAACTGCAACTAATCTACTAACAACCTTATGAAGGGCCAGAAAGTGTTTTGAAGTGTTAAAACACACAAAACAAAAAGACATCAAAAACTTAAATAAACCAAAGTGGGTTTTTCTGCATGCATTGCAGAGCTTGGCTTGATCTCTAACTGAAGAGCTTAACTTCTACAGCAGAAGCACATTCAATGTGTTACAACAGTTAGACAGAAGTGACTGGTTCTGATAACATTTCAGAACAGACACTAAGCTCTTATCTTTTTCCTTTGACAACAGGTCACACAGTTTATCTACACTGCATTAAAATATTTCCTTATTATTTTCAAAAAAATTCCACGTCCCCACTCTTCAAATGCTGTGAAACAAGAATAGCAGAAGCTTCTTGTACATTAGCCAATCCATTCATTATTTTCTCTAACTTAAACACATTCTGCCTTCTATTTTTTCAAAGATGAATACTCCCCATCTCTTTTTTCTCAAAGTTTCTCCTTATACAAAAGTTTTTAAGACATAATCATCATTCTTGCAATATCCTTTTAACTAGTAAGTAGAAACTATGACATATTATATTAGAAAATAAGTAACCCAGTAATTTACTGGACATCTACTTTGCCACCATTCTGGTTTTTTTACAACTCATACAGACCCTCAAAGTTAAAAATAAAAAACAGGTAGATTAGATTTGATTGTTCCAAGCGTGCCAGTCCAGCACATAAATATATTTTCATAATGTCAATTACAATGCGTCAGTATGTTCAAATGAAAGAATCTGTTCCCCTCACCTATAGCAATGCTTTCAACACAGAACTGTAATAGCTGAAATATATAAAAAAAATCTCCAATTCCATTGGTGTTTGGGACCAAGATCACTTCTCACAGTTCTTGAGAGTTTGAGAGCGACTAGGAGAGCACTAGTTTGCTTACTGTTGGTTCCCCACCAGTCTCACAACTTAAGCGTCTTTCCCAGACTACGAAAAGCCTTCAATAGAGCACTAGAGGATGTTACAGTTCAATACTTTCAATTATATAATTTTTTTGCTGTCATAATTAAAAAGTGAGATGCTGCCTAACAGTGACATTCAAGAGTTTCTTATTCTCATCCAAACCACATCCGATAAACAGGAAAAATGAGTATTTGGAAACACTCCAAATTGCCACTGAAACAGACAGCCCTGCTCCACAGAATAGGCCTCTCTCTCAGATTTCTGTCACTGTATCATAAAAACTGAAGGGAGAGGAGAGCGAAGAAAGCAGTGCAAGATCAATCCCATTAAAACTGAGCACCACTGTGACATTAGCACACACTCAGCACGGTTCCAGTTCCAGGAGAGCATGTACCTGGTGTGCTGCCCAAGCTGGGCCACCAGGCTTGCACAAGCAGCCCCAAGTTTCCTGCCACCTCAGTCTGCCCATACCTGGCATTTGGCTTCTATTGAGCTTTAAAGGTGCTTTATCTAGTCAATAAAAAAAAATAAATAGATAAATAAAAATGTGTATGTTAGTCCACTAATCAAAAACTGCTGGCATGTTTTCCAAGTCCAGCATAACTCAAATAGGTAGGTATAATATCCGGGTTCAGCAATGGTCCTGAGGGAGCACCCAAATGGCATGCTAAGTAGCCTTTATGCAGGAAATAACTGACATTTTCTGGACAAAAAAAAAAAAAAAAAAAAAAAAAAACTATGCTACCACCATGAGAGACGAGCAACAGTTCCTTTATCTGAAGGCTGATGTTCAACACACCATGCCTGCAATTCCTTCTCAGTGTCTGCCTTTA
This sequence comes from Lepidothrix coronata, assembly GCF_001604755.1. NCBI lineage: Eukaryota > Metazoa > Chordata > Aves > Passeriformes > Pipridae > Lepidothrix > Lepidothrix coronata. Next base: position 42,940 of record NW_016690249.1, on the reverse strand, counting down.
GACTCGATTGTCTTCTTGTATACCTTTCTGCTATAAAATTAAAGCCCATGAATTCACAGAGTTTGTTCTAAGCAGGTTTTAGAGCCCACTGCAGGTACTGCACTGATGAAAAAGACAGCACCACTCATAAAAAGCCAGGAAGATGCAACCACATAGACCACAGACTTAAAATAAGAAGGATTAAAATAAAAACTTGAGAATACAATTTTCCTGCAGGCAATGCACCAAGTAGAGCTCAGTTGTGATGCCAGACACTCGGCTGATTCAGTGTTCAGCTGGGTCAAGTTTGGCAGCTAATATGTGAGGAACCCCCATGGAGCTCTACCTGGTGATTCTCAAGAAAGACCAGGTGAGACCCCAACCCTCACCTTATGCCAAAGGGCACTTCAAGGCTTTTCTGCTGGAGCAAGGCATGAAATCCAGGTTACACTGTCACTGGGTCATTAGAGCACATACTTTGCACTCATTAGAAGGATTCTCACTCCATCAAGATTCCTATAGGACCATCCTCCAAAACGTTTCTGTGTCGATCCAATGGCATACAATTAACTTCCTACAATTAGGACACACAGCTGCTATCTAGGTTTCAATTGCCATACTGCACCTCAGAGGCAGCTGTAAAAGCAATAAAATAAAAAAAAGAGGTGAAGACTGCAGTTGTACTACAGACACTGCTCCTAGTACTCTTGAATTGTATTTTTATCACAAAGGGCTTTAGAATACACATCTGCACAAACTGAATTCCTAAAATTTACTTCTTTTCTGTGTTCCTTCTATTCATTAGACATCCATAGTAAAAGATGTCATTTAAGGAAAAGCTGCATCAATATTGTTAACAAAATATTTGCAGTCCTGCAGCCTGCTCTTCAAAGTACTCTAAAAATTACACTGTGTATCAAAAGACTTGAAATATTTGTGCTATTTAAAGTAAGAATTAGAACCATGTAACAAAGTTGAAAGCACACTTGTAAGCTCAAGGGAAATATAAAAAAGAAGGTTTGAGCTGTATAGATACTAGAAACAATTAAAAATGGGTTATTGATTGATCACTACTTACCATTCGAGGAATACTACAACGAGAGAATATTTTTTCAATATTTGCATGTAACAACATGCAAACATTGAAATCTGTTTCAGATACTCTCTGCTGAAAGACATAACATCCATCTATATATTACCATAGCTTCAGGAAAACTGTTATTTCACATTTGCTTCATCAATTTAATTGATTCCCTTTAGTTAAAGGTATGTAAATGAAACCTTCAACTTCAATCCTAATTCCACCCTTATAATTTAAGATCACACATGTACAAGTATATCACAAGCTGCAAATGCATCTATGGATGTTTCTGTTTTACAAATTTTAGTGACTGTCCAAGGGCAATTACACAGCATACTTACAAGAAAAAGTTTTCAGAATCAGAAAGGCAAATGAGAAGTATCAGGGAAAGGGACTGGAAATGAGGCACTAAATGAACAATAAGGCAAAATAAAATGGAGACAATACATGCTGCTCACCTTTTTTTTTTCTTGCAACTTTATTCAAATACCATACCTTGATTTCCCCACTCACCAACAAGAGAGGATTTAAAATCATAGACATCCTGCGATAAAGCCACCTTTGAGTAACTACCCATTTTTAAAGCAAACAATTCCTTTTTTTTTCTGAAATTTCTCAAAATGGCACTACCACCAGCAACTCTAAACACCTTCTCCCAAACAACATGAAGCATACTGATAGTTTCACCAGAATTATGTTTGATTATGTGCTTCAGCAGTATTTCCTACACATAGCGGCAGTCCACCACACCGAACAGCCGGAAAGAGCCTGACACGAACATTAGAAATGTGGCCGTATCTTTCAGTACCTAAGTCTATTTTTCATATTACTGATCTCCTTATCAGCACAGAAACCAGGGCTAGCTGTACCAGCAAAATTAGTACCTGCATGTGAGGAGACTTGAGGCAATAGCTTATCACAGTCACAACTGGATTTTTCCTCTTACCCTCCCAGAATCAAAAGAATTTGGGCAAGTTGAAAACTTCTCCTATGAACAGTTTGAAGGATGCAAATATAAGAGGTGTACAAAAAAGTAGCTACCTGACTCATACCACTAAACAAAATTCATGCTGAAGTAACTGTGCTGCAATTAATATCAACCTGTTTAAGACACAGACAAGATAAGGTGCAATCAGTCACATTACAATCATTCTATAGGTAATGGCTAAAGCATTTCTTTCTAGAACTAAAGCTTATGTAAACACCACTGGATCATATTTTGGCCATGACTGACCACTGCCTACTTTAAAAGTATTTTTTTCATTTATGGAATGTAAAAATAAGACCCAGACTTTTAAAATACACCTTATTTCAATGACAGCATACAGAGCACCACTGCAATGAGACCGTAACAGAAAGAATGAACGTAATTTAAAATTTAGGAACCTTCTACAGGAACAACCCGTACTTCTCCTGTTTCTCCTACTCCCTACTTCCTATTGTTCCGCCGTTCAGCAAGTGATGCCATGTCACGGACGACGGAAACCTAAATGACAGTTTGCTAGGTCTTTCTTGAAAACGTTTATGCCAAGAAAAATAATTTACTCAGGTCTGCACCGAGAACTGGTCATGCACAAAGGATGATTTAAAGCATTCTAAAGCCTCCAAAAGCACGAGCAGACTTTGGCTTCCGAAGCTGCCAGCAAGAAGACCCAAAATGGTGACTACAAGTAATAAATCATAAAAACCAGCATTGTTTAAAGAAAAAGAAACAGCAAAACAAACAAAAAAAAACGTTCTATGGAGCCGGTAGTCAGGCTTAACAGTGTAAGCCGCCACTCATTTACTCACAATGAAAACCCATTAAGCGAAGGGTTTTCCTCGGCCACAAAATCTTTCTCCCCAAATCCACCCGTGCTGCAAGCAGACCCCGTCACCGCGCTGAGGGGCTGCAGGCGCCCGGAGCGACCCAGGGGAGCCAGGCACCGTCCGGCCGGGATAGCGCGGGGTTCCCGGGCAGGGATCGGACAGGGCCGGGGAAAGGGCGGCATAACCCGGGGGGCGGGGGGGCACACGGGGAGAGCACACAGGACGCGGCCCGGGGCGGGAGGGCACGGACGGGCCGGGGCCCGGGGGTGTGGGGAGCCGCGCTCCTCGCCCCCTCTCCCACTTACTCACCCGTCCTTGCGCTTGGCTTTGTAGACGTGCCCGTAGGTGCCCCTGCCCACCTTGCAGCCCTCGTACTCGAACAGGTCCTCCACCCGCTCGCGCTCCCCGGTCAGCTTCACCTTGAAATCATAGTCCATCTTGGGCGCCCGCCGTGACCCGCCGCCGCCACCCCCGGCAGCCGCGCCCCGCCCCGCCGCGCACACCGGGCGGCGGCAGCAGCAGCAGGAGAAGGAGGAGGAGGCCCCCGCGTCGCCCCGCGGAACATTCAGCGGCGGGGCTGCTCCCTTCGCTCCGCGCCCCGAGCCCTGGCGCTCCTTCCCTCCTTCCCCCGCCTGCCCCGCTCCGCGGCTCCGCCGGTGCCGCTGCCCGGGCGGACTCTCGGGGCCGCGCCCGCCGCGCTGCCGCAAACCAACGTCGCAAACCGCGGCGCCTCCCCGGCCGCGGGCAGGGCACCACGTGCAACGGCCCGGCCCGGCCCGGCAGGCCCCGCGCGCCGCCGCACGCCGGGAGATGTAGTACGGGAGGGGCGGAGGGCGGTTGGGCTGCGCTGCATGCCGGGAGTTGTAGTCCCCGGGCGGGACACAAGGCCCGCCATCAGGGGCACCGCGAGCAGGGCGTGTTCCCATCGCGAGGGTTGGTTATGGGGGATATGCCGGTCCCCAGCTCCATCCAGGCTGGCGAGGGCAGACTGGTTGGTCTGTGCTGCTCTAACAACCTGTTAGCATCGTTGAAATTAAGAGAATCCCACAACTGAGGACACAGAATCACAGAATATTTCGAGTTGGAAGGGACCCACAAGGATCATCAATGTCCAACTCCTGACCCCGCACAGGATCATCCCCAAGGGTCACACCATGTCCCTCAGAGTATCGTACAAACACTTCTTGAACTCTGTCAGGCTTCCACTTCCCTGGGGAGCCTGTTCCAGTGCCCAACTACCCCCTGGGGGAAGAACCTTTTTCTAATACCCAACCTAAACCTCCCCGACACAACTTCATACCATTCCCTTGGGTCCTGTCACTGGTCACCACAGAGAAGAGATCAGTGCCTGCCCCTCCTCTTCTCCTTACAAGGATGTTGCAGACTGCAGTGAGGCCTCCCCTCAGTCTCCTCAGAGCTGAACAGACCAAGTGATCTCAGCCACTTCTTATGCGGCTTCCCCTCCAGACCCTTCACCATCCTCATTGTCCTCCTTTGCATGCTCTCTAATGGTTTAATATGTTTCTTATATTCTGGTGCCCAAAACTGCGCACAGTATTCAAGACATGGACAGATGTCAGTGCTGATGAACCTTCTCCATGTGGCTGCGGAGACCAACCGGGATGTAATGTTAGCCAGGCCCTTGTAGGTGACTGGTAAATGGGCATCATAGTTGCCAACCCCACACAGAGACAGTGGGTCATTTTGTAGAACAGAGAGCTTGGAACTAAACTAAAGCTACAGCAATCATTCTACTTACAGCACAGCTTTTGGCATTTTTAGTAATCCAGCACATATGCTTCATGAACATAGAACATCTCAAGAACATAGCACACTGAGTACATATGAGCACTCAAATCCCCAACTTAAAGACATCATAGAATGTGAGGACTTCTGAAAGAAAGCATTAACATTTTCTGGAATGGTCTGAAATCATCTCCATTTTCATTTACACATTAAGGTTGAGTCCTGAAAATTGTGGAGAGGAGTGTGCCAGTGGTGCCTCTTGAGCTGGCGTGACTCAGTCAGACTGATTTCAGATGCCCACAGTTGGACCCTTCAGTATTTTGCCATGGAGTTGTTAGCGATATTACGTATGTTAAACAAAGCAATTAGGCAAGTGTTACAAAAAATAAGTGCAGAGAGGATGCAAAATTATCATCTTATTTGGCCAGCAAATCAACTAAATTATGCGAGAACATTGCCTAGCACCTCACTACACCAATCAAACAGAAGCAGGTCAGGGCAGCCCAGCACCCCATAAAGATCAAACAGTCTGGAAGATGCCATCCATCTCATAAAATTCATCCACTTCAGCCCTATCTCTGCCTTCTGGGACGCCTGGCTTTGGGGACTTCCAGGGATGGCAGCAACCAAGCTCGCAAGGCCACACTCACAACTTACAACACCTCCTGCGTGCTCATAACCCTCAGTCCTGTCAACAAGCAGGGGGGAAGTAGCAACAACCACACTTCTGTAACTTTCTGATCTTCTTTGCATTATTAATCACTCTTTCATGGAGGCAATGAACACCCAAACTCCTTCACGCAGATCCAATTACTGCATGGTAATTAATGGTTGGGATTAGTCTGTCTTGAGCTAAAATACTGCAGGATGTGGAGGACAAACAATGCCTGTTTTGAAAGAAAAGAGTCATGAAGGAAAACAAGAACAGACAATCCATACTTGTTTTCTCACGACCTGCGCTATGCTTTACACGTTTGCATAAGACACTTAGAAAGAATTTCAGACTTTGACAAGCAAACTCTGAGAAGTCAAAGCCACAACAGAGAGAACTTCATTTCAGATTTTTGATCCTTTTGTAAAAATGTTTACAAGTTTGCTGAAAATGTTTCTTTCATTATTTTTACATACCATTTGGGTTATATGCCTTCCAGATTGAGTGTAGCTGTAAATCTGCTGCATCTTCACTCTGTTTCCACTTCAGGTACTTGTATTGTGAGCAATGTTCAATTTTACCAAATCAAATGTATGGTCTCTAAGTCATGAGAGATTTGAAAACAGAAAACACACTTTAATCCTTTTAATGATGGGAAAGGAATACGGACATTTCAAGGACAATTTTTAATTCTGTTTCATGGAAAGTTGCATATTTTTTGTGGTTTATTTTAAAAATCTGTCACAGTGTAACATAATTTCAAGAAAAAGTTTAATTTTGGGGTCTGCTTTTTAAAAGAAAGACATGACCAGGCCATGATCTGCTATTCTTGAATCTCAGGTCCCCACAGTGGCCCTTTTAACTGATAGGGTTCCTTATCTTTCAGTGGGTTTTTTTTATTCCCTTCTTTCATGCTGTCTGAGGAATCAATTAAAAAATATATGCTGAATTTGGCTTTTTGGAGTTTTCCTCTTTCTCTTTTTTCTTCTAACATTCATGGTTTGCTCTATCATATCCTTCTGTTCCAAGTTTGTGTAATTTCTAATACGTCCAGAATACACACACTTTTGACCTTTTTTTCATTTGACATCACCACACCTTTGAAAAATGTCCAAGTTCTCCATAGGAAAGCCACTGCTACCATGTTATCTGCACAGATAATGTGCAGAGGGATGGAGACAGTTGTCAAAGCAAGCTGTGTCCTGAGAGGACAGTAGTTAAGGAGGGTTGACATCATTTAACATCTCTCAATGTATTTCAGGGAATTGTATTTCAGGCGAAAGCCTCGACTGTCTGGGAATGAGCTCGATTGTGATAATAAGTAGATGCTGTCTTTTGGGGTACAGCACCAGCTAACAGAGGTTCTGTACCCAAACAGGAGCAATGGTACAAGAAGCAAAGCTGGTTTTGGGGGGTGTGTGTTTACATGCTAATGGCCATGGCGATGGTGCTAGAGTCAGAGTCTGTGAAGCAAAGCTTACAGCTGGAGAATGTACAATAAGCTGCTTACTCTGTTTTGCAGTCTTCAAAAATAGAATAAAAACACAGAAAAGTACATGTTTAATGTTTTGTCTTTCTCATCTTTATAAGTGGATAACCTATAACACTCAATCATATCCCCACCCATGCCATTAGAATATCCATTCATTCAACTTACTAATTTTCCAAATTTGAACACAGTTTTGCTTTTCAGAGAACTTTATGTAACAGTTTAACTGCCTGCTAAAAGTTTTCCATATACCCAAAGGGACATTCTTTAGCAGTGTGACTGAGGTGTTCCCAGCTTGGTATTGAATGAAAAAGGTTCAGTCCTGCTAAGTGCTCTACATCTTCCATTTTTGTTTAGTCCAGGGAAAGCTGAAGGAAAGAGAATAATGTGGTGGATTTTTTTTTTCTTTTCTGTATGCAAAGAAAAACAAACTGTCATACTTGCACAATTTGAGTATTTTTTAGAAACCTTGCAGTTGTTTATGGGCAGATGAGTGAGTTAGCTGAATAGTGGCAGCACTTAAGAACACAGTTTACTTAAAGCAGGTAAGTAAAGTGCTAGTTCTATAAACAGTTTTCTATGTAAAGCAATATGTTTTTTTTTTTTAATTTTCCACTTAACTATATTTTACTATAAAGTTGATCAACTTGATCTAATAAAGCATCCTAGATTCTAGCTGGAGTGCAAGTTATTAACAAACATAAATCAGTTCTTTGTATCCAGGTGCTTTATAGGAGAGTTGTGCTTGCATTCAGTGAAACATCTGTTTGCCAGACTCGGGACCACCTACAGTAACTATCAGTCTGGTTGTGTTATGTTCCTTACAGAGAATCAGTTGTCACCATCCCTGGAGGTATTTAAGAGACGTGCAGATGTGGCACTGAGAGACATCTGTGGTGGACTTGGCAGTGCTGGGTTAATGGTTGGACTCAATGATCTTAAAGGTCTTTTCCAAACTAAATGATTCTGTGATTCTATCTCAAAAAACCTTGAAAATTCAGCCTATGAACTCCTGGTTATTCTTGTTATTGAAAAGAGCCCTACCTAAGAGGAAATAAACCCTGAAATTAAATATTATTTTATTATTTTATATTATTTCACATAATCCTAGAAATATTCAGTTTAGAAGGAATCTCTGGATGTTATCTAGGATAATATCCTGCTCAGAGCAGGGCTACTCTTAAATTCAGGTAGCTTGAGGCTTTGTCTACTCAAGTCTCACAAACCTCTATGCAAGGAGATTCCACAGCCTCTCTGGACTTGACTATCCTCAGGGTAAAATTTTTTGTTCTTCTATCAGTACAAATTCTGGCTCTGTTTTCCCAGCAAGCTCCTTTTCAGTACTGGCAAACTGCTCCTTCTTCCAGCTGAAGAAGCCCTGGTGCTCACAGCCTCTCTCACATGGCAAGTGCTCCAGCCGATGACCATCTTAGTGCTCTCGGCAGAAGTCACTCCACTTTATTAGTAATTTTCCATATCAAGATTGTTCTACTGGAGACCCCTGAAACTAGGCATTGTATTCCACGTGCAGGGAATAATGTAAAGGGAAATAATAACTTCCCAATCCCTTCCTGATAATCAGTTTTTTGTGTTCACAGGATCACATAAAGGGTCAAGTTGGAGGGACCACAGTGGGTCATCTGGTCCAACCTCTCTGCTCCTGCAGGGTTCTCTAGACCATGTTATTGAGGATTGTGTCCAGATAACTTCTGAATAACTCCAGGGAAGGAGACTCCACAACTTCTCTGGGCAACCTGTTGCAGTGCTCAGTCACCCTCACAGTAAAGAATTACTTCCTCATGTTGAGGTGGAATTCCTGTGTTACAGTTTCTGCCCGTTGCCCCTTGTCCTATTGCTCTGCACCACCAAGAAGAGCCTGGCTTCATCCTCTTGATTATTATATATATTGATAAGATCACCTCCCAGTCTTCTCCAGATTAATGGCTGTCGGGTCCTGTTTAACTACTGTCACCAGGATCCCTCAGCCTGTCCAGTAGAGACAGTCAGCAAAGCCCCCAGTCAGTATTGTCCCAGAGGGCTGGTCACTCCTAGATAGAGGACTTTGCATTTGTCCTCATTAAACTTCATGAGGTTCGTGATGTCCCATCAACTTCATATCACCAATTTGGTGTCACCTAGACATACAAAGATCCAGTATAAAAAGACTGATTATGAAGCCTTGCCTTGATAATATAAAATAATAAAATATAATAAAGTTACTTTCTAAAGAACTTAAAATACTGAACAGTCAAATTAAATCCAGGTTCTCAGATTCTCTTTTATATGAAACTTAGTAATTGCCTGAATTTTGCTGCCCTCCATAGGCTATTTTTATTATAGTTGCAAAGAGAATTTTCCTGTGGAAAGCATTACCACAGTGCAATCACATTCCAAGAAAGAGCCACTCTTGGTTTGTTTTATTAACAACACAGCATAAAATGAACAAATACTTTACTTAGTTATAGTGTGCTGTTGTGAAACATCACTATGAACAGGACATGAACACCAAACTCTGCACTGGAGGACAGGTCAGTGGAAAATAGACTAATTCAGTGTAAGGTTTCTGTATAGAAATATGGGTTCATTCACTCATCTAAATAATAAATTTCTTTTTGGTGAGCAGTCCGTATGTGGGCTTGATACCAGAGAAGATGTTGAGTTTGACAGTGGAACAATGCTTACCAAAAGCAGACTGTAGGATGAAAGGATTTCAAAACCAGGATCAAAAACAACTGTGGGAAGAAACTGAATTTTCAAGGGATCCGGGCACTACTTTATACACAGACTTTCATTAGGAAAGTAAAATTGATCTTCGAGAAGGACATATTTTAATTGATCCAGGCAAAGAAAATCATAATAGAATACTAATTATTCATACTTTGGCAAGGAACATGAAAAACAAAGAGGGTATCATTTCCTGAATGCAGTGAGCAGGAAGGAGTACTCCCTGGTCTGGCCTCAGTGTTAAGACTGTGTCCCAGCCGTCAATTTGTCTCATGGAAACCACCTCATAGCACAACAGGAATGTAAACTAACACCAAACCTAAATGTAACACTTGTGTAAACTCTTTTTCTCAGTCAGAATAAAATTCTGGGTGTGTAGTGAAAGTATCTTCCTGGAGAGTGGCTCTGGGGCCTTCCTAGCAGCTCATTCATTACTGAGAGTTTTCCTTTGTATCCAGACCAGTTGCACAGAAAATACGCCAACTCTGTTTATTTCTACGAGGAAGTTTAAACAGTGGTATGAGCAGTTTGGATATTCTAGGGATGAGGTTCTTTTGAGTAGTTGAAGCACCCTTCTTGCAAAATCCTCTCATTTTGCTGATTCAGAGAGTTTGTGCAAGACGTAAAACACGCTCCAGTCATAGCCTGGCAGCTTCCACCACGCGTTGTGACAATCTGCAGACGCAACTTGGAGGAGCAAGTTTGTGGATGTCAATGTATCCACAATTAGCATATGCAAAATTTGTGAAAGATTCGGCATCCCGTGTGGAAAAACTTCTGTCTAAGGCTCTGCAAATCGAAATTGCTAAAATCGCGGCTTGGGACAAAACAGCCTCTGTGACGGGACCAAGCAATTAATTTTTTGGAAAATTTTAGCGAAAATGGAGAAGGCAGAAGATTCCTGCAGAAAGGAAGGTAAACAGAAAGGAAGGAAGGAGAGGCAGAGTCATGGAAAACGGAGAGGCGTCCCCTTTACAACAGCAGCAGGCCTGGGAGCACTGATTATACACAATCCTACTCCTCAGGGGAGTTATTGTCAAGTGCCAAGCGCGCGTGCGCCGGCGGGCGGGGCTCGCGGCAGGGGCCGTCCTCTCCCGCGCTCGGAACCTGCGCCGGCGGCGCCGGTAGTCGCCCGGACCGCAATTGGAGCTGGAGCCGGTGCCCGGACCGCAATCGGTGCTGGAGCGCGCTCCGCTCGTCCACTCAAGGGGTCGGTATCGTCCTGGTGGAGGCGGCTCCTGCCGCTGCTGGGAGACGAGGGGAGCGGAGCGGAGCCCGTAGCGGGGTTGTGCCAGGCTGGTCGGCGCCGTCACCGGCAGCAGGCAGGGACAGGCTTTCGGGTCTCCCCGGCTGCGCTCTCGGCAGGCTCCCCCCAGCCGGGGCGGGCGGCAGGCATGGGCCGGTTTACCGCAGCGGGTGGCGCAGCCGGGGCAGCTGGGACCGCGGGCATTGCTGGAGGGTGGCGGTGCGGCCGGGTCGGAGTCGGTCCATGCCGGGCCCGGCCGGGAGCCCCGGGGGCAGAGAGGCGGGAGGGCACGCGCTGCCAAGCCCTGCCACCATTGGCCGACGGCCGCGGGCCGGCCCGGTGATTGGGCAGGAGCCTTGTCAGTCACTGCCCTCCCCGCCCCTTCCCCACGGCGACGGGCGGCCGGGCCGGGCCAGAGCCCGGGGAGACCCCAAGAGCCGCGGCCCGACCGGGCACCTGCCCTGTCCTGCCTGGGAGGCCGCACACCGTGGGCCCGGTGCGGCGCTGGCCTCTGCAGGCCCTGCTGCCGGCGTGGGGGGAGGGGCGGGCGGGCGGTCCCAGGCACCGGGCTTGGGTCGCGCTGGGTGTCCCGCGGGCTGTTCCTTCATTACTCTCTGACTCTTCGTTTTTCTCTTCTTCCTTCCCTCCTTCCCCAGGCTCTGTGCGTGGGGTTTTCTGGGTTGGGTTGATTTTTATTTTTATTTTCGTGTTTTGGTTGGTTAGTTGTTGTTTTTTTTTTTAATTTTTGAAGTCGGTGAGATCATCCTGCCTGGAGGCGGCAGTGTGACAGAAATGCTTAAATAGCCCTCTGGAGCCAGAGGGGAGGTTTCCTCAGCTAAACTCTGTAGTCAGTCGCCTTACAATCAGGTGGTAGTCTTTCAGAAGATGAGTACCTAATAGAACAGGAGGAGTAGTAATTCATGGAAACAGGCCAAAACCTAAAATCATAAGGTATATATTATAAGGACTAAATCTTAGGTTGAAAATTCTAGAAAATGTATACTGTTGGCATGTGGGTCCTGTCTCTGCAAAGGAAGAGTAATCCTGAGTCATAAGTGGATTTCGATTTCCGTTTTTTAGTTAATACCCTTCAGCTTTTCAATACTCTGAAATATTTTAGTGACAAAGTACCTCATTTTTGATGCAGATAATACCCTTCAACTTTCACAAGTAAAACATTTTAAGTGCCAAAGTACTTAGTTTGGATGGCTTTTGATAAATAAGGATAGTAGTTGTCATCCGTGCAGTTATGTTAAACAGATGGGACAACCAAGCACTTCACACTTCTTAACTGTTTCTAAGTGAGTCATTGAAAGAGTGTGACTAATCATCCTACCATACAGTTGTCAACAAAAGAGTAATTTTTTTTACTACCACCCACAAAATCAAAGAGATTTCCAGATTTTCTGTGGATGGTAACTGAAAAGTAAAGAACGTTTCTTTTGAAAAACACCTTAAATTTAATTCGATGGGGACTACATATGATATGCTTGTTATTGTAAGAACATACATATATATAATTTTTTTCCGTGTAGCAATACACTGATGTTCCCAGGAAGTCCCTTGACTTGGTATGGTCATTGTGGACGTGTTAGTTCTTTTAAGGCTTTCGTCTAAATAGCAACCTCAAGTGAAACTAAATGAATTTTATCTGTCCTCTTACCCCTTCCTGCTTCACCTTCGTTAAGTTGTAAGTCATCTAGGACAGAGGCACTTCAGTATTTAGTGCGGTATGGATTGGGTGTTATGATAATAGTCAAAGGATGGGTGTCCTCAAGGTAATGATAGTGCTAATTAGTGGGGGGGTGCTGGGGCTTGGGTGGGAACTGCTATTGTTTTGAGGAACCCAGGGTAGTAAGAGAAAGAACTACCTGAGAAATTTGTATTTAGAAGTGTGATTTGAGAATTGACCTGATTTGAGCGTAGCTCTTGTGGGAAATGAAAGTCAGCAGTTAACTACAGTTTGTGAGGCTGAGCCAAGAGGGCAACAGTGATTTTAACCTCCCCACAAATATTATGGGAATGGAAAGTGTCTTCAAGGGGAGATACTCTACTTAAAAAAAAAAAATAAATCTGAGTGAGTTAAAGAGCTGGGAGGGAAGTTTTAAATGCATCAAAATGCAATGTCAGACACAGGAGGAAGATGAGTAGAAAGACTGATTGGGAAGAGGTGTATAGAAGTGCAGTTACCAGGGGCTGGCAGAGGGAAGTAAGATGGGCTGGAAAATAATGAGACCAAGGACACATCAGAATGGATCTCACAAAGAATGTAAGAAACGTATATTAAATGTATGCCAGCTTCTGCTGTTGGCAAATACACTTTCTGATTTACTTTTTTTATATCTGTAGCATTGATAAAGATTTGCTCTTAATTGAATGTGTTTCTAATAGTCAGTTGGTTTGGTCTGTTTGTTGTCTCATCACCTGTCCTGTGAAGGCTAATTACTGATCAGGAGTGTGCTGAGAATGCTGTTCTGTGTTTGCCCCATAATTTAAACTTGAAGTGACTCTAATATGTGTGTGAATTGACAAAAAAACCCCAACAAACGAAAGGTATTTAACCGCATGCAAGCAGTGGTGCCCTGTGGTTGGGATTTTTTGGCCTGATGATCCGTGTTGAGAAGTGATCTCTTTTGTCAGGTGTCTGCCTCAGCAGGTGTTACAGATGCCTTTTGTTAAACAAGGAGCTGCATTGAAAGGATTTTTTTTCTTCTTTTAAATTCAGTGTTGAAGAGCAAGTTTTCTTCAGAAAATAGAAAAGCTGGGGAGTGGTCTGAGATGCTGATAGGACTCAACACTGGGCCACATCAGAGAGAGGTGGTAATGGCACAGAAATAGAAGGTTATGTATGCCTTCTAACAGCGTGGACCCATTGGTTCAGTGTTTGAAAAGTGATGAAGAACTATGCGTGAAGTACAGCCCTTTTCCTTTTACACCTGTTTTCTGGAGATGGGTATTCCTTTGGTAGCTAATCCTTGGATTAGAGTGTGCAAGGAAAATATACAAATGATGTAAAGATGTCAAAAGAGTCATTCCATCACAAATAAATCCATAGGCTTTGTGCTATGTGAAGGGTATTACCAATAGAAATACCCCACTGAAATCCCTACAGAAATATGTAGTCTTACCTTACTTGTGGTTGTCAGAAGTCTACACTGGGTAATTGCAGTCCAGTAATTAGAGAACCATGTTTTCAGTTATACTTCATCTTGTAAAATACTGCACACAGTTATTGTATTTTACTTGGAAGAAGGGACGTAGATCTTATGTTATTTCTTTAACTTTCTAAAATATCCTTGCCTAGCTAAAAAAAAAAAAAATCTGTCATGATTTTTTTATTTTAAAGTTGCCATACCAACCAATAGGTCCTTTTAGTGAGGAAAGGGGGCTTGAAACTATTTTTGAGCAAACTACAAGTAAAACATTTGCATAATAAACTTCTCTGTTTGACTTGACAAATAACATGGAGCTTGGTTCACTTTAATCATCTTTAGCTATTAATAAACTAATTTCATTGAAAATGAAAAGAGGAAACTCTTTACTGTAAATTAGGTAAATTCTTACTGTAATTGCTGCGCAGTCTAACCTTCTGGTTTTGTTCAGGACAGCTCAGCATTATTATTATGGATCGCTCTCGACACCGCACAGGAAATGGCAATGAGCAGGCATCTTCACGAGAGCGTAGTCGTGGCGAAGATGAGAGACAACGACAGCTGGAGCGCCTTGGTAGGGAGGAGGCTTATTACCAGTTCATTAATGAGCTCAACGAAGAAGATTACAGGTTAATGAGAGCAACCTGCTTGGCACTCCTGGTAAGATGTGGATACCCTCAGTAGAAAAGATGTAACGCGAAGTAACACTGTTTCTGTCAGGCACCACATGTCGTAGCATGACTCAAGTAACTTGACTTCTGTGGCTCTGTATAAAGGAAAAAACCTCCATATGGAACAAAAGTATTACACTTTCAAATGTAACGTCTTTGTATACAGGTAATATCCAAACCCAAATAATTAACATTTGGTACATTAAAGTATATCTGTTGATATGTGGCAATTTTGGGGGCCTCTAAGTTGTTACTGGAAGCCAGCATATTCTTGACATATTCATCTTCCACCCCAGGACCTACTTCCTCTGTTATCTGTGTACCTGCATTATAATCTCACACTAGTGCTCTTTTTGTTCTGGTTACATCAGTTTTATCTGCCTTCTGAAGATTTTCATTCAAGGTAGAAAATGTTACTTCTGCATGGCTATGTTGAGGCAGTTATAGTGTCTTATCTAACAGCTTTATCAAAATGTAAATTATTTCAGGGGAAATAACAGCAGAAGAGTTGCAGCAACGCTTGGAGGGGGCTAAGGAGCGTCTGGCATCACAGTCTGATCTGGATAACAGAGAAGGTGAAGGTAGAACTCTTGGAGGTAAACATTCTGCATTCATATATATAGATACACGTGGTACATGATGCATAAATGCTGTTCTGTACAGATATTTAAGAGAGACTTATCTCAAGTCTTGTTTTATTCCATTGCACCTCTCTGAATTGTTAAAAAGTAAGATCTTGAGATTTCCTAATGATATGAAAACAAACTTGAAGTACTTGGTGAAAACTGATTTATGTTGACCACAAATTATTTGCTCCTATTTTCCTTTGTTAGTAAATGTAATAGCACAAAAAAATTAATTCTTCTATTCTTAGAGGTTTTTACCATGTGTCAGAGCAGTTGGAAAATAAGTTAATTGGAAAATAGTTAATCTCTCTACTGTTTTGCAATTCTTGTTGTTTTATTTCCATTTCTTTCAGTCAAGTGAGGCTTGTTCATATTATGTGCATTCTGTCTTCAGTTCCCCAGTAATATTGGCCTAATCATTTGTCCACTTCTAATCAGATTTAGGAGAGGAATTGGCAGCTCAGAAATGAAGATACCAAAGTTCTTGCAGGTTTCATGGACATAGGGAGATGATGGAGTAGGGGGAATGTAATTTGATCCCTTCGAGGGAAAACCTTCACTGTTATCATGACCATTGGCCTGCTTTATACACATAGTTAGCGCTAACCAATTGGGCTTGTAGTTTGAGGAGATTTGAAAATGGAGCTGGTGGATATTGTAGTAGGGAAAGAGTATATTTGCACAAAAGGAGAAAATCTGTTGAAACCATGCATCCCACCTGGATGCATTCCTGTGTCACCTGCTGTAAGTTGTGGGAACAAGTTAAGCCAGCAGCACGTGCATTCAGTTAACTGGAATCAAAAGGGAGTGTTCGGCCTTGGAGCTGAGGAGTGTGTGAATGAAAACACTGAGTTTGCAAAAAGTCATGGGAATTCTAGTTAACTGAATGACAACACCAGGTGCTGTTTACCAAAAGAACCCTAATAAAAGGGGAATGCAGAGAGAGTTCTGTGGAGAATCTTGAAAACTGAATCATGCTGTGTGTGCAGCCTCATTTCTTCAGTGCTCATATTTGCCATATTAAGTGACCCTGCCTTGGCAGGGGGCTTGGACTAGGTGATCTCCAGAGGTCCCTTCCAACCTTTATGATTCTCTGATCATTTGTTCCACTGCTTAGGGAAAAGAACTTTTAAAAATGCTTTCCAAAAGGAGACTAAATCTGTTATGCTTTTTCTTGCTGAATCAAAATCAGCTGACTAGGATACACCCAGATTGAAAGCTTAAGGAAGGAACAGCAATGTCCTGCTACTGTGTCGTTTCTGAAGTCAGAGCCCAGCAAGCATAGAGGATTTAGAGTGCATTGTAGTATGCTGAGCATGCAGTCATATGAATTTTTGCAATTCTTTGTTTCTCAGATTCTGATATTCTTGGAGAAAACTCAAATGGCGACTCTTTGTTCGAGTGGCTTAACACATTTCGTCGCACGGGAAATGCCACTCGCAGTGGACAGAGTGGGAACCAAACCTGGAGAGCCGTGAGTCGAACAAATCCAAACAGTGGGGAGTTCCGTTTTAGTCTTGAAATCAATATAAATCATGATCATAACAGTTTTGAAACTCCTGGCGAGGAGTATGTCGATATCGATGCTACCAGACTGTATTTGGAAAGAAGACGTCAGCTAGTTGCCAGTTCAGTAACCCCACGAACAAGGAGCATGGCTGCAAGGGAGGCAAGCACTGAAGCTGCAAGGACCAGGTTTTTAGGACGTGCGATGGCACTAAGGTCTGAAGTAGCCTCTCATGCAGTCTCAGGGAGGCTTAGGAGTAGAACAAGGGAGTTGACAGGCCTTTCCCAAGCAAATAATACTACACGTAATAATTCTGCAGCTGCTGGTGAACGGAGAGAAATGCTGGGAAGAGGTACTTCTACAAGAGTCAGAAGGGGTAGAGTGAGAACAAATGTTCAGATGAATACAAACCAAAGACTAGAAATTCTGCGGCTGAGGTCTACCTTAAGTAGTCGAAGCCGCTCTCCGCTGCAAAGGCAAGGTGATGCTGTTCACTCTGAGGAACGTGGTCAGAGGCAGGATAGAAATGCACAGCAAGTCAACAGAAGTAGAAGACAGATAGCTCAGGCTTCTCCACAGCCTGCTGAAGAGCAAGCAAGAGGCAACACTCATGCTTCTCAACTTCCCAGTGTAGTTCCATCCTTGGGAATAACTTTGGAAGAGGAGGAATCCAGTAGGCCGGTAGCTGCTGTCAGAAGGCATCCAACAATTACACTAGATCTCCAGGTGAGAAGAATTCGTCCTGGAGAAAACAGAGACCGTGACAGTATTGCCAGTAGAACTCGTTCTAGAGTAGGAATGTCAGAAAACACGGTTACCTTTGAAAGTGACAGTGGGGGATTTCGGCATACAATATCACGATCAGAACGGGCAGGTATTCGAACCTATGTTAGCACTATACGGGTACCTCTCCGTCGTATTTCAGAAGCTGGGCTTGGTGAACCTTCATCAGTGGCTCTTCGCTCAATCCTTAGACAAATTATGACGGGCTTTGGAGAACTGAGCTCTTTAATGGAAACTGAATCCAACTCAGAAGTGCAGAGAGGTGGTCATCCCTTATCAGATGCACAGAATAACTCAAGTTCAGCAAACAGCAGTGATCCAAGTGGGGTCTCATCGAGAAACAGACACGCAGCAGAAGGCAGCAGGGAAAGAAATGGACAGAGGGATGACAGTCAACGCTATGGGCGCCGTAACGAGAACCAAGATAACAGGCAGTCTCAAGATGTGAACAACTTAGTGGAAAATGGAACACTGCCCATACTTCGACTTGCCCACTTCTTCTTGCTGAATGAAGATGACGATGATGATCGTTTAAGAGGTTTAACCAAAGAGCAGATAGACAATCTTTCTACACGGAACTATGGGGATATTCACGCTGAAAACGAAAGAAGTAAAACGTGTAGTGTTTGCATTAATGAATATGCAGCAGGGAATAAACTAAGGCAGTTACCTTGTATGCATGAGTTTCATATTCACTGTATTGATCGCTGGCTTTCTGAAAATTCCACTTGCCCAATTTGTCGGCAGCCTGTTTTGGGGTCTAATGCCACAGACAATGGCTAGAATTATTTGTACTGCTCAGTTCTCAAGAATTTGCTTCTGCTCTATTTCTAATGAGCCAAGCCAGATGAATTGACTTACAAAGGGGTCCATTTGTGGGGGGAGTTTTGTTAAATTTCTTTAAAAATGATAGGAAACTTGTCTAAATCTAGCAATGTAAATACTATTTTTTCCAAATGCAGGTCTAGGAATACACATAGAACCAAATGATATTGGTAAAGTTTATATTTTTTTAGGTAATTTTGTTATGCTAAGCACTTTTGTAAATACAGAAATGCAATAGTTAATCAGTCCTGCTTAATGTATGTTTTTTAACGTTGTAATGAACTCGCTTTATTTAGATTACAAATTGTTTCACACAGACCCACCACTGTGTTGAAAAATTAGTGGCTAAATAGCCATTTGTTAGCTTTTTGTTCTAAGAACAATTTCTTTTACAGGAAGTTTCTTGCTGGACATGTTTGCTAAAGATATTTAAGTTACTTGAAGTGCTTATTTTAATAGACTTTTTTTTTAATGTTGAAATATCCTTTCCAAAAACTTGCCAATTTGGTTCTATTAAAAAAATTCTATTGCAATTTTTGCATGTAGGTTTACACAGTTCTTAATGCTGACGTTCTTATTCAAAAGTTGATGGGTTAGTGGCATTGTAAAATGTACATAATTAAATGCTGTCCTTGACAATCTGTCTTTTCAATAATGACAGCAATCAAATCTGGTAATTCCAAGAGGCTGTGTCTTACTTATTTGCTTAAAGAGTAAATGAGCACTGAGGAAGCCTTTTTACTCTTCTAAATTACTGAATTGATATTCTTGGGGGTTTAACTGCCTTAGTTTAAAGAAGGACAATATTTCCTTGACTATTATATTGTCTACAATATGCATGTTTTGGGTATTGTACTCAGAAGAACAAAACAAAGACTTGAAGTGCTTTTGTACAGAAATTAAAGGTACACATGTAATATTTGTCCTCTTGAAACATGCCTGAGGACCAAATTGCAAAAGACACTAAAGAGGACAAAATAAGCTTCCCTGAAAGTCCCTCGTATCTGTATAATTAGATACTAAATTTTATACCAATAACTTCCACTGAAATAAAGTTGTGAAGTAAATAATGGAGGCTTTGTGTGAATTACTGTTGATTGGTAAGATCCTATAGATTGGTAAGATGATTTCTTATTCTTGATGTTCAGTCTGTTTTCACTTTATTCTTTCCTTGGTATTCCTCAGCTCTGTTCCTGTGTTTCCAGAATCCCTGTTAGCTGTTATGGTGCATAAAAAACCCAGCACAGAGCACTCTTGGGGTTTCTGGAAGAAGCTGAATGTTACAAAGCTTCTTCTGAGCAATGTGTATCTTGATCACTAGAGAAAGGCAGAACTATGCAGTATTCCAGTGTGGGTGTTTGTATATTCTGAATGGTAAGAAGAAAACAAGTCCTACTGAC
This sequence comes from Lepidothrix coronata, assembly GCF_001604755.1. Taxonomy (NCBI): domain Eukaryota; kingdom Metazoa; phylum Chordata; class Aves; order Passeriformes; family Pipridae; genus Lepidothrix; species Lepidothrix coronata. The sequence continues at coordinate 23,250 of NW_016690249.1, read as the reverse complement.
TTTTTTCTCTGCAGATGGTGGCCTTCACAAATGCACTTCTGTGTCAGGTGCTTCAGTTAAAGCATCTGCTCATGACATCCTTGAAGAGTAGCTATAAAATCCTGTGTTGAGCTATTGGATGTCTACTTCGGTTTGGCAAATGAAAAGCTTGTGTTATAAGTTCCAGAGAAGGTCTTGGTTTTATTCATAAGAGTAGTTCTAAGAAATTCTCTTTTGAGATTTAGATAAGTTTAAGGATACAATTAAGGTATCTTCTGATGTGATTTGGGCTGTTTATTACTGCAAACATTGTTGACCCTTCCTTGAGTGTGGCTTCCTTAGCTGCACTGCAGAGTGAGGAGATGTAAATGTGAGTATCAGAGCTAGGTTATTTTTTGACCTTTTTTTCTGTTACTTCTGTTAGCTCCTGATGCTGACAGTATATAAAGATATGGGTGCTGTCTGCTGCTCCTTTGTCTCCTTATGGCTTTCATACGTATTTTTGAAAGCTGCCTGATTCGAGGGACACATTTGTAGAAGCCTGCTTTAGGCTCACTATTGCCTTGCTGGTCGGGTCCTTCAAGGCCAATTTTAACTTTAATCCTTACAACTGCTTCACTAATGCTCTAGAGATAAAGGAAGATTTCCTGTGCCTTCTTTCACTCAGGGAGGATTTTGCTGTGCAATTGTAAGCACAATTGCATACATGGTTCAAGACAAGATCCTCTGTGACAGGCTACGTTTAACTGAGCTGTTGGGGGGAACATCTGACAGTGAGAGCTTTCTGTACAAACTGTAGGCTATGGGAGAAGAAACATGAAGACTTCCATACTATATTCTTGTCCTGCCCCATTTGAGTTGGTTGTCAGGTATTTCCCCTCCCTTGGAGGAGCATGTTTTATGTTCCTCCACTTTCCTGGGAAATTGTATTGATGGGACCAATTAAATCATAGTGATTCAGTTTGGTGTTGCCTTCTTTTACTTGCTTTCCTGGTGATACAGCTTCAGTTCTATACCACCACGACCCCCCAAACGCTCCTTTCCCTTCTCCATGACTTGGGGGCTCGTGTTCCTACAGTCATACCTGTGTTTAAGGGCTTTGTTAATTTGCATTTCCTAGCTCTTCTCCAACCCACCTGTGCTTTTGATCTCTGCAGCTGTCCATTGCAGAGTTACAGTTTGGCTTTTGTGAGAAGCACTTGTTTTATACTTTAAGGTTTTTAGTATCTTACATTCCCTTGTTCTTGTACTTTAGGAAGCAATGCAACCATAACGCCTCTCCATTCACTTTGCTAGTGACTTAGCCCATACTCTTCCTTTCTTTCTTTACTTTTTTTTTAATAACTGAGGTATCCTATTTAACCTCTTTTTATATAGAAGCTATTCTTATCCAGCTAGTCTTGTTGCTCTTTTGAAATGGGAGGACTGGTGCTCATGCAGAATTCAAAACGTGGATGCATTACATATTATATCATGATATAACAACTTTTTTTCCCTTTTGTGACCTTCCAAATAATTCCTATTATTCTGGATTTACTTTTGTTTGCTGCTCACCACTGAGCTGATATCTTACCAAGTCATGCAAAAGATTTCACAATCACTTTTGTGAATGTCAGTTGCTGATTTAGAATGGACTATCGCATGCTTTTTTGTGTGTGTGTACTTCGCATATTTCCTTTTCTCTTGGGTTATTTTGTGTGTCGTGCCAATCAAATTTCCTCTGTCCTTTAATCATCCTGGGCACCTTACCTCTTGTGATTTGTCCTAGCATTTAATATCCCAATAATTCTGTATCATTTTTGGATTCGATCACTTATTTCTTTCTTCTGATCGCTTACAAATATGTCACATAGCACAGGTATTTAAGTATCTAGAAATAAATGGTCAAACCTCGATTTAGAAGATGTTACTTCTAAATCAGTAGATTTGTGAGACTTCTTTTTTTAATAAACAGGGACTAGGGGTAAATATATGAAGAATTTCAGAAAATAAATATGTTAATTATCCTTAAGCTGATACTTGTTGAGAAGAACTTGAAATCTAAGTGTAGCACTGACAGAATTAAACTTGTTTGGTAATTATTAAGTTCCCTTAGTTGTCCCTGAATTGCATCTGATTAGGTGAGATAATAACACGTTTTATTCTGCATGTAAAAGGGCTGAGGAGAGGAGTAATAGTTGCTTACTCTTCATATATGCCCAGCAAAGGTGCCACAGCCTTTATCTGTATCCTCCTTCACAGGGCAGCTTTGTTATGTTACTACTTTTCATTAAAAGAAAAATCTCTGATAAGTAAATCAGCACAATGATTAAGACACTTGGTCTACCCAGCTTTGTCTATAAAATTAGAAAGGCATCAAGATATATTTGTGCATCACATTCATCATCAAGAGCAAGGTGGAGTTTGTGTTGCAGTCTATCACTAGAATAACCTGTGGTCAGACACTAAAGGAAGTGTGTATGAATAACATTGAGATCACTCAGCTATTAGTAACTTCATTTTTGCAATATCAGTCAATCAAGTTTAAACAGTTAACATTCCAGGGTAGATTTGTTTTTAAAGTGCTTCTGTAAACAAATGTGTTAAAAGTACAAATGTCTGGAAAATTGATTAAATACATAAATTTTTTATTCCCATTTGTTACTTATAACAAAGATCAACATTTCCTGTACTATCCAAGATACAGTTTTTTGACGTGCTATTGAAGTTCAGAGACTTTCAATATTTGTAGCTGAGTATTTAATCCTTTCCCACAAAAAGAAATACCAAAGCCTAGTGTTCAAATTCTGGAATGCCACAGGTTTATGTTCTTTTTTTTCTTCCCTCCCCTTGTAAATCTTTATTTTTCTCTCTCATTAAGATGCAAATGATCCAATAATCCACTGCATTCATTCCTCTTGAAATTTCAGCATAATCTACATCTTCTCATCGATATTTTACATTTACTTCACTTAAACCTCCCAGTTTGAAGTTTTCTCCCAGGGAAGTTCTTGGGTTGTTCTAACAGCTCCTATTAGCATGTTTTTCTTCCTTTCCAAAGTAACACTTCTAGCTGCTGTAGAACTGTATTTGTCACCCTCTCTGAGCTCCATTTCATGAACACATCTCACCTGCTTCTGGATAACTGGCTTGCACGGAAGGCAGCAGAAGCTAGGTACTTCCCAGCCAGGTTTATTAAGTTAGGCTATGGAATCCTAACATCATACTCTGTACAGGAAACCTCAAAAACAAATTTGGGCTTTGCTGTAGTTATTGTCTTGATGTATCTAATGTGGAATTTGTAACCTATATGTGGTGGTAGGTCCACACACTGTTCTTGCACCATTTCTGGCATCAGCTGTTGCATGAGGGATTCACCTGTTGGACTGATTCTGCACCTCTTGGGGTTTTGATTTAAACCACATGTGATGATTTGGTTATCTGTGCAATTCCTGCCTGTCAATTGATGTGAAGTTAGCTCTTATTGCTATAAAAATGTATACTGGAAAGTAGGTGTTACCATATATTGGCTTACCTGGCCTGCAGCAGAAAGCTGCCTGGTGCTGAGTTCTGGCTATTCCTAAATGTGCTGAGAAGGTGGCCTAGCCTGGATCAAACCTTCCACCCTATTCATGTGGTAGACAGGAAGATCATGAGAAATTAGAGGCAATGAGAAACTGATTGACTTCCTAAGGCAGCTGGGAGCAACTCTATGGGAAACGTTGGGCAGGAGAGTGAAGGAGAGGAATTGTCTTCAGCAGCTTTGAGGCCTGAGTTTGGGTGCAGAACCAGCATGAGACTGGGCAGGCAGACACCTGCATGGCTGTGTTGGGAAGGTCTCAGGAGAGTCCTGGAGGCTTCTGTTCTGCTGAAGGAATTAGCAACAGAACGTGCATGTCCACTCATGTGTGACACAGGTCCTAAGAGTGAAGATAAACTGTTTAATCTCTGAGATTGATGGAGGGGTCAGAGAAGCTAGCACCAGGTACTCGGCCAGCTTGGCCACCCAGCTGGTCCAGCTCCTGGGTTTTATTTTCTCATCTTTCCTAGAAACCCAATGCAAATTAGTGCCTGGTTTCAGTTTAAACTGAGATATATTAAACACTGAAAGTAACTTGGGAAGTGGAGCATTACAAAACTGGGATATGTCCCGGTCAGCTCCTGCTCCAGGGTGCACAGCTATTGGTACTGGCATCAGGCTGGCTGCTTCTTTGGAAGAAGTGACATGTTAATTGGTGACATTGGGAAAAGTGATTTATTTTTAGGGAAGTAAATAGCAGAATGTGGGCAGAAGTTTTAAAAATAACAGTTTATTTAAAATGAAATATTTAACTCAGTTCAACTGGTAGCACTAACTCAGAGCCTCTAGAAAGCCTTAATGTGAAAAATGACCCAGAGAGCTGCCTTGGACAGGGCCCTGGCAAAGATATAAAGAAATATTAGGCTGACTTAATAGGTTTTTCCATTTTTTGCATGTATTATGCTATCAGCAACTTTCTAGCTGATATTATGTCCCTGTCTGTCTCTCTAATAGTATCTTCTTTAATAATATATGACATAGAAATGGATTCCTGTGTTGCCAAATAACTGCAAAGTGAGCAGAAATGTTTTAATTTCATCCTGTTCTTTAGACTCTTTCCAACTTCCTTTTGCTTCCCTTCCATTTTCATTATGTCTCTTTATACACCTGTAACCATTTTCATTCCTTCATCTTAGGAACAGACTATTTCCACAAAGTACTTTCCTGTAGCACTACTGAAAAGTTCATGTGAATCGTGACTAGAAAGGGAGAGAGATTTGGGATAATAGGGGCATCACTCTTCCTGGTTTTCAGTCTGACTTGCAGGGTTTATTAAGCACCAAGTGTCCCAGAATAGCTCCAAAACTAATAGAAGGGCATCATCCTGGTTTTGTGTTTCAATAGGTCTGTGGCATATTTGTACCGTAATTGTGATGTTTGCTTTATACTGCACCATAAACCAGAAAAGCAGGAGCAGAGAACTGAGAAAAGCAAGATATACAACATATATTCACAGTGCTGCGGCCCAAAAAGTTTGTCAGACATGCTAATATGAACTCAACAAAATAATGGAAGAAGTTAGGAGTTATGCAGAAGCATCGCCAAGAGAGGTTGCACAACTTCTTTTGGCTTGACTCAGTGTCAAGGGGTCATTCTATTCATGGTTTTAGATCTTTAGAAATACAGGGAGGGAATTAGTTACCTAGAGGGGTTGTTGTCTGATATACAACTGAATCATAAGTGTGGCCTTTTCATCTAAAAACAATAGCCAAATGGAAAATGGAACATGAAATATGATAGTTTGACTGGAATGTGCAGGACAGGTTATCAGGCTGGTTTTGGCATCAAGTATCTTGTTAAGCCACAGACCTGGTTAAGTTATGTTAATATAAATATGACAATAAGGTCTGGCTTGGATCTGGGATAAATACGGCTGAATTTGTACAGCCAAGCAGAGGTGCACAGCCTAGTTCTAGTAATATAAGACTGTTGATTAATGTGAAAAGTGAATATATAAGTACATAAAGAAAGGAACCAGAGGCATGTGTGAGAGAGGACAGTTCTCTGCAGTTATTAACAAAACAATTAGCAATATGTGCAAATTTGGAAATATAAAAGGAAACAGTAAATTATAGCAGGTTATGTCCTACCACTTCATGTTTTTGCCTTGATGGGAAATAACTATTCTGCTTTTAAAAGCAGATGCTGTTTCCCCATGTCAAGCTCCCACTGGAGTAACTCAGTGCAGTCATGCAGTAACTACCAAGTGACTGATCAGACCCCAACCAACCTGGTGAGGAAACCAACTCTACCAGGCCAACTAGGAATGATGTGGGAAAGGACAGGACATCCTGCAAGCAAGTGAGGAAGTGGTGGAAGAACTTGATAAGCAGAGTGTGCAGGGCAGTGTGGGCAAGAGAAACCAGTTAACAGAAGAGAGTTGAAGCAGGGTCATTCCAGGTGTGTTCACACAAATAAGGTCCTACAGGCCAGTATGGTGGAGCAGATGTTTTACTTTCTCTAGGAAATCAGCATCTCAAGTGACTGTAGACCAGTGCAGACAGCATGGAGAACAAGGAGGGGGAATCAGATGTCTGTGTGCAGTTAGAAGGCTATGATCCCACCAGGATCACAGAGACCTGGTGGGATAGCTCTCACGACTGGTGTGCTGCACTGGATGGATACAGGCTCTTTAGGAAGGACAGCCCAGGACAGTGATGGGAAAAAGCTGTCCTTTGTGTGTGAGAGCAGCAGAATGCATGAATTCAGTGTCGGGGTGGATGAGGAGCCAGCTGAGAACCTACAGGTCACGAATGGTGACCAACATGGTCAATGTTGTGGTAACTGTCTGCTGTAGACCACCACATCAGGAAAAAGAGCTAGATGGGATCTTCAGACAAAGAGTCCAGAAATTTTCTGGATTTTCATTTCACAAATGCTAGTACTCTTGCCAGTCTCCTCATCCCATCAAAAATTTAAGGAGTGTTTCTTTCAGTATACACCCCTGAAAAGAGCCACTAAGTTGATTGAGGGTTGTAGGATTTACCAGTTCCTGAAGAGGCTTTGAGACCTGACTCTCCTTTTGAGTGCACTGACCATATACATCAGTGCAGTCTGCAGGATTTCAGGGGAGAGAGGGGGCAAATGGCAGAAAGCTCAGGACTGTTGTTATACCACCATATACTGTGGTTTTAACTGTGGAGCCGTGCATACCCAGCTTTGATCAGAGCAACATTCAGAACAACAGACATGGCCAAACTGACAACGCAGCACTCAGAGATCAGTCTTTAAAATTGAAAATATAATTAGCTCTCCTGAGATGCTGTGCAGCTAATATGATTTCAGCCTGCACACAGAAACCATCAACAACAGGCAAGTATTGTCCAGCATCCTGCAGACTTCCCTCAACCTGCTCATGTTTACAGCAAGAATGGGGTTAGCCCACCTTTTGGATACACAGGGTACCTCAAAGCAAAATTTCTCCTCTTTCCTTTTTTTCTCTGGACTTATGCTGAACTTTGACTAGTCTGAACCAGACCTGGAGCAGGTTCACCAGATACCAGCTCAGTGCAAGTTGCTCCTTAGCATTCACACTTAGCCCAGAAGGTGTTTATCCCACCACTAAATTTATCTGTAGCGCAATGTAAATTGCCTGAAGTGCAAAAATGAAACATATACACAATAAACCAAAAACAAACACAGCTTTGGTTTTCATCCACAGGTTGAACAGCTATAATAAGATATGTGGGATCACTTCGTCCCATTATTTTAAGCAATCCTTTATAAAGGCCTGGCTTCAGGCATTTATAACCCACACTTGGGGTTCTTGTCCTGAAGTAAAGTGGGTCAGATATAGTATGTTGCTTCTATTTCCAAGAAAAGCACTTAAATTTTATGTTAAACCTTTCCATCTCATCTTTAGTACTAAGCCTTCATCTAGGCCAGTTCCACTGTAATGTATTTCCTTACACAGCATTGGATCTGCTATGCTGAGCATTTGACATACCTTACAGAGCCGGTGAGCTATTTTTGCAGTTCACACACATTTGAGCTACATTAATAATGGTCCATCTTTTACCTTCAGGCATGCGTGCCCAAGAAAGCATACCGTGTTGCTATTTTAATACAGAGGTCTTGCCCTTATCTGAGTGAGTAATGCATGAATAGAGCACTTTGGCTGCTGGTACTATTCCTTTTACTGGTTTTTAAACACATTTTGCATGCAATTTGTTGCATTTGTTCCATGTTAACAGGGTATATATAAACTCTGAAAGAACAGGAATTGCCAATATGTGTATGAGCACAGAGTTAGTGTGTAGTTAATCTGCATATGTGTAGCAGTTAACTTTAATATACATACAGTGATTTTAAAGGATCATATTAGTCCTAACCTAGCCCAGTAGTTTGTCTCTGCACATACACACATATACATGTACAATGAATTGAATGCTACAGGAAAAAAATATGTATTCATAAGGAAAAAATATAAGCATCATAGTGTAATGTTTACATCAGAATTGTTGCATATCTGGATTCAGGTCCTTCTGTTGAGCTACTTTAGCATTGCATAAACACTGCAGTTGGGGGCTATCTCCAATATTGTTACAGCTGATGCTTTTTTTCCTGTTTGGACTGTTAAAATTCTATTTTCTTATTTTGTTTTTCTTCACATTTTTTGTTCCATGTAGGATTGAAGTAAAAACCCAGGTTCAGGGTTATTTCAGCAAAAGGTCTGTAAAATTTAGCACGCCTCCCCATTCCTTTTTTTAAGGCATCTCCAAGTCCACAGACTCCAACTTTTAATTTTTTTTTCCCTTGGACATGAATCTCAAATGATGACTCTGGCCTCCCAGATGATTTCACTCATGACTCCCCTGCACTCCTTGTGAGATGCCCCTGAGAGTAATGCAATTTGAGACCCCAAAAAAGAAAGTACCGGGATGAGATTAATTCTCACTTTGATGGTGGTAGAACTAGGGAAGGAGAACAATTTGAATGAGCCAGTCTGTTTTGGGCAGAAGCACGCTGAGGGCAAAAGCATGTCCAGAGCCCCAGCGCAGGGTTCCTCAGCAGCCCATGGCGTATCCCTGTGCGCTGCCTGGATCCGTTGAATTCCCATGAAACTCCCAGCGTCCGAGAGGAAAATATGTCGCACAGCAGGAGAGGGCGCCAGTCAACAAGGAGCAAGTACTGGCTCGGCGGTAAGTCCTGGAGCACAGACCTGCCTCCGAAGGGGAAGATGACCGGCAACGGGGCACTGTGTGACGACCCTTCCTTAAGGGGAAGGAAGCACTTCAGATTCGAAAATGCTCATTAGTCGAAAGGAACGACAAAAGTCAGAGGGTCTGCAAATAATCAGAGAGTTTTATTAGTAAATTACAGACTTTGCATGGAAATTGGTATGTTAGCCCCTGATCTGCTATATAGGCACACGGCAGTGGGGCTTGGATAAAGGAATAGGGTGGAAGGGAAAAGAGAAATTAAAGAGGCTAATTAAAAATGGAGAGATGAATTAAGGAAAGGAAAAGGGGGAAAGAGAGGAAAAGGAAAAGAAAGACAAAAAGGGATCACTAGCCCTTACTCCAGTGTTGATCCAGTTGATGGGATGCCAATCCTGTTTTCAAGCACTGACCCAGCAGAGGGGATGCAAATCCTGGTTTCACCATTGATTCTGCTTATAAATGGCAGTTCAGCTGTGTCAGTCTAGCTGATGAGATGTCCAGGGTTTGGAGGCACCCTCCAGGCTGGGAGTACCTTTTTGTAGGCAGCAACCTTTTTTGGTTGTTTTCTCACTTTCTGTGCTAATTAGTTATGTGCAGTCCGTTCATTTAGGCTTTTCTGGAAATGGGTCAGAGGGCTTCGGGGGTCTTTGATGGTCCTAATCCCACCACATAGTCCATGTCCTCTTCCTGCCAATCATTCCGGCACTTGGGCTGTACTGTGTTGTGGTTCTTTCTAACAGAAAAGTGCTGCCCTATATCCACCTGGCTACCCTTCTCTGACCAAAACTTGTTCTTTCTCCTGGCATGTTAATATCAGTAGTCCTTGGTTATTACCAACTGTTCTTGTCTGTTATTACTAACAGTCCTTGGTTTGCTCCACAGCCATCTGGTTATCAGTGTTTGAGACATACATACACATTAGCCCTTTACCTTCTGGCAACTGAGAGCTCAAAAGGATCTCACTTTGGACCACTGTTTATAAAGTCGTTACACAGTGGGCTTTAGTCATAGTAATTTTTCATACTGGCCACAATTTGAGTCAGTAACTTTCTTTGAAGGTTTGGCAACAGAAATATTATTCCATTTGCGTTGTTATTCAGGCAAGAAAAATAAGTTTCCAAGGCTGTTCCTTAAAATACACATGCTCATTAGAAAACACTGGTTCCTGGGAACGGACAGTGTTTCTGATAAGCTCAAGAGGGACTTAGTCCAGGTGCAGTTCGTCATGTCTGTGGCCTAATGAGCATTTCTCAGATCACAGTGAGGCCTGAGGTGGGGGAGACGGGGGAGATGTGATTAAAGTCAGCTTCTCTGGACCTCTAGGCACTGGGGGAGTGGCTAGCACCGTGCACCAGGAAGCGAGGGGAGACAAGCTGCTCCTCCCGCCGAGCCCCAGCTGCTTCTAACAGGGAGGGGGGAAAGAAAGGATTTGGGACAAAACGCTTTCCCTTCGTGCTCTGCAGGGCTGGCGCTCCTTGGACGTTGCGCCAGCGCCCTTTGTTTCTCGGGGCATGGAAATACTAGCGGGACGATCAGATAAATGAATGCTAATTCTGAAACAAAATTAATTAACTCAAGTTTAAATAAACCCGAGAAAAGCCAGCTGCGAAGTGCATTGACCGGTGTTTTACTCCCGATGTTGCCCTGGAGAGGCGGCACCTCCAGGCGTGGAGCCCGTCCCGGTGCCCGGTGCCGGGAGCTCTCCGAGGTGCTGGAGCGGATCCCGTCGGCTCCCTCCCTGGTGTCCGCCCGCGCTGGGAACACGCCTGCCCCAGGGCAGGGGCACTGGGGCCCTGTGTTCCGCACTCCCGTCGGAGCTTTGTTTCTCCAGATGGCTCAACCGAAGCCAGCGCCGCTTCCTCTGCCCTGGGGAAATGGAGATGTTGACACTACCCCTCTGTAAGCTTCCTGGAGACCAGTGTCTAGGAAGCAGGTTTCCAGCCTGCAGGAATGGCTCCCAGCAAAGGAAGAAACCTCAGTTTGCAGGACACGAGTCGGACATGTTTCCTGAAAAGCAGCAGGGCAGAGAGCAATGAGCCTTTTATCCTAGTCCACCAAAACACTGCAAACAAGGACAGCTGTGAGTGCTGGTCCCTAGAGTACACAAGATCATAGAACCATAGAATAGTTTTGGATGGAAAGGACCTTAAAGGCCATCTAGTTCCAATGTCCCTGCCATGGGCAGAGACACCTTTCACTAGACCAAGTTGCTCAGAGCCCCATCCAGCCTGGCCTTGAACACCTTCAGGAATGGGTTATCCACAACTACTCTGGGCAACCTGTTCCAGTGCCTTACCACCTTCACAACAAAGAATGTCCTTCTAATACCTAATCTAAACCTATGCTCTTTTAGTTTGAATCCATTCCCCCTTGTCCAGTCACTCACTACACACTCTTGTAAGAAGTCCTTCTCCATCTTCCTTGTTGGGTTCCTTCAGGTCATCTGTTTTATATACAT
>NW_016690249.1:0-11891 GCF_001604755.1 Lepidothrix coronata | reverse complement strand
GACCTTTCCCAAATCTTCGCTCGCGAAGACTGGCCATTACTTTACTTACTTTACTTTTTATATACATATAAAACTCTCTGCTATACTAAATTATATTTCAGTGGGGTTTTGCCTTTTTTTTTTCTTCTTCTTATTCTGTGCTGTACATGACACTATTTTTTTTCTGGTATCAAAATATTTTGAATAACATGTAAGTCACAGATACACTATATACTGAACTCTATTATTTCCAATCATATGGTGGCCTGGATGTAATAGCTGGTTCAAAGCATATTGTGGAACATTTACACATGCTGCAGAATATGGTTCAATCTTAGCAAATGTGTCAGTTCTCTCAAGCTTTTTTTCAGTCTTTCTGAGCACACCTACTTGGGACCAACTTTTGCTTTTCTGCATTTGTTTACAACTGTACAAAGTGAGTGCCACCAAATCAGTGTGGCAATATTATATGCCTGCCTTGGATTCCCTTTGCACCAATCTCTTTGATTACAAAACCAAAGAATATTGGACTCACATTAGCCAGCAACCTAGCTGTGGGACAGGGAAGTGAATCAAAATAATGAAAATGCACCTCATGCATTTTAAGAACTATTTACATTTGGAAAATCAATCTTAAATGTTTCCTATGAAGACAGGCTGAGAGAGCAGGGACTGTTCAGCCTGGAGAAGAGAAGGGTCTGGGGAGACCTTACAGCACCTTCCAGGACCTGAATGGAGCTGACCAGAGAGCTGGGGAGGGACTTTGTACCAGCACATGTAGTGAAAGGACAAGGTGTAATAGCTTTAAACTGAAAAAGGGCAGGTTTAAATCAAATATCAGGAAGAAATTGTTTACTGTGAAGGTGGTGAGGCACTGGAACCCGTTACCCAGAGAAAGTGAGGATACCCCATCCCTGGAAGTGTTCAAGGCCACACTGGAAGGGGCTCTGAGCAACTTGGTCTAGCGGAAGGGGTGTTGAAACTAGATGATCTTCAAGGTCACCTTCAAGCTAAGCCATTGTATGATTCTATGATTTCTTCATTAAGCTTTTAATTTCTTCAATATTATTCTTCTTTGCTTATGAATATTTTTTTTCCTTCATTACTAGCTATTACTAACTTGGCTCAGTATAAGCTGGAGGAATGTCTGAAATACAGTTGACTGTACTGTACGTCCTTTCTGTGCAAAGCATTTATAAGGGTAATTCTACACATAGTTTTCCGATTAATTCTTTCTGTTGATACCATTATCATGGAATAAAAATTAATTGTTCTAATTTAGGTTACTGTATTTTGAATGTGTCATACAAACTTGGAGTATTCTGGTAAAGTAATAACACTGATGTATTTTTCCTGAACTAACTTGCAGATATGAAGAAGTTGTCATAATAAGTTCTTAGTCCTGAGTATACTAGAAAAAATACATTATTTTTCTCTATTTAGTTTCACTGTTTTTGCTAGGATTAATATAGAAGGGGGTGGTATTTTTACATTTTTCAGTATTTTTCAGGCAAATCACAGATAACTTCCTGCTACAAAATTAGTATAAATTTCAGTTTTCAACATATCAATGTGATTATTCTACTCACTTTAATTTTATTTATGTGTCATTATTCAAAAGTCATCTGGGAAACCTTGGCGTGCCTGATGCTGATTGTCTTCCATTGGATGGAAAATTTCCACTGGAAATAAGAAGAAAGAACTGTATAGCCTTGAATGAGCTTTGATCAGCACTTTAAAAATGAAGATACCAACATTTCCCAGTCTTTGATCTTTTTTCCCCCATTGCATTGACAGGTAATGGTTTACACTTCCTTCATCCTGCCACACCTCTACCATGCACCCCTTGAATGTGCAATTCATCATATTTCCTTCCATCTTCAAGTTAAATCTGTGGGTTATGGGTAACTAGGAGGAATGTATTGTTAAGCCAAGCCCCTTCTGCTCTATAAGATATAGGAGACTGGCTCCTTTAAGAGATTACAGATGAATCATACATGCATTGACACATGTTCACATATTAATAGTCACATCCTGTATTGGTCTGTAGAGATCAGCATCTCTGCGAAGAAGATCCATAAATTGTTTTACTTATTTTCTTAAGCTGAGTGATGCCAAGCACACTTTCTCTATCAATCTAGAAACAGCAGGTCCTGGCTTTTTGACTTTTTTTTTTTTTTTATAACCTTTTTAAAAATGTCATGACAGATACCTCCTATGGATCTCAGCATATTATCTGCATCATGCTCATTTTGATCCTATGCACGTAAGCAAGGGCAAAGTACCACAGCACAAAGATTTAAGACCAAGAGAATCTATTATGTTGTTTTGTTTTGTTTTGTTTTTTAACACAAGCAGAGTTAGACATGCAGAACTTGCATGCACTTACTCTCATCCTGTAGCCTAACACCACCATTGCTGGAAGGAGGCCACAGGCTTATGACTAACATAATGATATATAACATAATAACATAAGGTGTAGAGAAATACAGGCCTGGTATGACAGCAGGGTCCCCTGAGAGTGGGCTCACAGGACACTGTAGAGCAGGTACAGGATGATAAAAAAAGGGGGACAGCCTTGGCACTGGAGAACTTGGGGCTATAAAGAGCTCTCCAGTAGTCAGCTAAAGCAGTGCAGACTTGAGAACTGGACAAAGACAGTTTAGGGATTACACAAAGAACAAGTATGTAACATACATAAATGGCATCACATATAATACAATTGGATTAAAGTGGAGCTGTAGACAAATGAAGAAAGAGTAAGGTGTAAAGGGATTTTAAAACTCCCATAAAATAGCCCCTTATTAGTTCTTTGCTTTTCTCAGCAAAGAACTTGTTGGGAACACACGGATGACCAGCCACAGCCCCAACACCCACTGCTTGACAAAAGCTGGCAGCGCTGACCCTAGAGGGGCAGTGGGAGGGTAAAGCACAACACCAAAAAAAGGACAGACAGGAAGAGTGTGCCTACAAAGAAATAAACTGCATTATTATTCCTAATTTTTTTTCTTTTGTTTAAGTAGTAGTAGCATTTTTTAATTTCTTTCTTTTTTCTTTTCTGTATTAATTAGCTTTCACCTAATAGTTCTTTGATTAGACTGAGAATGGTGTGCTCCCTTTTTCTTTTCCCCCAGAACCAAACTCTTTGCATAACATTAATAATTGTAGCAGAGAGTGCATCTTTTGGAAATTTGGGCTTAACAATCTCTCCAAGGTCCCAGACAGTATCTGGCACAGTCAGAAATACCATAAAGATATCCTGTCTCCCAGTCTGGCACGTTAACTACAGGACCATTCTTCCTGCCTTTGCTTTATTTATTACATTGAAATAATTATTATGCATACTGAGCTCTTTGAAAGTACATTGCTATAAATACTAGAAAAGTCATCACATTGTAATTTGAAAAATACCAACTCCTTTTGTTTTCGGTACATCATTCAAAACATGGATCCATTATGACAGACCCCAGGGAATAATACTGCCCTGACTCATGGTCCAATAATACACAATTTAGTGCACATCAGCGCTACGACAAAGACAGGCATTGCATAACACAATGACAAGGGTGAGTCCTGCACAGCAGAACAATCAGTTTCTTTTCTCAAAGCTCAGGGCTCATCTGCAGCTTGTCGGTTGTTACTAATGAACGTGAGCTTTCAGAAACATAACCAACATGAGTTCACCTCTGGACTGTACACTTAGTTTTTCTGCAGGCCCCACTCTTAAGCCTGCTGAGCAGGATCCAGGTCCTTTCTCAGGTACCAAGATTATCCTGCACACTTGGTTTCCTTAGACACTTTTGGAGTCCACCTTCTCCCCTCAGCTTCCCGTTAGACTGCAGTGTACGATTATAGCAATTTGTGACTTGAGACAGACATTGCAGGCAGGCCCTCTGAGACTTTCAGTCTATGCAGGGGCAAAGATGCGATTTCTTTCTTCCATGCCATTACGCTTTACAGAAATGCCTGCTCATTAATGTTCAGGGAGCTTCCTTCCACAGGGACACATCTCAGGCTTGTGGAGGTAAGTGTGGGTTGGGTAATTAAATCTCTTCAAAATGCTCAAGTAGTTAAGTTTACAAGTGAGTAGCCTGTGTAAATGCAAGGCAGATGATGTGCTATCTGGAGCACTCTTCAAGAACATTGAGTGTGCAGAGGTGAAAGCAAGCTGACAGCTTACAGTTTGACAATACTTTTAGCGTCCTGTAAACACAGTTCGCCTCACAGCTAATTTCTGATTAAAAAAGTAAACATGAAACCAGGAGTTGCCATTCTTTTTTGGTCCTTTTTTTGGAGCACTTTCTTTGACTTTGATCTGGCAGCTCAAACCCAAAGTGAACTTCACTTTATTTTTGTCTACTACCTAAGAATATATGTTAACTGATATTCTGTTATCCAGGCAATTCCTACTGGGGCAAAGACACTGACTGCAACAGAAAATAATTTGTGGAGAGGAGAAAGAGTAAGCTGATGGAGAAAATGATGTTCATGACAATAATCAGCTCCATGTCATGGACTTAAAATGGGAAAGGCATGCAGGAACGCCAGCATTCAGCATTGCCCTTACTGGATGATTTCATTCACACAAGCTCTTGCACCAGCCTTCTCCCAGAGTGATAAAATCCACAAGTAATAGTTTCTCATAGGCAAGAAATGTCTGTCTGCAGCAGTCCAGTCCCAAAGCAAACTTCAGGTGGTTTATGATGCACTCAGAGCCGTTAGTGTAAAATGCCAAATTTCTAGACTACTTTGTATTTATGAAGCACAAAGTGATTTGACAACCAAAATTCTATTTGCAACATTTAGTGAAGTTGTAGCTGGAAAGTATCAGTTTCCGTATTATATGTGAGGACATCAAAGTACAGCGAGATTCAGCGGTTTAGCATTATTTATGACCTTTGAAATACCACCCACATTCCCTATTGTGTATGCTAGCCAACTCTGTATGGTAGAGTGGTTTAGACACAGGTTCAGGGCCGTTTTTCACAGACCTTCAAGGTACCGAGGACCATTTCTTATGCAGTAGGTCTTCCCAAAATTCAGTATATCCTCATCTCATGGGAGCTTCTGCCTCATTTAAACTATGCTACCTTGAAGCTCACTTGGTAGAAAAGGTAACGTGGCAATCACTGCTAGCTATGCCTGGTTAAGACCGATGAATGTAAAGACTGAGAGGCAACTTTTTAGTTATTTTTCTCCCCTATTCACTTACATTTCCTCTTTGCCTGTCCTTGGCAGGTAAATTCTCATGGCTGCAAATGTTTTGCACAGAAAGCTGATGCGCTGTAAGAGTTAAGTGCTGTATTGATTAATATTTCCTCTATTTCTTTTTTTATCTTTGATTTACCAGACATTTTGAGGAGGAACGATATCTTTTGTAATGAGGCTGGCGGCATGCCACAGTGATGAAAGATGCCCTTGTAACTGGAACAAAGAATCTCGGCTAAGGATCCTGGTCCCAGTGGGGGCTTCGCCGGGATTCTTTATGCTCCTAAAATGTCTAGTAAAATCCTAGTTCCAGACAGACACCTCAAAAGAACCCACAAAACCCAGGTCCTGACTTTACCGTGCCGTCTGCAATGGCTCACACTAGGCGCACGGAGGCTCCCCGGGAGGGCAGCCCCAGCCCGGCGGGGAGCGGGGCCCGGCCCGGGCTCAGCGCCTCGCCCGCCCCCGCAGCCCGGGCGCGGCGGTGCCGGCGGCCGCAGCGCGGCGTCTGCGTGCGGGGGGGCCCATGGCCAGCCCGCCCCGGCCGGCCACACCATGCCGAACAGGGCCGGCCTGGACACCGCGCTGAAGATGTCCCTGCGGCGGAAGTCCTCCAAGATCCACTCCTCGGCCGGTGAGGAAAGAGCGAGGCGAGGCGGGCGGGAGCGGCGCGGGGAGGAGGCGCCGCGGCGGAGGAAGGCAGGCGCGCCGAGGGAAGGAAGGCAGCCGGCGCCTCCATGGCGCGGCCGCCCGGCCCCGCCGCCGCCCCCTCGCCGGGGCCTTTGGGAATCCCGCAGTGCCGCCCCCGCCCTCGGGGTCTCCGGTCGGGATGGAGGTGCTCGCAGGCCGGCGCTGCCCGCCCGCCGCCCTCGCCACAAGGGCACCGCGCACCCGGCCCCCGCCTCCAGGCTCCGGCCCGGCACTGCACCCCGCGGGGCCTCCCTAGCCACTGCACCACCTTCCGTCGGCCGGTCCGTCCGTGCGTCTGTCCATCCATCCATCCATCCATCCATCCATCCGTCCGTCCATCCATCCCATCGGGACCCCCTAGGGCCCTCCCGGCATCTACACTCCACGCGGGAACAGTCCGGAGGGGGCAATGTGCCCCCCTTCTTTCTCTTGGTTCTGATGGTTTTTGACAGGGAAATTTCTGGGTGGGCATCTGCTCAGAGGGCAGTATGGCTGGTGGAGGGGAGGCAGGGGTGCCCCACACCCCACCTGGCTGGTCAGGGTCCTCTGTCCTGTGTTCTGGAGTGGGAAGAGCATCAGGCACTGCAGTGAGCCTGCAGAGAGGTAAATGATAAGATTTCTTAAGAGGTTCATGTAGGAAAATGTTTTTCAACTAGCTCATAAGAAATATACAGAAATGGAATACTTTGAAGGTAGAATTCTGGTCCCAAAGGACTTTGACTTACTTCTGTAGGACTAAGGTGCATTCAGAATTTAGTTGTGGTATGTTGTACTTAGGGATAGATGAAGCATTGGTGACATTGTCAGTGACTTACAGACAACACTTCCTGTGCAAAATATTTAGGTGCTTAGTACGATCTCTGCGGTGAGTAAGGGTGCAGTATAATGCTGCTTTAGCACTTTTTGTTTCAATAAGGAATGTGCTTTTGAAGCACATTTCCTGATCACCTCTACTTTGGGTGAAATCTCAGAGCACCTTGGAGAGCATTTGCTGGATGGCTTTTGGATGGTGCTGTACTTGAAGATGTCCTCCAGCCACTTGTGGCTGTTCAGCTCATGGAACCAGGCTAGTGCTAACTGGAAGGAGAAACCACCTTTCCTTTGGCTCCTCTGCACAGCCTGGTCACTCCAGTAATATTTCCCTGTTTGGCCTCACTCCTTGGTAATAAGGACAGAACTTTAAGGACTTCTGCATAGCTGCTGAAGTAAGTGGGATGCTAAGCAAAGAGGTGTGTAATGACAGCTCATAGGAAATGGTAAGGTTTCAGAGTAGGATTTAGCACATTACCAGCTTTACTTATCTTCAGCCTAAGCCATTCAGATGAAACAGTTGCACTTAAGCAGATTCCACTTTCCAGTGTTTGGGGTTGTGTCCACTTCTGCAGTCCAATCTGAAACCCTATCCTCTTACAGGGAGGCTCCTTTTCTAGAGCTGGAGTTTGGCAGATCTGTTTGTGACCTAAAATTTGGAATCCAAACCGAGGTTCCCTTCGGATATTGGATGCTTGGCACTTGGAGAGTGTTTAGCTTGAATGTGGGATACATAAGGAATTTAAGGTTTAACTTCTGTAAATCACAGACTCAGACTCACAGAATGGATCAGGTTGGAAGGGACCATAGTTGGTCATCTGGTCCAACCTTCCTGCTCAAGCAGGGCCATCCTAGGGCACATGGCACAGGATTGTGTCCAGATAGTTCCTAAATATCTTCAGTGAGGGAGACTCCACAATCTCTCTGGGCAATTTGTTCCAGAGCTTGGTCACCTGCAATCCACCATTGTACTTGTGGATCTAGGTGGTTAAGTTGTGCCTCAGTTATTCTCTGGGTGCTTGAGGCACCCAGATCTTCTAACTGGGACTTATCTATACACAGCTTCCGACTTTTACATGTTCTCTTCATTTCACATAAGTACAATCCAAATTAGATCATACTTTGAAGAAAGATGGGGTTGCTGTTTAGCATTATGATCACTGCTTCCTAGCTATTGAACAATATATTTCCTATCTGGAGTATTTTTAAGGTTTGACAAGAGTAATATTTATTGTAGGTATATATAACGCCTAAAAAATTACATAATAGAGGTTTGTGTGACTTACTACATAGAATTATTAAAGGATATGATTGTAGTTGGTTTAGGACACTGAGCAAACTGATGGCTTAGAACAACAGAGCCAATCTCTCTGCCACCCAGAGAGAAAGTCCTGCCTTCCCCATTCCTGTGTATTCCCATTGCCTTGCTTGTGTCAACGTTAGACATCAGATGGTTACATGGTCACCTGGATCAGTGCTGATGTGGCTCACTATCAGCCTGTAGAGTCTGAATGCCAGCAGGGAACAGAAAGGCGGGAACTCTGTTTGCTACAGCATGCTGTGGCTTGGTGTGCAGACCTGCTGTCTGTGTGGGCCAAACAGGTTCAAGTGAGGGGCTTTGGGCTGTGTGAACCCAACTGTAAAAGCATACATTTGGAGACTGAGCCACTGAAAAGCAGTACAGATGTGGTTGTGTGGTAGCATTGCAAAGACCTTTCTGAGCTGAATGGTGTGGAGGGGGAACTGGTCACACTCTTTTGTGATCCTTAGTTAGGATCAGGTAACCCTATCTCTATCCACCAGGATTTTCTTGGCACCTATGTATCAGAATGTTCTACCTTCTTTCCTTTTTAGAACAGAAGATCTTCCCTGCTTTAAAGACTTGTAGTTTGTTTGCTAGTTCTGTTTACTTGTGAGGGAGTTTTGGTAATCTTAAAGTATTAGGTTTATTTTAGTTTGGGTCACAGAGATTTATTTTCATACTATGTAAAATATTTTAGTAGCTTATAGACATTCTTCTTTAGTCAAGAAGAACACTACCTCTGTGTCTAATGATATCTTTTCATCTCAGATTTTCTACACTCATACAGTATGAAGTGTAATTGGTATATTTGGTAAAGTTTTAAACTTAACACTGGTATGAAGCACTTTCCAGAAAAGCAGATGATGTGAAAAGGAGAATTTAGAGATGGAAAGTCACCTCCTGCCACTCAAATGATCAGTCCTGTTCTTTTTTATGCATTTGCTCATTAATCGATTTTTTTTTCTTTGTACAGGTAAACCTTTTTATTGCTGTAATGTTGTACCAGCTGAACTAAATTGATTAGATTTAAATTATTCTCAAAGAAGTCTCCAACTCCTTACTGTTGGAACCACAGACATCAAAGACTAACTTTTTCTTCTCCTTCCTGCCTCCTTAAAATCACTAAAAATAAGCAACTGTCGATAAGACATTGGATGAATATACAATGGCATTTTTATTTTAGGGAAAAAAATCGAATTCCAACTTTATAATGGATTAAAGGTACAAATGATCTTGATGTTATTTACTGTGGTCTTTTTCAACTGCTCAATGATACACATCAGCAAGAAAAAATATTTTCAGTGTAAAGGCAACAACAGAATCTTCTCTCAGTTTATGAGGATCTGAAATATAAACATCATTACATGATATGAGACAATGCTCCTTTTGTACGTTTGCCATCTACATTTCCTGTGAAATACTTGCTTATGGTTTATGCTGTCATTTTGGTCTTAAGAACAGTGACTATCTCTTAGAATCACTTCTTTCTAAAGAATCCATCTCTTTCTTTTGTTGGAAGAATGTCTGTGAAAGAACTTCTTTGGGCTATTTTTGTGCTGTGATATCATTACCATGGTTGCTACTGTTGGGAAGTGTCATACAGAGCAGTTATAACATCACACAGGCCATGTATTTTGCTCAAAGCTTCTATCTTTGAGAAAAAAATGGTTAAGCATTGGAACAGGCTCCTCAGAGAAGTGGTTGGGTCACCATCCCTGGAAGTGTTCAAAAAACAAGTAGACGTGGCACTTTGTGATATGGTTTAGTGGGCATGGTGGTATTCGGTCAAAGGTTGGACTTGATGATCTTAGAGGTCTTTTCCAACCTTAATGATTCTATGATTATTTGATTCTATCTGTAGCCATTTACAGCCATTACAGGTTAGACATAATTCCTATAGATATATGTAAAATGCACAGGAGCTATAGGTGAAATAGTTAATCAGCTTTGCATTAATTACATACGGCTGTTGATGCTTCAAATAAGGTGCAATTTGGTATTGTGGAGGACAGGTTCAGATGGTGTAAGAAACACAGTGAAGGCTAGAAGCTTTCACCTTGAAGCTCATTCGAGTCATGTCTACTCACGGGATATCTACATCCTATTTTGCAGGAGGATCAGCAGTTGTCCTGACTGCATTCTTAAACAAGCATACCCTATGGAGGGGGTCAGCAAAGTGCTGAGCTAAAAAATTCCTAAAATACTAACATTTAAATTTTTTAACTAAGAACAAAATCCCTATTCTGCGTGAGAAATGTACCTGGCAGGAGCAGTGACAGTAGACCTGTAAACAGAGGGGTGTACTTCCTCAGCAAATGCTTTAACTGCCCGTGAACATTATCAAGAGTTATTTAAACATTTAGCAAGACAATTGCAACCATAGCATTGGCACACAGAAATTCTACCCTGAGAATGTGATGAGAAACTTTTCCAGGTGAAGACTAAACCTCTACTTGTTTCATGTCAGAAGTTACTCCTAAATGGACTACTTTAGTACATGTTTGTTTATGCACACTTGAAGTGCGTGGTGGTGATTTTGTGTAAATGTGATGGAGCTCTTGTTTCTTTTCATCCATGTTTAACTGGCATGTAACATAGTATAATGTGCAGCTCACTCAATCACATCAAAGGCCCAGTCCTATTTACATAAACACCAGTGACAATTATGCCTTTTGACAAAGAGCTCACAATAAACCCCATGTTTTACGTTACTACGTTTCTATAGTAGCACAAAGGGGAGTCTTCTCAATCAGTGTGAGATCTTGCTCAGCTGTAAAGTGAGGTGGTGACAGTGACAGGGCTAACTGGAGGCCAACTTGAAGTTCTGCTGTCTTGGGTAATTCACTTAAAGCTTGTTGGTTGTGATGAGAGTCAGTTTGCATTAGGATAGGAGGGAATTTAAAATACCTCTGCTTACAACACTGATTAGAAAAAGATGATGTGTGCACAGTTACTATGGAGCAACTTCATAAATAGACAAGGTCCTAAGTAGTGTGGCAAAAGAAACATTTTTTTTGCCTTATTGTGATGGGGGAGGTGAAATCATGAATAAATCCATTAAAGATCAAACCACTCAGATGATGAGGAATACAGTTATTCAGGAGTTGGTTGGGAAGATAAGAGATTTAACTAAGATTAAATTGAGTTCTTAAGATTAAATTAAATGAATGTATTTAATAAAAATAAAAAATTCCACTCCACTGTATAGTCAATATATGAACTCTCTTACGTTATGCTATTTGACTATTCATAAATTCATTGCAGACAGACATATGTACTCTCTCTATGTACTGTCTATATATAGGAACTATTTTATTCCTTCTCTGCTCCACTCTCTCTCCACAGGTCTTTTGTTTCAGATTTTAGTTCCCTAGCAGTATCTGCTTTTAGTGTACCTCCCTGTGCTGAGTAAGTCACTGTTTTCATTTTCTGGGTAGACCTAAAAGCACTGCCCTGCTAGTGTGATTTGGCAGGAATGCTGTTGTAATTAAAATATCTAACAGTATTAAAATAACAGTATTAAAATATCTAACAGTAAAATATCTAACAGTATTAAAATATCTAACAGTAAAATGACTGCAAGGAAAACTGCTTGTCTGTTCAGGGTCCTAGAATATCGTCAAGATGATAAAATTGCTGGGTATACTTCCTGAATGAAACTTACTGGGTATGGAAAGAATTGTCGTTTGGTATATTGCATTTTCATTGCCATAAGATTTGGATACAATCTTGATCTCTGCCAACTCTGTTGGTGTATTTTTATGTGGAAATCTATGGCTTCAGAAATGATGTTACTCTCAAGCATTCCTTTTTTTTTTTTTTTTTTAAAAAATAATTAACCCTTCTTCCCTCCTCAAGAAGTTCCAAGCTGATAGCTCCCATTGACTCTACATGGCATTTT
>NW_016690248.1:4767968-4898633 GCF_001604755.1 Lepidothrix coronata | reverse complement strand
CCTTCCAATCCAAGCCATCCTAAGATTCTGTGATTACTACAGGTTTTTTTCTTTTCCCTTTACAGTTCCTTTTTCTAGCTTTGCTTTATCTTATCGTTTTTATTTAATCTCTTTCACCATGATTCATCTCAATCTAATTGAGATGTCTACAGTGTCATTTAATACATCTGAACTAGTTATCCTAAATTGGTGTTTTTATGATGTGATTCTTCTGATCTCTCCCAGACTTTTACGTGAATAAATGAGTTGTATAACTGAAAAAAACGCTTGTTTCTCCCTTACTGTGAAAAGAATATAGTGTGAGTAACCCAGATATAAACATACATTGTACATATATGTATTTGGCCAGAATCATCCCACCCAATAACAATCTGGCCTTTCAGTCACAGTCTTCTTCAGGAGTAAAGCTTTGGGAGCCCTCTTAAGCTCTCTACTTACTCCCAATGCCTGTTGGGGCATACTCATCCAATTGTCTTTTCAGCTGTTCCTTGCAGTTGGTCAAATGTGGGTCTCATTTCCTCACAGCAAATCTACCTTTAAATATGAGAAAAGAAAATAACACTTTTCTTCAGTTAGCCTAGAATTGAAACTAGGTATTCACTTAGATACTATTTTCCCCTTCCTGCTCAGAAAGGGTATTCACTTCAATGAGAAGCTTTTTTAGAAGGCTCTAAATAAAAGCAGATGCTTGTTTGAAGTCCCTGGGTCACAAATTCATGTTGTTACTTCCTTGGCAGCATAAACTAGAAGGATGCATATGTAAGAAAATCCACATATAATGTCCATGTCATTAACACCTTACATTCAGGTATTATTTCCAGGAGAAAGTACTGTTCTGAAATTCTGTGCCTCCTTGTACACAGCTGCTGACAAATGACTACTGAGAGATAGAGTAATCAGTTCATATGATAAAGCTGTAGATACAGGTAAACAACATCCACATCCTTTCCCTCATCCTCTAAGTGGGTCACTCATGAGCTCAAAATCAGGCAAATCACTCATGGGACAATTTTATAGAAATGCATGTGTTTCTGAGTGGGTTAAACAAGATCATTAATAAAGACTATCCATACCCAAATCTATGACCTGGAGGCTTCTGAGTGAGATGAGTTTATTCTATCATATTGAATAGTCAGTGCATGTACATTTTTAGTTGCAAGATCGACACCCATTTTTGTGCCACATTTGCTTGTTCATTATTTACCCACCTGTTTCATCATGTCTTCAGCTGTTGGCCTACTATTATATTCCATACATAATCTTGCACTTCAGAAGTGTACACTTCCTAGGGCCTCCAGTCAAGTGATAATGTAAAAACAATATGTGTTCTGGTTTAACCCCAGCTAGCAGCTAAGCCTCACTCAGCTGCTTGCTCACTCACCCCACAGTGAGATGGGAAGAGAATTGGAAAAGCTAGAAAACTCATTGGTTGAGATAAAGATAGTTTAATAAATAAAGCAAAAGCTGTACATGCAAGCAAAGCAAAGCAAGGAATTCATTCACAGCTTCCCATGGGCAGGCAGTCGTTCAGCCATCTCCAGGAAAGCGGGGCTCCATCACACACAATGGTGGCTTGGGAAGACAAACACCAACGCTCCAAACATCCCCCCTTTCCTTCTTGTTCCCCCATTTTTATGTGCCAAGCATGATGCCATATGGTCTGGGATATCCCTTTGCTCAACTCGGGTCAGCTGTCCTGGCTGTGTCCCCTCTCAACACATTGTTCACACCCCAGCCTTCTCGGTGGTGGGGTGAGAGGCAGAAAAGGACTTGACTAAAGACAAATAAAGAAAACATCCCCATGCTATCTCCATCCCTAGAAATGTATAAGGCCAGATTGGATGGAACTCTGAGCAATCTGGTCTAGTGAAAGGTGTCCCTGCCCATGGCAGGAAGGTTGGAATTAGATGACCTTTAAGGTCCCATACAACCCAGGCCATTCTATGATTCTATGATTCTGTGTACACTCTTCTGTTGGATCCCAAAATATAATATCTGCAGAAAGAAGCTTAATGGGTCAATGCAGTAAACCTTGGAAAACAGGGGCTGAGAGGAATCCTGTGACCTGAAAGACTGGACCCTCCTCACAAGACCTGTTAAAGTTCAACCTTATGGATTAACCTGGCTCCTGCAGCAAAATAAGAAAGGACTTTGAGATGATTGTATCAGACCATGTTTAAACCCCTTAATCCTTTTCCCCCCATGTAATCCTGATTGAGGGAAATATTAGCCCATTGGGTAACTGTAGTAAAAACTTGTATAATTCCCTAATTAACATAGCTCATCCTCCTCATTAACATGTCTAAATCCCAAGGCCCTTAAATTGTGTTTGCGTGTTCAATAAAGTATCCCAGATTCTACCCCATACCTGGAATCACTTAGTTATTGACTCCCTACTCTCTTCCAAGCCCAAATACAAAACACTGCCCCACACCAGCTACTGTGAAGAAAATTAACTATACCCCAGCCATAACCATCACAATGGGAAAGAAGTTAATTTCCATTGAAGAATCCAAACAAAAATGTGATCAGATTAGATTTCAACTGAGTGTCTGCAGTTAGCTCTTCTGCATAATTTTGCTCTTGTAAAACTGCATCATGGCATTCTATGGTGGAGATAAGGGAGACTGGCTTTGGTGCCATGTTAAGAAAATTACTGAGAAAAACATAGAACTTACATCCACTTCTGTGGATGTGATCTCAGGTGATCAGGTCTGTGATCTCACCTTTACTATGGCATACAAGTCAAATACCGTATCTTTTTGTAAGAATTGTTTCCATTTTGCTAGGCATTTGTTTGTCTCATGAGCTCTGTGTACAGAATTTGTTCTCTGTATGAGAACATAGGCAAAGAATGGTCATTTCAAGAAAAAAGAAAAAAAGCTTGGCCAATGCAAATAACAATAACTAAATTAACAATGAAGAATAACTAAAAGACCTTTCTCTGTGTTTCTTCAATGAGAATTTGGGTGCCCACGTTACTGTTACTTGAACACAATGTAGGGCAAAGTCCCTTCTAATGAAGATACTTTAAAGAGAATGAAATCAGTCCTAATAGACCTTTCTTTTCTGTGATGAGAACGAAGACTGTGGAAGCTAAATGCTCTGAATTGCTTGAGTTATTCTGGAATAAACCACCCACAACTCCAGAACTTGTTAGCTGTGTAAACCTGTCAGTCATGATCAGCAAATTGTTAAACATTAGAATACAGAAGAGTATAGCTTTGATACACAAGCCCTTGATATAGGTGCTGCGACTTCAACACCAAAGATATATGTTTCTGCAAGCATGTGAGATGAAATTTTATACCAAAAAGCCTACACTATTATTCCTTGAAGACTTCTCAGCAAGGATTAGAATATACATATTTCATGCAAAAATCAGACATAAAAACCAAAACGGCTCTTATTTATGAGTAGGGAAATTCAAAACCTAGAGCTGCAACCTTTACTTAATGCCAAGGCCATGAAAATGCAATGATCTACAGAAATTCACACTTTTGTCTCTGGGGGCATTGTTACAGGCTCAAAAAAAGTCAAATTGCTGTTACTTGAGCTTGCAAATAATTTATACCTACCATTTGTCTCATAGTCCTAACATTTGCCTGCTGTGCTGACCATCTACTCATGGATGTAACTTGCAGCAATCATGTGCTTGACACAGTCACCAGGAGAGAAAAATGTGTTATTTTAGAGTATTTGAAATGTCCAGGACTTATCTACCAAGCAAAAACTACAAGCTCATACACTGAAAAAAATTATTTTTTTCAAAGTATTATATCATGAGGTATCGAGTAATTTTATCAAAGATTATAACACTACTATGTAACAAGGAATCTCTGCTCTGATTGTCACTAATTTAATTCCTCCTAGGAGTTAAATATGTATACAAAATCTTTTAAGAAAGAATGTGCCAACACCAGTTCTCCACATTAAATGTAAGCATGAAAGTACACATTTTACAAACATTATTCTTATTATTGCCATTTCTGATATTTTAATGCTTTAAATATTAACTTTTCACATCCTTTTCAATCATAAATAACAGAATATTTTAGTCAACAAGAACTGAAATATATTTGCAACCTGGTCTTATCATGATCAACTATACTGCAACACACATTTTTCTGATGTCTTATATACAATTTCCCACAGTTTTTGGGGAGGGAAAATTTAAATTAAATATATCATGCAGTGAAATCTACACTTTTCTGTACCTATGATTTCCCTTTTCATTGCAGCAAAACTGCTGCAAAATCCAAGCTGAAATCTGAATTAGAATTATCTCAGTTAAACAAGGGCTATTTATAATCACTCCAACATTTTCAAACCTTTGGCCAAAGGGACAAATGTGTCAGCATTTTTCTTCTTTAAATTTATGTCATAGACCTTAGACAGAAAAAAAGAAAAACACATTAGATCTTCTAGTTCATCCTGACAATCTCCGTATCTATCATCTCATCTTGGGAAAGTACTGTAGACAGCCTCTGGGTGTTCTCTACATATAATATTGGCAGAATAGGGCACAAAGTTTTTGTTTTCTTACTACACATCACCAAAATAAACAAACAAAATCCCTCTGATATGAAACTAAACGAAAAGAGAACTACAACTAGCTGACCTAAAAAAGATCTGCAGGAGCTGTGTATCAACTGAGTTTTCTACCCTTTCACTATTCATTTCTAACACAAAAGCTGATCTTAGTGAATTTGCAATGATGTCAGTCAGGGAAGTACAGTCCTATTTTTGGCACCAAGAGGAAAGAAGCATTAAACTTTCATATAATAAAATAGCAACATTAGGTTTAGAGAACATAAGAATCAAAATATTCTAATGTTTCCCTAGGTTCAGTTTAATTCATATATGTGCCGTCAGGAAAATAGTAACACGATCATAGTGTTGTGGAATTGGTTTTGTTCCACTCCTTCCCTTTCCCTGGCAAATTCGGAAAAGAAAATTGCTTCAAATCAAGAACACTAGTATTTCTTCTTTGTTATTCAAATGGAGACTGGGACTGCTGAAAACAATTTATTTCCACATACATTTCAATCATGCAATATCAAATTCTATGAACAAAAAAAAAGAGCCAAACCACAACATCTTCACATTTTAAAATCTTGAATATTTTTATTTGTCATGTGAAATACTGATTTTATTGACTGTCTCAAATTTTTGAGATCATAACCCCACTTCATTGTAGCACCAGTGAACCATAATTGTTGCTTAATCTCCTCAAAATGTTTAGTCTCACAAGGCAAAAATTATACAGACCTTTTGTTTGTAAAGAAGACTCATATTTACATCAATGGGAGTGAAATAAAGTTCTAGTATAGCTAAATTAATTCTTGAATATTACTTAAATTAAGAAATGTCTGGATTGTACAAAAACTTCTGTCTTTTGCTAATAGTATCACAAAAATTATTATTGTATATTCTGTGCAAAACACATGCAGACACTGCAGCTGAACAAAACAAACTCATCAATTACAAGTTTCCCTGCTGGTATACTCTGGAACTGGCGGGGTCTTGCACTCTGATAAAAACTCAGTATGCAATCTGAAAATTACCTTGGTATTTCATCAGAATCATGTGGCTTCTGGACCATCAAGAGGCAGGTTTCACACCTGAAGAGCACCTTGCTTAGCCCATATAATTTTTGCTTACCATTGAATGAGAAATTCATTCCTTGCTGGCAAAAGCTAAAAAGGCGATAAGGACCAGCATCCAAAGCCCTGTGAATTTAATAGAAAAATTCCCACTGGAATGAAGAGGCTGAGGAGAATCCAGCCCTGAGCAATTTACAGTATGTCTCTTGATTTGTATTTTAAGTCTAGTAGAGATGGAACGTAAAGTATTCATTGTACATATATTAGATATGTTTAATATAATTCCAAGGCACATCTTTGATTAAGGTATTGGAAATATATGAAAGCAAAATTAAAGTTATAATATAAAGCATGTACCCATTTATTTTAGTATATTCATGTGCATTCACTGATAATACTTTCCTGAAATTTCCAGACAGGCTTTAATAGAAAACAGTGATAAATGTCCCTTACTAGACACTCTCCACTGATCTCATACTAAAAAAATTGCAAAACACCAAAATACAAATTTACACCTCCAGTTTAACTTTGTCTTAAGACAACCAGATGTTGGAGCTTCAGTTCACACAGGCTTCTTTCCCACCAAATGTTTCTGAATGGCAATAGCTAACAAAAGTAAAGCAAGTCAGAATGCTTTTATGTTTTCTGTTTTCAGATGAGATATGTGTGATTAGGAAATAATGAAGTTACTACCAAAGGGTTTTACTGTAAACAATTGAAATAATGTTTATAAATTTTGCTAAACTAAAAAAAAAAAAAAAATCTGTACAGAAAGGATACAATCTTACTTCTGTAAACAGGAACAGTCTGTGACAAAGTTTGCTGAATGTCTCTCACAGAGTATATTCAACACTGTCGGTATATGAAGTTGCATTGTCCATATCAGTGAAGGTCTGGTGCTAACAGGGTTTCACTAAAAATTATACCTTTCATTCCAACTTTGAAGATTTCTATAAAAATTACAGATCTGTTCAGTCAGGTAAATCAAAACCTTTGCCAAAGAATATACCATGTTAGTACTCACACTCCATTCTTCTGAAAACAGAACATGCTAAATGCTCTCTAACATGACAGGCGAGGAGAGATCCAACAGGAGAGTTTCACAGTTTGCATGTGCTTTTATTCTCATAATTAAATACTGTGAAAAAGATAAATCATAATTGCATGTCTTGAAATCAAAGTGAAATCATTTTAAGTGAAATTATTTTTGCTCACTGTTATAATTATTGCGCAGTGTGGCAATAATTATAATGTTGCTTATCATCTTAATACATGGGTAATTTCATTCTGTTGATCAATTACCTTTTGGAATGTCTTAGACTTAGTCCCTTAATGGGGATTTTTTTGTGGTGTTGGTGGGGTTTGGAGCAGTATACCCACACAGTGGCATGTCAGTGCCTGAAGTTCTGAGCTACTGAGAGAGACACATGAAGGACTGGTGTGTCCCTCTAGGCCTCTGACTACAAGTGTTCTTTTTCCAATGACACCTTTGGCTGGACATACAGCCAAATATATTCCTCATTCCTAACCTTTGCCTCTCATATCAAGTCACAATCTAATGCATGAATGAGCTCCTTCTGCTCATTGCTGCAGTCTTATTGCAGTGCCAGGAACGAAGGCAGACAGTTCAGCTGTACCACCTAGCCCTCAGTAGACAGCAGTAGGTGTGACAGGCAGCACTATTAATTTCAAAAGCTGACAGAGAAGAATGGAGACAGTTGCTAAACACTGCAATGTCTTCAAAATATCTTCCCCATAGGCAAACAGTTATAAATGCTGTTTCCAGCACAAATCCACACCATAGCCCCATACTAGCTACTATGAAGAAATTAACTCTGCCTCAGTGAAAGCCAGCACACCTGGTTGTGTTCAGTTTACATGGCAAGGTTTTGGTAATGGGGACACTGCAGGGGTGGCTTCTGTGAGAAGACACCAGAAGCTGTCCCCCATATCAGACAGGGCCATCTTCAGCCAGCTGCAAATGGACTCACCACCAGCTTAAGCTGAGTCCATCAGCAACAAAGCTCTCCAAGGGTCATATTTTCTTCCTTCTCACATATAATACCACAGCTCTTGTGGTAGCTCTCAATATTATTATGTAAGACTTGAACTATTCTCAAACCATGGCCATTATCAAATGGGGCAAAAGAACTAAAAGTGGAAAGAAGCATTGTAATTCAATCTATAAATCCCATTTAAATAAAATATTGTTTCTGATGTTGATACAGCTGTTGATACAGACTTTATATTACATGTGTTTTACCAGTGATAACTCTTAAAATTATAACTGAATATTTAAAGCATATCTAGCTCATGTGGAATCATTTAAGTAGCTAAAATATGGCTTTCCTCAAAATGAATATAATCAAAGCTATAAATAAATAGATCTATAGTAGAAACTGACAATAGTAGTCCTGAAGATAATTTTGGGGCAATTAAAAGCTGATCCAAAACAAAATGACATTTTTATGTATGTGCAGTGTAGCCTGAATGTTGCTGTATCCTCTACATGCAAGGATTCTCTTTTTTTATTTGTGTTGCTGGGAAGCCACTCTAGGTAAGAGAGTTTATTCCCAAAGAAACTCAATAAATTCTGCCTTGTAGTTCTGCAGAGTTTCTTTGGTGATAACCATGTTAGCAAAATAAAAAAAACAAAAAAAAAAAAAAAAAAAAAAAAAACAAAAAAAAACACACAAAACACCAGAATGGAAAAAAAAAATTAATTCATGGGATCCCAGATGTAAGCCCATGAAACACTGTGGAGGCAGAGCATGGACTCTGTTCAGACCATAGTGCCCATTCTACCAACAGATGACATGGTCCCTTATCCTAAGTACAATTTGTGGGCTTGAGATAGTCAGCATTTTCAAGGTGGGTTTTTTTGCTCAACAGTTCTAGGCATCCAGGCTAAGTCTTTTGTGAGTAGACATCGTCCAGACTCTCTTTATAGCTGGAAGGGGAACTGAGAATTTCTAGGACACATCCCATCAGAGGCAACTGGCATAAATCATGACCTACAGGTGCCTTCTGTGTCAGACATCAGACTTTAGACAGCTGAGGCAGATGTGTCTTTTCAGGCCAATATTCATGTTCTCTTTCTACATGTCAACCTTACTCACTAACATTCTCCAATGCAGGACAAAGTGTTGTCACCAGCTGCAACCCAATTCACTGCCTATGCAACAACAGTTTGTTACTGCAAAGGAAAGTGACCTGTAACAATACAAAATTATGTAATTATAAATAGTAATGCAATAGTGCTGCCTGAGACAAAAAGAAGTCAACAATGCTTCCTAGCTTTCTAGCTTTAAGACTGTTGGAGCAGAGCATTTAAGACAATTGCCACAAACTAGAGCTGTGCATTTAAGCCATGTCATAAGCTTCTGCAAATTTGCCCAGTAATCTCAGCTGTAAATAGTTTCTTCATAACTTGTGCTGAGGTGCCACAGCAAGTGGATGTGACACCAGCTTCATCAATTCTTTGGCTACAGAGACTAACTCTCATTAATCTCATATTCTACATAGCCTATTATGATCCATGGACTTTGTAATCCTAGTAAGAATTTTCAAACAGCTTTGCATGTGGATATTGATCTACAAAAAAAAGAAAGGGTCAGCCCAATGTGAAGCTAATTTCTCTGAAGTGTTTTAGAGATCAGCATGAAGGGATTTTACTTCAACATGTCTAGAATCATATTAATTATTAATTATTATTGGACCTTCTACCTCCCTCACATCTCCTTGGGACATGCAAATTTGAGGAGAGTTGGTCCCTTTTTGGTGAGTTCAAACCTTGTAACTACATACCGCCATGGGCATGTTTGTCTGCATAACTGTCTAACTTCCCTTGATCAGTGATGTGACAGGAGGTGTCAGTGCAGCCAAATCTGTTTTTGCAAGGAAAACATTCCTTAAACTTATTACTAAATGTATATTTTATCTGAATGCAGTTTTGTAAGCTAATTAGAAACAGAAATAGACATTCATTCCAGAAAAGATCTGGGGGAGGAGGGAGTTATGTGGCCATAATTTCTGGATGTGGATTTACCCTTTATTTTAAAGGCATCTAAAATTGCTGCAGGATTTCTTCTTGTACATTTGTTGTTAGTATTTTTTTAAACTGTGTATACAATTAATGAAATAAATGAGGTGAGGTTTTTTTCATTATTTATCCCCATTTTTTTACTTTTTTTATCTACCTATCACATTTGGAGATCATCCACAGAAAACCAGATCTTTCCTCCTTATCCATTCTGAAGGAGACATAGTTCTTCCAAGTCACACGTGCCAGTATTGTTTGAAATCCAGAGATTACAACAAAATGTGCTCTTATGTAACATACCTTGTTCTCTGTATCACCTTGTCATTGCCAGCTTCATGCTGACAATCACTGATTAACTCAGTCCCAGCATATCTGAAGTGAATCTTGATGTGATGTCTGATTCCTCGGCAACATTTCACAGAGACCAGATTTTTTCTTTTAACTACAATTTTAGGTAAGTAAATGTGAACATACTGGAAGATTCAAATAATATGATGTACATTAGACTCCCAGCTGCAGACTTATCATATTATCCTTTACAAACTTGGCTCAAAATCCAGCAGGACTCTGGACTACTTAATTAGTTAATTTCTGTTTTGATTGGAAAGACAAAAGTAAACCTTTTGGAAATGAATTCATCAATTCAAACTGCATAACAGGCTTTATTGAAATGCAGTCTGCAATGTTCTTAAGTCAGCCTCATCACTGAATGTTGGAACTTATCTTAATTATGGTTGGTTGTAATACTGTACTTATATTAATAATGTTCTTATGTTAAAGAGATTTTTTTGACCTTTTGCAGTACAGAAATCAATGAGAAGTTGATAAAGCCAAGTTCATTGCTGCCTAAAGTAAAGCAAGCCTGATTTGTTTACTTACCTAAGCCTTCATCTGTCAGACCCATTCTGAAATGATTTATAGACCTCTACCCAATGAAATCATTTAAAGTAGATTAGATTCAAGGAACAATCACCTCTAATATGACAAGCTGATGGAGGCTGACAGGTAACCAAGTTGCTCTGGATGGCAAACAAGTTCCTGAAATTCTGATTAAATTAAAATATTAATGGTACCACTGGGAAAATAAGATTGAATCATGTTAGGCGAATTCAGTATTAGGACCAAAATGCAAATAGAGAATCATTCTGTATGAAGAAAGCCAGATGAGGTACCAAGGGAAGTTACCTCCAGTAAACGAGAGAGCAGGAAGCGAATTCAAATGAAAAGCATTGTGTCAAGAGCTCACCTTCACCTTTCTGAGGTCTCTAAAACAACAAGGCCTAACAGGCTCTGGGGTTGGTCTGAACACTTTTGAGAGGTTACGTATTTATTTGGACTTGAAGCCTAGTACTAATGAACAACTCCTGCTTTCCTAAGGTTATAAGGTTATTCTTTGAAGCACTGATCCATGCTTTCCCCCCCTTTTTTCATGTTTGTTTAGTTTCTGTTTTCAATCCTGTACATTAAGTAGCTCTGGCTGCACTATAATTGCTATATAACTAAATGTATTGACACTGCCTGCTTTGGGATCTGTATTAATTTTGACATACAGGGTAATTAAATGTGCTATGTGTCTCACGTGCATTAAAGGAACAATAGATGCCTTATCTGCCAGACACACTGAAGTCTGAAATTACAACATGTTAAGAGCAGTTGTTTTTTGCTTCACAACACCTTTTATTAAGGTTCTTTTAAATATCTCTAGATGTTATTTAATGGCAGCTGGGAAGTAAAAACCATCCACCCCAAGTAACACTGATGGGATTTATCTCACCTCACTTTAGACAGGGTAAACATCTTCATGTGACCTAATTGCCTAACCCCGTTTTTAGTCAGCAGAGAGAAAGAGCTGCTTATAGATTGCCAGTCATCTGGTCTGTTTTTTATAGTTGTGTTTGGATGAAATAAACTACAAACTGGACATGCATGCTCCCCCATTCTCTATCTTATGTGGGAAGAATCTTGGTGGAGGCAGCAGAAAGCACCTCTCTGAATAGTAAAGTGGCAATCTAGTTTCAGAGTACAGAGTTCTCCTGATTTTTCCTAGTAGGTACTATGTAAATTATGGTGAGAATGGTCAGTCCATTCTTCTAGAGGAAGAATGTGATTAACAGGAAAACAAACCAGCAGCTAGACAGCAGCAGAGGGAGAGCCTCTTAGGTACCATTATCTACAAGGAAGGTTAGTTTTGCTGGACAAAAAAAAAAAAAACAACTTTATACAATATGAAAGCAGTGAAAGGAAGGACAGGACATGCATAGAGAACTGACCATGGTGGGATAAAAATGAGAAATCTAAAGCTTTTTTATCATCTCGGGGCAGGGAAGGGAGGGGAGAGGGAGGTCTAGAAAAGGGTACTGCCAGAGAATGTCCTAGGCAATAATCAGCTCTCAAAGGTATGATGAGTTTTGTGACTGCAGAAAAATTGAGGCACTGGAGAGGTGCTCATCTGGGGACTTGGGCAGTAAAAGAGACTGCTGTTGTTTTCTGACCTGAAAGCAAGACTAGGAGAGGAATGTATTTGCATTTCAATACCACAAACAATGACTATGTCAACACTGACATTACTAGATTAAAAGTCTGTTTAATACTAGCTGGACTATTGGAATTACTGCAGTGTAATCTCACCAGTGGCAACACTAAACTAAAAATCAGCAGCAATGAAAAGAACCTGAAGCAGGTTGGTCAAGCCAAAAGATTGAGGTGCAGATGGAGCCTCGGGGGACCACCAGAACAAGATGCAGATCAGGAGAAAGAAGTGTCCCACTGATCTTTAGCACATTTAGGTAATGGATAACCAGCTTGACGACTAACATAGTGGATGTTGGAGAATCCCAGCAAAGACCACACTCCTGGGATGACTTTTCCACTCATGTATTGTGGTCTGAAAAATAAGGCCGTACATATATCACTTCAAAATTACCTGTAATTTCTCCCAGTTTGTAGGCACTATAGTATTAGAGAGGAAATTTAACCTTAGCAACAAAGGAGTCTTTGTGTTCTTACCACATGTGCCAGATGAAAAAAGGTAGAATATGGTAGTGTGTAATGTATACTAAGAGCATTGCTAGATAAAATCCTGACTGTTCAGAAGTTTAACTCCTGTCATTAGGGAAAAGGATAGTAGAGCTCACACAATGCAAATTTTATGTATGTATCTTCCTCAGTGTCTGAAACAAATTCTCACACATCTGTGAATCATTATTTCCACAGTTCAACTACTTCTGTCTATACAATGCGGCTCTGAAGTACAGAAAAATCTCCTGTGGCCAAGTGGGCAAAGTACCATGGGAAACTACCATTTTCCTACACTCACTGTTCAGCCCATAATGATCTTGTTATGTTGTAAACTTCGATAGGACACCATGTCCAAGGTATAAAAAGAATAAGTCCAAGTCTTCATTTCCTAATGATGTTAGAAATTACTTTTTTCTCAGATTTTCAGCATGTTTCAGCAAGCCATCATTTCATGAGAGCTTTGAAAATTATTCAATGTCCTTAGGTACCAAAACAGAGATGAGGTTCTTTGAAGTTTTCATTTTTAAAATGTTTGACCTCTAGGTACATTTCACATTGTAGTAATGGAAGTGTATCTGTAAGGTATTATTTCTAGTCTTGTTATATCTCTGCCATTCAGGATATTAACTACTTAATCATTAATTTCAGTCCTATCACTGTCTGACACGTTGTCATACAGAAAAACTCTAAAAGTCCGGTTACTCTTAAGCTTCAAAACTAATATATTCTAATATTTTGACAGTTAGCTTTGATATCACTACACAATTAATCCATCATTACATGAAACAGAGCAAAACATCTGTTATGTAAAATACAGGGCAAACAGAAGTGGAAGCAGGAGGTAGAAAATCTGAGCATTTCTCCAGTAAAGAGGATGGAATAAAGGTTCAAAGCAAAAAAAAAATCTACATCCTTCACTGATAAGAGCAACCAGCAAAGGGAAATACAATTTTGAGAAAACTAAAGTTGAGAGTTCATGCACATTTCAGTTTCAAGTTTAATTTTGCCCCTGAATTTCCTTCTAAAATTCAAAAATTTAAATGAGACAGTAATGTCACTGTCTTGAGTACTCCCCGTGAATACGTCCATGAACAAATCTTTCCTTCTTCTTTCAAGAACATGAGTAATATTTTGACTGCATTGAAAAATATTAAGATTTAAGTTGTCTCCTATATTTGTGTTCTTCATTCTCCCTTTCTCTCGTTCTTTCTCTGCATAGATCTACATTTAATGTATATATGTATACACAAAAGCCTGTTTATGCATATATATTTTTATATGCATCTATCTATGTATAGCATGCACATATCTTAATAACTACCTATCTTCCTACCTAACTGTAGTGGCAGACATTTGTTTGAATTAAGATGATCACATTTCACTGCTTTTATGAAACAAAGATTGAGACTGCTATTTGTACCAAAAGCAATATGCTTCAAAAGACCTGGTGGTCATGGCTAAATATGATGATTTGATGTTGTCTTATATGTAAGATCTTTATATGCAATCATAGAATAATCAGGGACATATAGTACTTTTTTTCTGTCCATTATACAGCACAGATTGCTAATATATGGTTTGCCACACGGTTCCTATCTTTTATGCACTCGCCCCATGCATAAACTGAAAGCATTGAAAACATGTGAGTAGCTGTTGTTGACACTGGGTAAATATGGAATCCATATATTAAATTTCAACATCAACTATGCAGGTCTGAATTTCCTGAAGCTTTGATTCTAATGCCCTAGTAATGTTTATACTATCAGTATTAGCTTACATAACCTTCAGGCTTTGGACCTGGGTAAGATTAAGCTGCTTCTCATTTTAGCAGAAAAATTTTTAGCTTTCTCCAAAACTCTAAATACTACAAGACTGCTTCATGGAAATATAAAGAGGGTCTACATTCATTAAAAAATTCTACATTTCATCTACTTTTGACAATTACTCACGGTCTATGGTGCATTCCAAACAAATAACAGTCAAGTGTTATTTCAAATGGCAGGATTTTTTTTGCCTATTCTTGCTGTCTTGTGATTTGCCTTGTCACTTATGCCTGGAATATATATGGCTTTAACATAAAATCAAGAAAATAGCCTCGAGATTCTTTCCTCATGGACTTCTGTTCTTGAAACCAAGTTCAGTGTAAAGAGTGTTGACTGATCAGGCAATGCTGATGGGAAAAAATATTGGAGCTCTCCAGCTGCCTTTTGCAGAAAAGTCTCATTTAAATATGGAAACTTCACAGCATCTCTTAAGGCAGATAGGTTGTGGACCCACCTGGGCTCATCTCTTATGACAGCCTGGAATTGGGGAACATGCCATTCCTGTTCTTCAAATGTTCCACCCTCAGTTTTCTGATCTACGCCAGGAATTGGATTTTACTTTTGCTGCAGCTAGTGAGCCATAAATTCTTGTGAAAATTAAGTTCTAAGATTAGAACCAAAAGCTGGCATCAAAAGATGACTGGCTGGTATAAAGATTTGAACAGAGGCTTACCAGAGCAGGAGGCATGAAGAAATGAGAAAGGATTCATCAGCTGTATCTTTTTGCTTCAGTTTTACTTTCAAATCAGTGGTACAACTGGGTCATACAGGCAAGAGATGCTCACACACTTATGTGAATGAAAGATTGAAGGCCTCTGTGAGACGAAATGGGGAGATATGTTCCTGGAAACAGGTACTTCTCTGATGTTCAAACACAATAAGCACTCAACAGAACTTCAAGATTTTAAATGGTATTGCCAATTATCTCAAGCAGTTTCTGAGCTGACTCAGCGCAGCCTGGACTCTTTCTGACTGACAGCTGCCCTTCGTTCCCCTGTGCTATCCTCAAAAGCATAACAGTAGGTAACAGTAGGGCTTGCTTGTTGCAGAATCTGAGATTAAATCTAGTTTGGTGCATATTATTAAGGAGTTCTGACTTACAAAATCTTTGATAGTTCAAAATTTAAAAAACTGAAGTAAAGGTCCAACTTCGGAAAGCTTCCCCTCAATTTAAATTTGACAAATAAATGTACTGTTAGCGTCTCTGAACAATGTGTTTATCTGGTTTTGTGTATCTTATGGTTAGTGGAGGAGTTGGAGGCCCCTTAAAGAACAAGAGGACTCTCATGAGGAAGTTTCTCAGTGCCTGCTGCCTATGACTATCCTAAAAAATTATGAGTTTAAGACAGAACTGTGAGCA
Source organism: Lepidothrix coronata (assembly GCF_001604755.1). Lineage (NCBI taxonomy): Eukaryota > Metazoa > Chordata > Aves > Passeriformes > Pipridae > Lepidothrix > Lepidothrix coronata. Next base: position 4,882,784 of record NW_016690248.1, on the reverse strand, counting down.
GACTTCTATGAGTTCTAGAAAATATGTTTACACGCCAGATTCTCAGTTTTCTCTTATTTTCTGTGCTGAGCGCTTTATGAGTGCTTTGCCCCAAGCCTTAACTTTTTTGTGTGGTTTCATGATTCATGCTGATATGTCTATTTTACTTCAAAACCTCTACTGCATTATGTGGTGCTTTTCTAATTATTTTCAAATATTTTGTTTAAATCAACTATTTTAATGTAAGCATAATTTTTATGTAAACATTTTAACAAGTGCATAATTCAGAAAAAGTAACTAGAACATCTAAGGTTAAGCTTCTGAATGCAAAAACCCACAGTCAGATATTTCAGTGAGACTCTATCTGGCAAAATAAAGTTAAATTCCTTTTTTGCATTAATTAACCAAATTGTAGGTTTAGCCATATTTAGCATATTTACCAAGCTCTAGTCTGGTTGCCATATTAATACAGGACCATCTGGAGAAACAACTTCCTTATACCATGTGAATATGACCTTTAATTTGTAAACAACATTCTCCTTTATTCCCAGTCTTTGAGTTATAACTGTGTATAGAATGATTGATTCTTATCAGACTGAATTTACTTAATTGTTGTGGTTTCAAATTTAACCTTGATGATTTTGTTATGATGCAAGATAAATAAACTCGTATATGTTCTTTCCTCTCTCTGTAGATCTGGGATACTTTCAGTCATGCAAGTAAATCTTGATGACTTCTTTCAAATACTTATTGCCTTTTTATACAGCATTTAGTTCTAACACTGTCACAAGGAAACAACTGTTACTGTCTCCCAGCTGGTACAATCTGTTCCCTAAGCAAAATGGTTTTCTGATAGCACAGACATTGATTTTAATTGTGTGTCGTGTCATTATTTGCTTGTTACTACTATTTCTAATGGTGGGTGTTTTCCAGACACATATCCACGAAAGTATGAGAACTGTGAAGGACCAGGAATCAGAATGGGGAAAATCTCAGAAGTGGAAAAAGATGTACAGTGATTGAAAGGACTTTATGATACAGACTTTATAGTTATTATGTATATACCCATTGTATGCTTCCCCAGAATTTGTATTTCCCGGGCATGTTCAGGCTTGTCTGCTTTCCTGCGGATTGGGTGGAGAAGCTGCAGAGAGGGGACAGTCCCCATTCGCCCCTTCTCTCCCCGGTTCCTCCCACGTTCCTTCCTCTTTTGCCCGTGTCCCTATCCTGGTTTGTCCCCCCGCTTGTCTCTCTCATGCTCCGCCCTATGTTCTGGCTCTTTCCCCTCCCGAGCTGATAAAAGACCGGGTGCACGCATGAGTAAAGCATTCTACCTGCATCCCACCTTTGTGTCCCGGAGTCATGCAGTGCCACGGTCCCCACCCCTTTTCGGACCGCGGCAGAGAACTGCTCAGATTGACATGCATAGCCAGATACTGCAATTCTGCAGGCAGTCTGAGGCTTTTCCCAGTACCTAGCTCTCCAGTACTCCCAGCTGGTATTGCACAATAAACTATGTGAGTTCTAAAACTGCCTCTTAGATTAGTTCCTTCTCTGTTGCCCTTAGTTATACTATGTCAGCGTGGACATAGGGACATGGTATCTCTGCAGTGAACGCTGAAGGGACTCTTGCCTGGGCCCAGAGCACTGTCCTTCAGGAATCACCGGGCCCGGGATGGATGACAGCATCAGGGAGACATGCATCCTTCTGTGGCACAGCTGACAACTCTCTCCCCTTGGAAAGGCAGACTGGCATCGCTGGTTCGGAACAGCTGACTGAGGTCATTCATGGTGTCCCAGCTTCAGTGGCCAGTTGATCTGCTGAGGATGGCAGCAGTGAAAGAGCTCTTTGCAGGTGTCTTTCTGCCCAATGTCAGTACCTGAAATCCAGCCTGTGCCCACACTAGCACTGCCCCTCAGTGCACTGCCCTCCTAAAACAGAGGAGGCACAACTTCATAGAATAGATGAGGTTGAAAAGGACCTTCCCCAAAGTCAGTGGAGAGATACCAACCTCCATAGGCAAGTCCTGTCCACAGTTGGTTAATTAAACCAAGTGGTTAATTTAAACAAGACATGTTGCATTGCCCAGCTGTGAATCCAAAGACCCCACCCACCGCTGGTTTATCAGTCCCAAAATAACAGCTCGATCTCATGTCTAATGTGCTTCAGGTGCTGGTTGTGTATTTTCTGTTATTTAAACTATTGAATCTTTATCAGTATGATCTTACCATGCATATACAACTAGGCCCAAAGACTGTAAATCACCCTTTAAATACACTGTCAAAGAAGTAGTCTCATAATAGGGTTAGAAGAACACAGTCTATTGGTCTACTCCAAAATAGGATCACTAATATGTAAAACACATTTAACAGATCCTTTGCTAGCCTGTTCTCAAAAATATCGAGTGGTAGATGTTGCCTTGGCCTGTGTCCTGGTATACCAGTAACTGACCAGCTTCTTTCCCCACCTGCTCACTGATTACACTGGAGGTGTTGGGGCAGAGCTTGTACTTTCACACTGTCTTTGCACCCCTGTATAAAAGGACTCCATGTTCTTCTAAGTATACCAGAACAGGCATTTTTCCTTTCCTAGTTATCATTTTTTTTCAGTTGGGAACAAAGCTCTGCCAGCTGTACTAGTTCAGTCAGCAGCTGTGGGATTCTCATGCAGGTCACAAACTGGGCAGCCCAGCCCCATTCCCTGGCACCAGGGCTACAAACTCTCTGTTCTCCTTACCCCTGGCTCACATGTTGTGGACTCTTTTTTTTTTTCTTTTTAAATTAAATTTTACATTCAGGAAAACACAAAGCTGAGTACATCACATTTATCTCCAAATTCTTGTCCATAGACATTTTTGCACTTGCCTGGTGCTTATGCAAGGGCAAAGTGGAATAGTCTCTAGGTTTCATTGCAAAATAAACATCAAATTCTATTATCAGTAGTCTCAGCATGGTTTTGCACTATAAAATATAGACTATAGCTGCAATAATAACTGTAGAAATATAGAATGCATAAGCAATAAATACAAATGTAACTGAGAAAGCAGCTATTATATCCATATCTGCAGAATTCAAATCAGTCTCTTACCAACTTTGTCCATTGTTTTCCATGACCCTGTACCTGATCTTCTGGTAATGGCTCCATTCATCATAATGAGTCCAAATGTCCTCGAAATATCTTCTTGTACAGATGAAGAACATTTGTTAAGTAGCAGGTATATGAAATTCATATATTTGTATATTTATGTGTATGCTGAAAGGTAAAATATTCATAACCCACTGAAGAAAGCTTAGGCCCTTCTTAAAATAGGGTAGCTTTAATGAAAATAACTGTGATATGAACTTTGCTTCCAGCTTCCTTTGGTAGATTAAAGGAAGAGCATATGAATAAATATATTAACATGTTATTAATGTTTATTGTTGAAATATGTATATATGAGATGTGCTCCTTCATACATTATATAATGTCTAAATTACACAAATGTGGGGGAGTTTAATAAGTCATCCACATGGTTTCATCTTTTTATGTAATTTTGCTACATTCTAAATGAAGCAGGGAAAAGTCACTACTTTTATCAATTTTAAAAATCTTTTTACATGTGAAAGAAGCTGAACAGTAACACAGTGAAAATTTTTTAGGTAGCACTGCATTAAGGTCATTGATTTTTTTCTTCTTAATAAAGCAGGATGCACGGAGAACTGAAGAAAAATTATGATGAAAAATTATACAAGTCTCCAACACAGGCGAAGGAAGTAGGTTGATTAGCAGTAAACTTGTGATTGAAATATGCTGCCTGTAGAAGGTACATTATTTTCTGTCAATACCTTTTTTTTTTTATTTTCAAGTTATCCCTAGTAGTGCATTTATTGAACCATAGTGGTGAGCGTTGGATTGATGACAGAGGTTTAGTCAAGCTCTGGGCAGGAGTTGAAGGAGATATTAGGAATGTTTCAGAATAGCACTGAAAAAACAAAATGCTGTTTTGAAGTTCATGCTTCATAGATGATGACTATAATAAAAATATTCCTTGATGGCCACTTCAGAGTTGGGAGAACTCTGTAACAGCTCTTAGGAAATTTTAAGCATGTCAACTAGTAGTATTATTTAATTGTTGTTTCAGTAGATGTCTTCCAAGTAGCAGTATGCCTGGCAAAGTATATTTTAACGCACATGAACATGTGTCCCTTCTTTCTTACTGTATTGATTTATAGCTATGAACATTTAGTAACTTCACAGAAGAGCTGTTGCAAATCAAATTGACTCTGTTGTGATAGAGAATTTACATACCCATTAATGTGGGAGCTCAAATCAGAGTGTGTTTGGCCATTAGCTTCAAAGACACCACAAAAGTGCTTTTGTACCTTCCCCTACTGCCTCCATCTTTGGGCTTGATAAAGGGGAGTGGATACCCGAAAGAAAAAAAAAAGTATTTGGCTTAAAACATAAGTTAAAATTTATTGCTTTTACAATCCGTCATGATTTCAGAAATGTAGCTCGTGCTGCATATTCCAAACTTGGCACAATCACCAGGCTAATGCAAAACCCAGGATTTTTTTCAAGTCATAATGTAGATTACTTTCGATTCTTGTCTGAGTCTCTGTCCTTAGACCACCTGACATGTATTAAGCAGTAAACCCAAGGTAGTGTAGCTGTTGCAGTGGTGAACAAGCAGGGAGTGCTGGCTTTCAAAATGCAATCTAAAAAAAAAAAAAAGAAAGGCAATGATGCCTAAAAAAAAAAATCAAACAAAAAAAACCCCAAGAAACAAAAAATTCTGCTCTTAGTGAAGTCACTCAGAGCTTTTAGACAAGGTTTCCTCCTCCTTTCTCTTTTCCATGAATATTATCAGCTAGTGGATATGTCCCCTTGTGCTGGGGTGGTTTTGTGCAAGTTTGATGTCTTAGATCAAGGAAAACTGGAGGTGTAGAATTAGTTAATATTTTAAAAATAACTGTCAGTAAAACTTTTAAATCGCTGTAAGAAGTTGTTCCACTTAGAACTTGTTATAAAATCTTAGATCAGTAGTCTTTTCCTTTTTGTGTCGCAGTCACCCCTTTTCCTGTTTATCTCAGGTCTCCAACACTCTTGTTGTTAAGCTCCTGCTAAGTCAATTGAACAATTGGAGGAGGGTGGTTGGAAACACTGGTAAATGTTTCAATCATCGGCTTTCTCTACAGTGGCAAAACAAATTTTGCTCTGCTATAAAACTGCGTACAGGTTCATCTTGAGGGTGGAGGTGTATGTAGATGTGACAAACTAATCTCTGTGTAGGTAAAAATGTGGCATGAATATGTAGAGGAATCTGAAAGTCTTACAGGATTGTGAGCAAAGTGGTGTCAGTGGCTGCTGAGGGGTAGAGAAGGGTGTGGAGGAGAAGGTCAAGGGTGCTGCACAACTCTCAGCTGTCCATGAGAATGGACGGGTGTAGTGGGTTTCCCCTGGCCGGATACCAGGTACCCACCAAAGCCGCTCTCTCACTCTCCCTCTGCAATTGGACAGAGGAGAGAGAAAAAAAAAAGTTAAGCATTCATGAGGTAAGATAAGAGCTGGGAGAGGTCAGTTACTGATTACCTTCATAGGCAAAACAGAGTCAAAGTGGGGATAGTACTTAAATTCATTACTAACAGGATAAGAGTAAAAGAATGAGAAATAAAACATTCGTAAAAACGCCCTGTCCCCACCCATCCTTCCTTCCATGTTCTCCGTCCTCCTTGCCAATGGTGCAGGGGGACGGGGAATGAGGGTTGTGGTCAGTTGTTGTTTCTGTCGCTGCTCAGGAAGAGTACTCCTTCCCCTGCTCCTGTGGGGTCCCTCCCACAGGAGACAGTCCTTGATGGACCTCTCCAGGGTGAGTCCATCCCAAACTGCTGCACCGTGTGTCGTTCCTCTGCAAGGTGCAATCCTTCATGAATGAGCTGTACCCACGTGGGTCCCCCACAGGGGCCAAAAGTCCTACCCAGGAAAAACCTGCTCCAATGTGGGCTTCCCTCTCCACTGGCTGCAGGTCTCCCGCAGGATCCTGGGCCTCCTACAGGGTCACAGCCTCCTTCATGCATCCACCTGCTCCAGCATAGGTTCCTCCCCAGGCTGCAAGTGGGTTTCTGCACCCCAATGGTCCTCCATGGGCTGCAGGGGCACAGCTGCTCCACCATGGTCTGCACCACGGGCTACAGGGGCCTCAGCTCTGGAGTCTGGAGCACCTCCTGCCCCTCCTTCTGCACTGACTTTGGTGTCTACTTTGTTATTCCATGTTCTCAGACTGCTCTTCCCTGGCTGGAATTCTTTCTGTGCAACAACTTTCTGTTCTTAAATATGTTAGCACAGAGGTGTTACTATCACTCTTGATTGGCTTGGCCTTGGCCAGCAGCAGGAAGCCTGTCCTGGAGCTGGCTGGCATTGGCTCCACAGGACAGGGGAAGCTTCCAGCAGCTTCTAACAGAAGGCACCCCTGTAGCCCCCCCCCCGGCTACCAAAACCCAGCCACAGAAACCCACTACAACAGGCAGCACCTTTGGTGTGTTTCATCTGGTTAAAATCTCCACTTCCCAAGTGCTGAAGAAGTTAACAACGATGCCTCCATTCCCCTCTGGTTTGTGTGTTTCTTCACAGCTTAGATACCATCTCCCAGGGCAGCTGAGCCTTGAGGAGCCTCATTCCACTTTGGGACTGCACTTCTTCAGCAGCTTAGGACGGGGACCATGGCTCTGAAACTCAGTATGTTGGAAATCAAACAGAAGGAGTAACGTAGGATCCTTTTGAATCCAACCCTGAGCAAGCAGACTTTACTGCATGGAAGGGTTACTCAATGTAGAAGATGATAAGAAAAATTGTGGTTATCTTCACTGAGGCATATGAGTTTCCAAGGCCTATAAAAGAAAAGTGGAAAGAACAAAAAGTTGCCAGGATAGCTGCAAAGAGGGATTGCTCAAAGATGCAACTGAAAAAAATACCTGTACAATAATTAATTAAGCTTCAAAATGTCCCTCTGAGGTAGGTAAGTATTATTAAACTAGAATATACAGAATTAATTAAGGTTTGCAGGGAAAAGAAAGGGCAGGGGGAAAAAAAAGCTGAACAAATTAATGCTAGCCAAAGGGGTAAGGAGAATAAGACTCCTACAGACAGAATCAAGGAAGAAACATATCGTAGGAAGAAAACATACCCATTAATAATGGAGTCATTATTGGAACTGATTGCCAGTGTTTTCTTCATTATTGGAACTGATTGCCAATGACTCCCTAAGGGAGAGCAAAGATGCCAGACTCTTTACAGGAAGGAGGAGAGAAGGGTATTACATCCTTGCTTAGCTTACCTTTTCCTTTATGCTACCATTTTGTCAGGCAATCACCTAATTTTCAGACTTTCTTTGTGAAATGTTTTAAGAAAGGCTGTAGAGATGCACACTCAAAACACCTGCAAGATGTCCCTGGGACTCTGTCCCCTTTGTGTCAAGACCTGCCCATAGCACAGTTATTGAGTACTTTCATGGAGGTTTCATGGATGCTGCCAATCTAGTTCTATTAGCTATCACTCCAAGAGGTAAGAGAATCACCAGACCCACATCTCATTGAATTCCAAAAGTGAGCTATTTCATCAGGGCATGAAAGGCCAAATTCCTCCATTAAAAATAAAATAAATAACTTAAAACCCAAGTTTTCTCTTCAGTAAGAGACGGAGACACAGATCTAGTATATCGACCACCATCACCTAATATCCCCCCCCAAAAAATATTTCATATGATGCTTCTAAATAGGTGCACTGGGTCTGGCTGCAATGGAGTTACTTTTCTTCATAGTAGCCTGAAGAATGCTGTATTTTAGATTTGTGACTAAAGCAGTGTTGTTAACATACTATTGTGGAGCAGCGGTTGCTTAGTGTCAGAGTTTTTCTCTTTTTCATACACTGCTTCTCCCAGAAGCAGTCTGGAAATGGGCAAAAGCTATGAACTCTGAGGTCTAAAGAAAACAAACATTGGACCAATACTTGTTGAAGATGGTCATCTGGCTAATAGGAATGAAGAAATAGCAGAGGCATTGAAATCCATTTTTTACCTCAGTCTTTAATAATACTGACAGACATTGGGCTGCTGAATCCCCTGAGTCAGAGGCCCATGAGTCTGTGATTTTCGATTTGTGGACACTGAAATTGTAAGGTACCAGCTGTATCAGCTGAATGTTCACAAGTGCATGGGGCTTGATGAGATTCATCCCAGAGTACTGAAGGAGCTAATGGATGTTACGGCAGGATCTCTCTCAATCATCTGCCAAAGGTCTTGAGAAATCTGGGTAGGTCCCTGCTGACTGGCAGCTTGCCAGTATTATTCCAGTCTACAAAACGGGCATGAAGGAAGACCCAGGGAACTACAGACCTGTTAGTCTATTGTCTGATCTTGGAAAAAAATATGGAGAAGATTACACTGGGCACTATTGAAAGGCATTTGAAGAACGCTGCAATCACCAGGCACAATCAACATGGGCTCACAAAGGGAAGTCTTGTTAAACTACTTTGATATCTTTCTATGATAAAGTCACCTTCCTCATGAATGAAGGGAAGGTAATGAATGTAGTTTTTCTGGATTCTAGTAAGGCTTTTGATACTGTCCCTCACCGGATCCTTCTGGACAAGCCGTCCAGCTGTGGGATGAGCAGGTTCACAGTGCACTGAGTGAAGAACTGGATGAAGGGCAGAGTCTAAAGTGTTGTAGTGAGTGGAGCTATAGCTGGATGATGACTTGTCAGCAGTAATGTTCCTCAGGGTTCAGCTCTAGGGCCAGTTCTGTTCAATATTTTTATCAACAACCTGGATACAGGAGTTGAATGCACCATTGTCATTTTTGCTGATGCTAACAAACTGGGAGGTGCTGTTGACTCTTTGGAGAGACAGGAGGCTCTGCAGAGATAGTCTAGATAGATTGAAGCACTGGGCCATCACCAGTGGGATGAAATTTAACAAGTCCAAATTCCAGATTCTGCACGTAGGATGGGTATTTCCAGGCAGAAATATAAACTGGGAGAGGAGTGGCTGGAGTGGCTGGAGACCAGCCCTGTAGAAAGGGATCTGGGAGTGCTAGTCAGCAGCAGGATCCACAGGAGTCAAAGGTAGCCCTGAGAACCAGGAGGACAAACTCCGTCCTGGGGTGCATCAAACACAGCATCACCAGCCAGTCAAAGGAGGTAATTGTTTCACTGTATTTAGTGTTGGTGCAGCCTCATCTGGACTTCTGTGTGCAGTGTAAGAAGGATGTGGAGATCCCTAAATGTGTCCAGAGGAGGAGAACAAAGCTGGTGAAAGGTGGAAAGCATGTCCTGAGAGCAGTGGCTGAGGACTGTAGCTTTTTCCAGTTTGGAGAAGAGGAGGCTGAGGGGCAACCCCAGCTTTTCTACAGCTTCTTAAGAAGGGGAAGTGGAGAGTGAGGTGCTGGTCTCTACTCCTTGGGATGCAATAACAGCACATGTGGGAATGGTTCAAAACTGCACCAGGGCAGGTTAGATTGGACATTAAGAAGCATTTCATTACTGAGAACGCTGTAACATAAACATAAATGTAAACATAAGCAAACACTGGAACAGGTTTCCTAGAGAAGTGATCAGTGCCCCAAGCACATCAGTGTTTAAGATGCATTTAGATAATGCCCTTATTAACTTTTTGTCAGCCCTGAAATAGTCAGGGAATTGGACTGGTTGTTCATTGTAGGTCCCTTCCAACTGGTATCTTCTGCTCTGTTCTGTTCTATTCTGTTCTATTCTATTCTGTTCTGCTCTATTCTACTCTATTCTAATTTTCCTGAAAAATTGTCTTAAAGCTGAAAGATTCTTTTGAATGTGTTTGCAGTTCAGAGTTGTTTGACACACTTGCGCAAACAAATTTCAGCTCATTTTTTTTGCAAGCAGTTTGCTACAAATGCTCATTTAGGGAATTCGTTACTCACAAATCATGTTTTGATGTTTGTAATCATTCACCTACTTATGCACTCGGATGCCACAATGATAATTAGAAGATATTGTTTCTTTTCCCCAACTGGATGACCTAACATGAATAGACAGAAGCAGTGCCTCAGCAAATCACCAGGGCTCATTATTCTCTCAGGGAACATGTAGAGAAAGATGGAGATACCCTGAGTAAAGTAGAATTGTAGGTTTGTTGGCTTTTCATATTTGTCTGCATTCTCAAATAAATTTAAAAGAAAATAAAAAGCTGTAAAATTTCAAAAAATACGTTTACAAGAGTTGTTTACATTGTTTTCAACTGTGCAGTATGTTTATTCCATTCACAGTCTAATTACAATCATGTAAAGTATCAGCCAGGGTTGGCCTGTATGAGTATAGCCTTCCAAAAGATCCAGGCATCTCTAACATTTGATTTGCTTACCTGAAATCTCACTAGAGAACAAAACTACATGGCGTGCATTCTTTATTTTTTTCTTTAAAAACATTAATACCTTTGCAGATAAGAAAAATTTATTGAGAGCATGCTTAATTATTGATAAGAGAATAGTTGTACTAGAGCCCTTATCATTTGTACTGTCAAATCTTTACAAATTAGGCTACATCTTTGCTGAATCCTGAAAGACAAATAATTGTTCCTTTGTAATTACATATGATGAAGAGGACAGAGTGATAACATCTGTGTTTGTTGCTCTTGGATTTTTGGTCTAACAGAGGGAAGAAGTTTATTCCTTGTTTTAATAAATTAAATATTTTGGTTAATTAAAGAAAATGTGGATGTCTCCGCTTTCTGTTACTCAGAAGATGATTCACCCAAGGAAGATAGCACCCCTAACCACAAAACAGACACACTTTTAAAGAACCTAACTAGGGAACCACACACTTGAGACATAGACAGACAAAAAGACTTTATTCCCTCATACAAAAAACCCATGTGATATAATTATTATCTTTTTTTAAGCAAAGGAACCTTCTAAGATATTCCTAGTTTACTGAGGTCTGATTTTCAAAGAATGAAAGGTCTGATTTTGAAAGAATGAAAGGATGTTTTCTTTAGAAGAGAAGAGGTAAGCATGGATGTATCAGAGCCATAAACCATGTCATAAGAGCTGACTTTCTTTCATTCATTCCTCAGAAAACCCTCAGTTTCAGCATTTTTGAAATTAATGCTGGAAAATACTTTTTGCATTCGTATGCTTAAGATTTCAAGTAAAAAACAAAGACTGGAAAATATTCTACAAAAGACATTAGTTACTTTGGTCTAACTGATGTTTCCAGGAAAGAATGCAAATTGTGGCTGTATCTTAAAAACTGGATATTAGCAGCTTGTCTTTGAAACTTCTAGTTGCAAATCTTGTATATCCTTTGTACAGTTCTGACAGAGTTTGTAGAATACCCTAATAATTTCAGTGATGATGTGTCTTAGGTGCAGTATAAAAAAGTCCTGTAGAGTGCTGCAGCTGATTCTTAACAAGTCTTTTGAGGAAAAGAACTTCATAATAATTGTAGAAATATTCATAATAGTGTAGAAATATTTATGCAGCCATTTTTAATCTTATGAAGTGCAGAAACATAAAATCATTTTCAAAAAAAAACTGTTAAGAAAAAGAAATCTTCAATGATTTTTCAGTTCCTACAGTGACTCTTTGAGCTTAATGAAGCTGAAAATAATATTTTTAACCTAGCTAACTCATATGGAACAAATGTGTTTAGACATTTAAACCAGAATTCCAGTTCTTATTAAACTCTCAAACTAAAATGATGTAACAAGAAACAGTCTGGTTAAAACATCTAATAGAAAGAAGTAAAACTAGCTTTAAAAATATTTCTGAGGTTTTCCATCTACATGAAAAAGGCAGTTGAAGTACACTGTGTATGTGCTTGACATTCTGCATGTTCAGAACAAGAGACAAACCCAGGAAAGTGGTGAACCAGAGAAAGCATGAGGGAGAACATACACCTATCAAATCCTGACAAGCCTGAGGGAAGTATACATTCCTCTTTCTGTGAAATCATAAAGACTAACTGAAGGAAACCCTCTTGATTGCACAAGTAATGCTTTCTGAGCCTCTGCTGAACGACACTCCATCTATTTATTTTTCTGATAAGCAACCACTGAACAACTTAGAAGGAAAAATGGGAACAAGAGGAGGATTAACTGTTATTTCAGCGGTGTTCTGTGATGTGATGATGGCACTGAAAAGCTTTCAGGAAAATTAAGTTGTGAATTTTAATAGAAATATAATGTATTTATTTTTCTTTGATGGCTTTAATGGACCACAGTGATACTGAAATTTAAAAAATTTTACAGTGTTTGCTTATATAGTATGTTCATTAGGTCACAGTACAGACTGAAGTTTGGTAATAGGGACGCAGTGAGATTTCATTTGGATTTTAGCTTGTTACATATATGTTAATGTCTATCTCAAAATAAATCTGAACTGATCTAATTTGAGTGCCTGATTTAAACAATCTCTTTTCTTTCTGTTCCAGAGGAAACAAGTGTAGGTAGCTTTCCATGCAAAGAGACTTAGAAGAATAAAAGCCAACATGATCATGCTGGAAGAAGTCCATAGGCTGTCTTGTGCTATGTCTCCACCTGCTTCTCTTCTACAAACAAATAAAAATTATGCTAAATTTTTAGTCTCTTTATTACTTTAATCTGCTTTCCTTTTGTGAGTAGCCTTGATTGCATGTAGGAATTCATATCTATGCTTCTAAAATGAGTTTTCTGATGTATTTTGTGAACTTTGTGCTGACATCTCATAGACATAGTCTGTGCACCAGGTTTCCAAGTGGGTTGTATTTAAAGTTTACCTTTACATAAAAGTGTAGTCTGTAGAGAAAAGAAAAAAAAAGTTAAAAATTGTGCAAAAATCAGTAAGCAGTGTTATACTACACAGTTTGTACTCAGTCATCAATTACATTATTTTGCCTAGCTGTAATTGGTTTACCTATCACTAATAAAATAAAAGTTCTCTACAGAGATACCCAGAGACTGCTGTATGACCACAGATACCATAATTTTTGCATGTGCAGATCTATTTTATTTTAGTGAGCAGGTTACGTATTGTGTCCTTATTTTCCTTTCTTACATCCCCAATATCAATACAAAGGGACGTAAATTCAGTCAGATCCCTAATTATCATGGATGGGACACAAATAGAAGTAAGACAAAATAAAACAAAGGCCCAGATGATGCTCTGACAAACAAGAGACAGATACACAACTTCTCAGGAAAAATAACTTAGAAGCTAATTGTAAAGTAATGTCTCGTGGATTCTCTCATGCCAAGGACATATAAATACAGCCAACTGGATATTAAGACTACTGTAATTAGAAAGCAAAAAACGAGCAGACTAAGAGGTTGAGCAGAAGTGAGAAGGCAAGTATCTCTGAGCAAAGCAGGGAAATACCCCTTGCAGACGGAAGCTGGACCAGAGAGGTCATGAGCAAGACTTCACTTTTCCCATATGTAATCCCGTATTGTTTCGCTACTACATTTCATTTAACCTGCCAATAAATCAATGTATCCTGGATGACTGAAATGGTCTCTGGTGTTGCTTGTTATTAATGGCCATGCACCTGCACCTGCTTGTTCTACACTAGGAAAGATAGCCAAAATTCAGCTCTAAGCAGAGCACAGTGCTTGATGACTGGGTAACTCCTGACACTAAAGGAGGGCTAGAGCTAGAACCAGTCAATAGGAAACATTAAAGGGGGAAGTACCTATATTTCTACCCCTCTTTAGAGCTACGGTTCTAAACCAGAAATTAGAGAAAAGCTTTCTCCATTAAAATCCCAACCCCAGGATCCTTAGCAAGAAAAAGCACCTGCCATTATTCTCAGACAGCAGAGAGAAAAGACCATTTTTGGTTTTTTTCTCAAGTAAGCTAGAAGCTACTTTTGTGGGAGACAGCTTTAACTGCCTTCTTGGCTAAGGATTTTCATGCATTCATGACTTCCATTAATTAATTCATGGTTTAGCTTCTAAAAAAACCCTACCTAGACAAAAGATTCTGGGATAGTCCCCCCAAAACTCACACCTCTCTGCTCTTAGAAATGGGTGACCGGCAGTTGGGTCAAAATCATGTTGCAGAGGGCTAGTAGAAAGGCCTGAACTGTGTACCCCACTTCCATTTGTTTAACTGGAATCGTACCATCTCAAAACCTGGCTAGGTCTGTGACAGGTTTGTCTGCTCTCAGAGTCTAAACCACATTCAATTCACTCCTAAAAGTCTCTGATTCTTTAAGGCCCTGCAGAGGGATCTGGATAGACTGGATTGATGGGCTGCAGCCAATGTTATGAGGTTCATTAAGGAGAAGTGTCAAGTCCTGCACTTGGGTCGCAAATACCCCAATGCAGCAATACAGGCTTGGGGAAGAGTGGCTGGAAAGCAGCACAGCACTAAAGGACCTGGGGCTGGTGGTCAACAACCACTGAACATGATCCAGCAGTGTACCCAGGTGGCCAAGAAGGCCAGTGGCACCCTGATCTGTATCAAAAATAATGTGGCCAGCAGGACCGGGGCTGTGATCGTCCTGCTGTGCTTGGCACTGGTGGGGCCACACCTCAAGTGCTGTGTCCAGTTTTGGGCCCCTCACTACAAGAAAGACATTGAGGTGCTGGACTGAGTCCAGAGAATGACAATGGAGCTGTGAAGAGTCTAGAGAGTAAGTCCTATGAGCAGTGGCTGAGGGAGCTGGGATTGTTTATTCTGGAGAAATAAAGTCTCAGGGGAGACTTTATCACTCTCTACAGCTACCTGAAAGGAGGTTGTAGAAAGGTGGGGACCTGGGACCTTTTCTCCCAGGCAACTAGCAGCAGGACAAGAGGACATAACTTCAAGCTGCATGAGGGAATGTTCAGGTTGAACATCAGGAAGAATTTCTTCACTGAAAGGGCTTTTAAGCTTTGGAATGGACTGCCCAGAGAGGTGGTGAAATCACCATCCATGGAAGAGTTCAAGAAATGACTGAAAATGGCACTTAGTGCCATTGTTTGGTTTAGTTCAGTCAAAGGTTGGACTCGATCTTAGACGTATTGTCCAACCTTAATGATTTTATTATATTCTATTTTAAAACATGAATCTGGTGAGGACTATGCTTTCCAGAACATCTGGTGAGCACCTCAGATAGGCATCCTTGAATTTATTATAATACTGCATGGAAATGAAGACTAGTCAGGACTTGTGAGTTGAGCAGGAATATCTCTGTTCACATGAAAGTCACTCAAGCAAATAGCTGCTGCTGTTCTATTATTCTCAAGCACTGAAATAAACTGGGGTCTGCCCAATAGTGTGAAAATAGCTGTAGTCTTCAGTGTGCTGTCTCATATACAAAAATGTACTTATACCAAGTGAATTTATTTAAATGCATTGGTCTCCATTTTTAGTCATTGCTATCACTAGTTCGTGACAGCCATTTGTCACAAATAATTTGGTAGATGCATATGTGTTCTCTCAGCCCTAACTGTAAAGGACACATTAAGATCTTTTTAATAGCCTATGTGCCACAATTTTGGGGAACAAATCCATGCCTATGCCATATTATATTAAATAGTGTTCCACTAATAATGTTATATAATTAGTCATACCAGTTCACACAATAAGTTACTACAGTTGTAACAGTAGAAATGGAGATAGAAAAGAAGCCTTAGCTGATTTAAAGATATATTTTGGTTGCAGTCAAAATGGTTAACTCCTAACTTGGACACCTAAATCATATATTTGTTCTTATAAGCTGTCACATCTGGAAACAATAAACAAAGATGAATGGTTTCCTTAAAATACTGCCCCAATTTAGAAAACTTGAAATTTGGAAAAAGAAATTTTTAGAAAGAAGTCCTGCAAGAACTCTGTAAAATACCTACCCAGTGAAACTTTTAAGGATTTCAAAAATGCTCATTTTCCACAAAAGGACAGAAAATAGAAACATTTTAAGATTTGTACCCAAACAAATCAAGAAATGAAATGTCAACAAAAGTTACAAGATGATGATTCAGAGAGATTTGAATTTGATTTTCGCATATGGGAGGTAAGATCCCTTAAAAGTTCTTGTGAGGAAGTGCCTAACTTTCTCAAGTTTCAGAAGCTAAGGAATATTTCCTGACAAAAGTTCACCTGAAATAGTTATACATTCATTCAAAAATTTGACTGTGTTGCTCAGCACTTCCTAAATAAAAATTGCCTTGTTCAAGCTGAGCCTGAATCTCTGAGGACAGAAGAAAAACACCATTTACTGCTGAGATGCAAAAAAGCATGTAAAAGTCTCAGTGGCCTTATCCTGATGAAGATGACAGCATTAACAAAGAGGAACACACTATATTATACACCATTGCCATCTTATTCTTCAGGAAAGTCTCATAAAGATGTTAAAAAGTTACTAAGACTAATAGGAAAAGGGAATCTGCAGTTATTATTAAGGACATTGTAGTCTATTTTCAGTAGCATTTTTTAATCTCCTTCCAGTATTTAGCTTGTAGGACAGTCGAGAATGAAGAGAATGAGAAATGAATGGCAGTAAATTCTAGATATGTGTCATGTATGTTTGTTCCACAGTGCTCAGCAGTTACCTTTAGTTTCAAATCCAACATTGATCTCCCCCAGAATTTCCTTGAAAATATTTTAGCATAATATACTGGGTTTTATTGTACATTTCTGTTTAACTAAATAATGGAAATTCAGGAAACGTACAGAAACTTTTTAGAAATGTTGTTTCCTGTTCTTCCTACAGTGGAAGAACAGTATCCAGAGGGAGAGGTTAATCCTGAGATACTGGCATATATCACCCTATGCACCTAAATCAATACATTATATAAAGGCAAAGGTGAGTCATTTTTTGTGTCATTTTGGCTTTTTTTAAAGGTTACTCATACTCACGCTTGCCAGCTCTTATTTGACTCCAGCAACAGTTAACCATAACTACTTTGAGAGAAGAATCTGGGTGAAAGTAGTAGGGTATAAATCGGTATCCAGTTTGTTTTTGACACCACTAGTGTTTAAAGAAAACTTTGTGTTATTTGTTTCTTCTGGGTCTTCTAAAAAAATTCTGGAGAAGCCTCACTAATGTTAAATTGTATTACAAGGAGTCTGACTTGCCAGATAAGCTGCTATATCATGGTGGTATCTTCTTTAGTAAATAAAATAACAGTATTTATATAGACTCATTATTTTCTGAAGCATAAGCACTGTGGGCAGAGTGAAGAAAAGGGGCATGCCAACTGAGAACTAGAGGCTCATGGTATCCCTGTACTCTCTCAGATGTTTTTTGTCTAATGCCTGCTTTAAGAAGGGATATTCTTTTATTCCTATCTTCACTTCTAGATGTTCAATATTTAGTGACAATATAATGAACATCATACATTACTGACTGCAGCCACGTATAGTGCTGGAAAGCTTGGCTGAGGTTTGTTCCCTGAGGACTCTGATTGACCACTCTGCTAGCGCTAACGAATGGTGGCATATTTTTGTGATTGGGATTTATGTCCTTGTGGGGCTGATCTAAGAACAGCAAACTCATTTTTAACAAGTAACCTAACTTACATTTGAATTCAATCCTCCAGAAAATGAAATACCAGAGCATTAAATTGCGCTAGATTTTAGACTATAAGGCAGGTTCTCATAGACCGACTAGTGATCAAAATCTAATTAGTCTGTTTAGTGAGCCTAGCATGTTCCATTGTGTTTGCTAAGTCAAAAAATTATATCTCAGAAATTCTGCATTCCTGTAGTATGCCTTATGAACACACTACTACTGTAGTTTGGGTAACCATTCTCGCTAGACTTTGCTTAATAGACCTTATATTTTATGTTTTGAATGAACAACTCATACAGGGTTGAGCCAAGGGCTTAATCACTCTTAATACAATAAAGCAGCACTTTAAAATATTATTAACCTCATCTGTCTAGATTTGGAACTAATAGACCATTGTGTGTGTATTGTCTTTATCCCTGCCAGTTATGTACATATTTATTAATCCACTCTTCCAGAGGAAAAATTTCTAAAGGAAAACCAACAGTAACCTTCAAGTGAGCGGGCACAGGTTAGAAGGGCACTAATTAAATGTCAGACTTGACAGATTAAAATTATGAAATTTAAAATCACCGTGGAGCTCTTTGTCATTGTCAAATTAGGAGTCAGTGTGATGAGGAGCATGGAAGTGAATGGTTTAATGGATTGAATGGGAATGTGGCTTAGCAGCAGCCTTTTCTTGAATTCAGATCAGCCTGTAGTTCAGATCAAAGGCTGCTAGTTCAATTTCACATTCAAAAAGAGTTGTAGCTTACCTGCATCAGTAATAGATGTGTGTATATGTATGTAAGTTTAAAGAAAAAAATGGGAAAAAAATAAAGACAAATATGTTTCATGAGAAATAATTTTGCAGACATGATTTATGCATTTAGATTAGAGTAGCAACATCATTTTTTCTATTATTTGGCTATGGGGTGTTTAATGAGATTTTAAAGTCAAAGTGTTCATGAACTGCTCATTATTTGCTTTTGTAAGGAACTTTTGTGTTTAGGAAAGTGGAAGATATGGAATATTTAGTGCTGGGTAGGTTATGTTAGAGGAAACACGGCTAAATACAAGTGACCAGTCCACATCCTGACAATACCTGTTCTAATATACATTAGGAAAAATGCTGCTGACTTCAACAGCATTTACACCAATACACATGAATAATACTGAATATAAAATGGAAAAGGGGATAAATAAAATGTCATGCATCAAAACATTGTTTATATGTAAGTTTGCTTTATGAGGAAATGCACTTAAATGGTTGATATTGTTACAAGTTTCATTTGCATGCACATACATAAATGTACGTGCCTAAGTATTTCTATACATGAAAGTGTATGCAACACTTTTCAGACATCAGTCATAGAAAATCTACTGATCCAAGTCCTGTAAATTAAATCAATAATGTATAAAATTAAAATATTTCCTCTTAAGTCATTACCTTTGTGTTCACAAAATTTGCAATGCCCCTTGACTCCTTTCTTTAAAAAATCAGAAAATTATTACATTTCCACTCTGAAAAAAAACTTCCAATACAGGAACCGTTCATTCAAACATAATTTTGAATTATATAGGAGATACTGTACAACAGCAACCGAAATGAATAGAATCAGTTTTTAAACAGGATTTGGTAGTTATTTAAACTAGTGGAAAGTCTTTTAAACCACTGGGAATCTTTCTGTTGAATTCAAAAGATGTTGGATCAAAGCTGAGTTCTTTAATCAATATATCTAAATTTACATTACAAAAAGCATCAATAAAAATGTCAAGCCATTAATCGCATTCATAATGTTTGGGGTTATTCTTGAGACAAGTGATACGTTATGACAAAATTATGCCAGGTAACTCTTGTCCCATGCTCCAGTTTCATCCAGGCACTGCTTAACACATTTGACAGAACTGGCATCTTCAATTCAAATGCAGATTTGTAGTAAGATGTCTTTAGCATACTGTAAACCCCACAATCAAGGCATCTACCTTCTACATCAATACACACATGCATTGAACAGGGAGACAAGACTGAACGTGAGTCTACAATAGCATTTCTGGGGAATACTACTTGGTACCTTCATGTGTGATGACTCAAATTCAATCCTAGATCTCAGATAAATCACTAATCTGTTGTGATCACTAGCACCCCAGGCAGACACAGAAGTTCCTCAGCCATCACTTGGAGAAAATTTCCTTAATTCCCAAACTTTATCCATGTTTCCTGACCAAGGTCAAAGAGATGAGATGAGACACATCACACCCTTTCAATAATCTTAACAAAAAGAGGACTGTGGAACAATCACACAGAGTCAAAAAATGATTTCTTGAAAAAAAAGAGAGGCATCAGCTGCTGCCATCAACAACAAAATCAGTTCTCCTACATATTTCACCTACTTCAGTGACATTACTCCTAAAAAGATGTTCTTGAAAAAATAATGTAAGACCTCACTAAGCATCAAAGGACTAAAATTACTGTAGAAAAAAAGGCCACGTACTATCCCTTTCCCATCCTGCTTTGACAGAATCTACATGAACCAAACACATGGATTTCTAAATACAGTGTAAACAGAAATTCACAGAAAAGGGGAGGAAAAATAATTTAAGCTAATCTGAATCAGACAGCATAGAGAACTGCTATTGGATTTTGTGTGTGATATCGTAGAGGCCAAAAATAGTATTATGATTAGATAATAAAAGGAATTATAAACTAAACTCCCCAAAACAAAACAAAATTAAATGAAACTAAACTAAACTAGAATCTCTGTGGAAGACCTATTAGATTTCCTTGTGTAACTTCCACCATTGACCCTTAAAGTGTACACTCTTTCAGTTGCAAAGTCATTTGCAAACAAAAGTGTTGGATGAGGAAGAAGTCACTAAGCATAGGCACCCAAGAGGAACCTTTTCAAAGTAAGAGATAAACAACTTCTATAAAACCATATTTAGGTGATTTATCTCAGGAATGAGAAGCTTCATGGGGGTTTTATGTAAGTATTCCAGTCTCTTTATCCATCTGAGTTAACCCACGTGAAGAGTTTTTGATAGAGATATCAAAGGATATTGATTTTTTCTAAAAAACATTAGTCAGCATGGTCACTTTTTGGCGTGGAAACAGGTATGGCATGAATGAAAGAACAGAATAAAAAGCATACAACTGAAAATTCACTTAGTTCAGTCATGTATTCTATTAACTGCTCAGTAAACTAGCTAACATAGTTCTGCATAAACAAATAATAATTGTCAGTATTGGCCATTAATTTTCCAGTAGCCACTGAATAGCTTCCATTTAAACTTCAATGAGAGTTTCTTCTCTTGTAAGAAATGGTTTCAAGTTTTACAAAGAAAGCAGATACTTCCACATTCAAATAAATTTTTATCCACATGAAGTTCAGAAAAAATACCAATCATTCTAAAGAGGTTATGATGCCAAATGTGACATTTATTAAAGGCCTTTTCCTCATTTTTCTCTTTTATGAGCACTTCCTAAATTATTTAAAAAATACCAGTGATTCCTCTTGAGTTCAAAACTTTCATTTGCCAGAATCATACATTATTTATCCATTCAGAAATATCGCAGTGACATACGTTTCCAGTACATTATCTTATCAAGGGGTGCAAGTCACTTAGAAGACAAAATCTTTAGTGCTGCTGTATGTTGACCTTATTTTAAAGGGAGCTGATGAATCCCTCCTTGAGAAAAGCCCTCTGAATGGTACAGAAACATAAGAACAGCCCCAACACTGGTATTATCTAAGCAGAAAGCTCAGAGAAGATGCAGGTGAACTCGGTGAGCACAGGAGATATCTACACAGTGACTGCTCCTGTGGGACAGCTCAATGAATTGTCTCTTTCTCTGGAGTTCCCCCAGGAGGGACCAAGCCTTTACACAGCCCCTTACTCAGATCCATGGCCTAGGAAGTGCAAGCTTGCCTTGGGGTCTGTGTCAGCATAGGTTAAACTGCTGGGCAGGGCTGTGCAGGTCCACCCAGGTAGATCAGACTAAGGCCACTCCAACTGTGTACCACATTCTTTCTGCACCTGTTTTGAAAATATTGGCAATTGTATGTAACATTAAACTTCAGGATTTCCTCCTTACACCCCTAGTTCCCACACTGGAATCAATTTTTTTTGTAACCAGTCTTTGAGTTTAGGGGTGAAAGGATGAACAGTGGTCTTTGTTGTTGGGTTTGCTTGGTTACTTGAGTGTTGCACTGACCTGTCTCTCTGTATGCACTTCATTTGTAATACCACCTGACATAACACTGTTGGGCCAGGGAAGCAGCATAGACCTGTGAAATTAGTCCAGTGGCTGACCACCAGGTTATTAAACCAACCAAAGTCTTTTAGGTGGTTAGAAGGAGAAAAGGACTACCAAAGAGGGATCCAATGTGCAAAAATACATCCAATAAGGGTGGAGATTTTTTAGGAAAAATAGGTACATATGCTTATCACCTATGACTGACTTACAAGTTTCTTGTGGTGGATGGTTAATGCAGATGTAACTTGGTGAACAACACAGCTGACAGAGTCTGGATTCCTGCACATTTGTGATACAACTGATCTATTAGTCAGCTATAAAGGGCAAAGGCTGACTGAAGTTTTCCCTACAGCTGGGATGTTCACTGTATTTCCCTCTTGCTCAGAGTCTGGTCTCTAAAAAGGATCGAGTTTTTGTCTCAGTGGACTCTCTAGAAAGGTTCTGTATATAACTATTTTATTCAAACTTTGAGGAAATTAATATCTCTCAGATCTTTTCCTCCCTGCCAGCTATGGCTGAAATTGGCTGGGGCTTCCAAAGTTATTAAGGAGTCTCCAAAGTTATTAAAGAGAGAGGGGCATGAACACGGTAATTGCATAAACTGCTGCATGAAGAAAACCAAAGATCATAATCATGGCCCAGAATGGAGAGATGGTTTTCTATCCCAGTGGATAGAGGGTAACATTCAAGGAATATGTTTGTCATGCAAAATTACTCTTTTCAGTCGTACTTATATGAGGCACAGAACCAGCTGGGTTCCATGGCTTCACCAGCAATATCAATGTAACACAGCAGGACACTTAGTCCTTTTGGCATGCAGTAAGTGCATCCTGCCAATTACATTTGGCAGCTGCCACTGGATTCATCCTTGACAAAGAATAACAGACAACCTGACTCAGGGAATTGCTGGTGGGACATAGTGACTTTTGCCTTTAGGTGATCTGAGCAAAGCAGGTCTACAGTTTGCTTTCTTGTTGGCTCACAAAACACTTGAGCAACATGCAGATCATGAGCTATTCATTCAAGTGCAATTCTCAGTCTAGATGACATTATATGACCAGAAGCAGGGTTGTGCTGGCATCAAGGCTGCTAGCTATGCTGACGTTCAAGCTGTGAAAACAGGTGAGTCAGTGGGAGCAGTGCAGCAAATCTAGTTTGTACTGCAATAGAGCAGTGGGAACCTGCAAGGATACACTTCCTTCCTCTGCCTGAGAACTATCAGGGAGATCAGGAGGTAACTAGTAACTGATCTAGTGTCTTTCAAAGTTGTGAAACATCTGGAAAGAAAACTATAGTATCAATTAAGTGGTACTCTCACAGGTGGTAATAGTCCCACAAAAGTCATCAGCACTAATTACATGAATGAGAATCAATTATTTTAATTCAAAAGTTTAAAAAGTACAACTCCGGAGTGAAGTGTGCTGGTGGCCACTCATTTTGGTCCATCCTTAAGATGGTTAGTGCTTCCAGCAAACTGCTTGCTCTCCCTCATTCACTGTAGGCAAGGTGATTGTGACTAGCTTAAATGGTACAACTGTCTGTTCAAGCAAAACGTGCAGCAAAATGTGAATGTTCACATGAATTCCTCCTTGGCAGAAGCCAGGAACTGTTCTACAGAAAAGCAGTTGCAAGAGCTATACAAACAGCAACATCCAGCATTGCTGGACCCAAAAGAGGATGCTTGCCCGAATGAAAACATAAGGCCAGAAGGAAACACCTGAGTTATTGAGTGTCCCCTGAGATCTCAGACAGTGCATTGTATAATCTCTTGCATATATGCATTGAGCTCCCCCTATTCCCAACAGAGTTTTTTCCTGAAATTGAATGTTTCATGATAATGTGCAAGTGCTGAACAATCAGCTACTAAAAATGTTCATTTAGGAGTCTGTATTAAATTATGATGATGAAGAGGTCACGTAAGATTTGTTATCATGATTTTTAGACTGTCATTCAGGTGGTTTCTAATCTAGGACAAAAGTGATCGAATAGGAAATCATCCATAAATTTAAAATAATTACTCTCGCTATGTTGCAAAAATTTAGTAGCAGATTGCTGTAAACCCTTAAAGATCAAAGAGGTAGAGATAAGGCCTCAAAAAACAGTCTGTAAATTTGTAATCATATATCCTTAAAGAGCCATTTAGCACTACAGAAAAAATAGACATTGCTCACTAAAAGGGGCAAATTAATCAGACAGCATTAATTCTAGTACTGTAGTTGCTAATGTAGTTTAATCTCTATAGCCATGCTCCTGGTTACAGGGTACAGTATTTTTGCCCTTTTTTTAGAGGCCAGTTTGCTAGTACTGGTTTTAATGAAGACTACATATTAAACCATAAACAAGGTGGATCAGGTCCCAGCCAAGTGTCAGGGAAGTCTGATAAAATTTCTTGCAACAGAAAAGAAAGTGGACCTAGCTGAAATGTCTTCCATTAAAGTACTTAAAATTACAGGATAGCATTTTCCAAGCAGTGTCAAATAAACTTGGAGCTTAGAACCTCACGAGAGTTAACTGGAATTCAGGTGTCTGTCTATTTTTGGCAGAAGGAAAAGTAAAATTGGACAAATCAATACCTTACCAACATTGACATAATAAATTTGAATATTTTTAAAATGCTATTCCATTGTGAATGAGATTCAATGCTTTGAAAATCAGGGAAAAAAGGAAAAAAGAAAGTGAAAATTGCACAATACTACAAGATGTATTTGTATAATCCATCCTATGTGTCTGATGTAATACACTAAACATGAGAACCATTGTTTCCATCTATCATTCTCATAAATTAAGATAAGATAGTTCATCTGCAAAATGAAATGCAATCTCAATCTGAATCCCAAGGCCCAAATGTGACAGAAAAAAAGAATTAGACAGACTTACTAGCAGACTTACTACAGTCTGATGAGTCATGCTGATTAAGTGGTAGCTGTAAGAAATCATATATTATTTTATCCATTCATTCATCTGTTCCATGTATAAATAAAGCATGTAATCTCTTTAAATAGATCTTTATAGTCTATTGCTTTCCAGAGGCTCTAAAACAAGCAATGACAAAAAGACAAGTATGAAAATAAGACTGTCTTTGCTTATGTGTTCCCCTAATAAAATTATAAAACACTGTACAAATCCAGAAAACACTGTGAAATAATTTATTCTGACTTCTTTGAAAGTGATGGGATGTTTGGCCACTATTTTCAGCAACAGCAAGCCAGGACATTTTCTTATAGTGAATCTGATCCCTGTAATTAATTACTGGGGTGTATTATTGCTGCCTTGGTCTGATTGTACTATTTTAAGCAGATAGAAATTCTGTGACTCCGTCAATAATATATAGAAACACAGACAATATGAGATTCATCTCATCTTAGATCTATTAATTTAGGAATCTACAATTTAGGTGAATACTACAAACTAGTCATCCAGGTTCCAGCTATAATGAATGGAAAAAGCAGATCTTCCAAAGATGGTGAGTACCACCTATTTCAGAAAGGATGGGTTGTTCCTGCCTCCGGGTGCCTCCTTCAGCTCTCCTAATTCAGCCATGCATGCAGGTTAGGAGAGTGTTACCTCCTTGGGAAGTCATGATGCACTTGCCTTGGGAAAAGCAGCAGATGAATGAGAAGGAAATGATGGAACATCAGCCCCAGCCAGGTGCTGCTCAGGGGAGCAAGGTGGTCAACGCACAACAGAGAGGGAGACCAAGCATGGGAAGAGGCATGTGTTCATGCTCCACATGTTCCCATGATGAGCTGGTCTGCAAAAATAGCAGTTGTACAGCTTCAGGCTACAGACCCTTAAATTTAGGTGCCCATCTTTTATGGAACAAAGGGATCTCTAGGCCTAGATTTAGTTTCCTAAACACAGGTAGATAATTAGTGCTGGATGATCTCTCCTGGGCTACCAAGATAGATGCAATAGATATAAAACAGGAACATGTAATGGTTATGCTCTTCTGGACCAGCAGGTAGAGGTCAGGTGAGGTAAGCTTGGACATCCCAGCTACCACTTGTTTGGGGGCATCTGAACCAAAGGCTAGAGCTTCATTAGTTAAAATACGCACTTAGGAATGTATTTCCCATATAGATACCAATGCATGAAGATACATCTTCATCTGCACTCTGCATCTTACTTTAAGGGTCCAGTGTCTTTCAGCTCTGTGCAGATACCTCACATAACCTCAGGCACCTCAACTAGGCCTAGACACCTGTGATAGTTTCGGTCTAGGCCTTCCTGGAGACCAGCTTGTAACCAGGGAAGTACCCTATGCTCCCAGTATTCCATGCTATCCTTTACATAACCAGAGGTATAAATGAGAAAGGAAGGGAAGCCTTCGCTCTCTTCTCTTCTGGTGAGGTTCAGGAACTGTAAGTCACCGCATTGGTCTCACTTACCTGGAAGCTGAGGCCTGCAGCGACTGCTGTTGCCTGCCATGTGGGAGGTGGAGAGATTTGACTGTGTCTGGCGACCCTGCTTTCCTTGAGGGAAGTGGTGAGATTTCATTTTGCTAGTTCTTTATTTTGTTAGTTCCTGGGTTTTGATTGTGTGTATCTGGTTTGGTTTTGTCCGGTTTTGTCCCTTTTCCCCTTTTCCATTTCCTTTTTTTTTGGGGGGGGGGGTGTACAAAGTACTCTCACTGTATATAACTGTGATATATGTAATATATATATATATATATATATATATATATATTTTGGTATAATTTACTTGGTTTTGGTTTCTTTCAGTTTCTACAGTTTTTCTTTCCTTTGCCCAAAAGGGGAGGGGAGGGAAAAGGCTTTTGCTAAGTTTTGGAGACTTGGCAGGAAGCCAGCTCAAAACTTGGTCAACACCCATGTGCAGGCAACTAAACAGAGCCTTCTGTATCTGGTTGCAGAGATTTTCTCCCAGGCCTATCAGTAAAATGTGAGGCACACCTTTGGAACAGAAGAGGTTATAAACAGTGTGACTGCACTGGCATAGCGATCCTGTTTGAGGTACTTGTATTGCCAGCATTTTGCAAAATGTAATTATATCATATCCATCTGCTTTAGCAGAAAATAAGGGGACCACTACTGTGCTGTGAAGGACAGTCCTACATCTTTAGTCATTCTGAGATATCAGTGTTAAGTGACCTGTCTTCTAATCAAGGATGCAATGATACTGTATTTCACGCATAAAATCCGAGTGTACAAATTCATTCAACTGTCTTTAATTTGAAATATGGGCATTAGCAGTTGTACAATTTGACAGACTGATCATTTTTATGATGTGTCTCTTGGTATGGCCAATATTTTATCTCTTCATCACCTGCACTTAAATCTTTCTTGCCTTTGGATGCTGTGCATGTGCAATGTGTAATAAAGAAACAGAATTACCTCTCACCCCTGGAGAAGGTGATCCCTGCGAATCAGCACGGTGGCTATTGGCAGGCAGTACACATCATTTGCATTGTGGCTGCCTGTACCCTGCTTGACCTACATATGAATACTGCAATTCACCTAATCCCTACTGCTTGCCCAAAAAAACTCCAGTATAAAAAAGTATGATAATTGCTGCTGCTGCCTGTCACAGGCATAGCATCATACCATAGTATTCATGAGAGCTTATGCAAAATGGTGCTCAACTGAGGGGAAAATTAAAGGGTTAATAAATTCAGAGCCATTATTTTTCACTAACTGAACGTGTAGGAAATAAAGGAGAGGTTTTCTTTTGGCAATAAATTAGCTCCCACCCTTCTTTTGTTTGTTATTACAGTCATGGTTCAAAGCCCTCTACAAAAACAAGGTCCCACTTTATTATAGGACAGTCAGGTTCAGAGCACAGCTTGCAATAAAGAAATTAGCAAACCAGAAGCTGCAATTCTGTAGAAACACTCAAAAACGAAGAGGATTTAAAGTGACAAGATCCAATTAAATTTAATTACCCAAGCTGTATTTTCATTTTAACTGACACTTTTTATTAGGGAGCCACATGCACTAAAGCTAGAAACCTGGGCCAAATTGCATCCCAGTAATACAGTTATCTTATGCAAAATTCTGAGTATCTAATTTTCTAAAATGAAATTAGAGACATGGGGTTTGTAAAAGGTTCTCTTTGTCTGATACTATAAGATGCTGTTTGCAATGTACCTAAACTACTGTATATCTATGCTACAGTAACACCTGATGTACCTAACAAAACTGATTATTGGGAAAAGGTTTTAGCACACCTTTATTATTTCTTAATATGGAAGTATTCAGTATAAATCAGAGGTTTAATCACTTCAGTATAAATCAGAGACTAAACAGCAAGGTTCAATTCAAATCTAAAACTCTTGAAAACTGAAGCATAAAATATGATTTTGACAAGAGAAAGTTATTTATGAATCTTTTAATTTTAAAATTAAACAGGCATATAAAGCTGGACCAAATGATAATTTTATCATCACCTTATTTGTTCCCATGGCAGAAAAGAGTAAAGAAGAGCTGCAGAGAACAAACCACTGTGAGACACTTAGGAGTTCTTTCCATGCCTCTGATTTTAAACAATACATTGCAAAAATTTTGAAATAAAAAAATTTGAAAAACACCAGGTGAGTCACTGAACAATTGATAAGAAAACAAGAGAAGGGATACATTTATTTAAGAAGGTCAAGTCAGTGGGAACAGCCTAGCTTGAGACCTTTAGCATGAGATTTAAGAAATGCATGAGATTGTACGGTGATCCTTCTGTCCCGAGGGTTGAGTAGGATGTGCCAATGCCTGCTGGCAGCCCTCACAAGGAGTAGGATTAGCACTCCCCCAAGAGCAGGATAAAGAATGTGTGCACACTGTCTCCCTTCCTTGGCTGGACCATAATTCCCCCATGAGTATAGCAACAGTCCTGCTCAGTCCCACAGGAGACCTGCACTGCTGTGCTCCCTCCAGCCATTCTTCACAGCCTCTCAGGCTGGTAGGGACATGCATGGATGGCATGAAGGCCTCTCCTGCCAGCAGCAACAAGATTCTGAAGGGCTATTGCAAGGAGGCCAGGACCAACCACAAGCTCCCTCTTTTTTTTGCCTGGAGGAGAGATGCTGAGGTGCCAGGCTTCAGAGGGAAAGTGCTTCCCCCCATGAGCTGTCTCCTTTACAGGTATGCACACAGCATTACCAAGAGCATTACCACAAACTGCATTTGAGAAAGTGAAGTTGGCTCCCTTTTCTGTCAAGTACTGCTTCTAAACATCTCAGGTTTCTAAGCAGAAGAGGGCTGTGGCTACAAAGGCTCTGTTTTGGTATAAGAGAAGGGAGAGGAAGAGACTGGGATAGAGTCCCAGACTTTTACTTGTAAAGTGTGAAAATAAAGAATGCAATTACCTCATGGGAGTGAATTCAGAGCCAAAAAATTATCTGTAATCTATTTAGAGAGTGGAATTAGGTGCAGCCACAATCGCATGGCTCTCCACGCAAAGTTTCTCTATCATTCCCCTTTGTAACTTTTCAGCTTAATTTCCTGTGAAGACAGTAAAGAATGTGGGTATTAACACCTACCAGAACAAACACGGTGGCAGACCTGTTGGAGTGGCTCCAGAGGAGTGCTGCAAAAATGATCACAGGGCTGGAGCACCTTTCCTACAAAAACAGGCTGAGAGGGTTGGGGTTGTTCAGCCTGGAGGAGAGAAGTCTCTAGGGACACCTTATAGCAGCTTTCCAGTACCTAACAGGGGCCTACATGAAAGCTACAGAGGGAGTTTTAAAAGAGCATGTAGTGATACAACAAGGGAGAATGGCTTCAGACTAAAAGAGGGTAAGTTTGGATTAGATATAAGGAAAAAATTCTTTACTGTGAGGATGCTGAGGCACTGGAAGAGGTTGCCCAGAGTAGTTGTAGGTGTCCCATCCCTGGAAGTGTTCAAGGCCAGACTGTATAGGGCTTTGAGCAACCTGGTCTAGTGGAAGGTATGATTCTACTAATACCTTAGCACTCTCCTCTACCCACATTAGGCAGGAAGAGTAGAGCTATCACAAGAACTGGATCATTTATTTACCAACTTTCTACTTAATAACACATATGAAAAAAAAACATTGCCATGCACATCCTCTCCCAAAATTGAATAGCTTCCTTGAGGTAGTGCCATATGAATATATTACAGGAATTAGAATGTAAATGCTTCATATCATCACTTTTATTTGGAGGTGTCACCCTGGCTAATTGCATGCCCTTGTCCACAATAGCAGAAAGCCTGGTGGTGAAGTGGTTCATATTTGAGGCAAACTCATAATCTGTTACAGGAAATTTTATCCAGTGAAGGAGGCTGGACCAAAGGGAAAAATGGGGCCATAAAGCAAATAAATCCCAATTTTCATGAGGTACTCTGGCTCTATTCCTCTACTGGAATTTTAAATGTTTAGACCTAAGATTGACATTCCTTCGAGGAAAAAGAAATTTATGTGCTCATATATTCCAAAAGTAGGAGTATTCACAGCTAACTTAATGAATACCTTCCCCCAGTAATAGAAACACAATGATGGCCAGAAGGTGTTCAACAAAGAGCCACCAAGCTCACACAGGTAAGTTAGGCCAGTTACTGCAGTTGATTGCACCAAGGGGACCACGCACTTAGCATCCTTTCTGGCTGTCTCTTACCTCCTATCCTGAACAGCTGTTACATACTCCCAAGGGCTGCCTATAGGAAGAATCCAGAGAAAGTCTCAAACTTGCCTTCAGATGCATACTATGACTCCTTACTGGGTCCACCAGAAAACCCCAAACCCACTGCACGTACACATGAAAGGTCCTTTGTCAGACACATTCTTTTCCTTCCTCCTTTCACATCAAAATTAATGAGGGAAGAAACAGGTTTAAGTAAAATGCACTATAAAAAAGTTTTTTTGAAGATCAAGTAGAAAGAAGGAGAGAACATATCTATGCAAAATGTAAAGGGCTACATTATCCCAAGAACCAGGACTCCCCATCATGGCTAACCCCAGTTCATACATGGTTATGAGCTGTATGTGAATTCACATGTGTCCCATGCCCACCTTTGTATGACCCCCAACTCCTCTGATACCTATCTTCTCAGTGGAATATAGGACAAGTGGACAATGGGACAGAGGTCTTCACCTTCCTGATGTAATTTCAGTTCCATTCAGCTCTCAAATCCCAGAAATCCTGAGTGAAACATGGCTTGCCAGGTACTGATTTGTCTCCACTTTTTTGCCTCTCGCTGCCCAAGCAACACAGAAATTCAAACACAGTGTATGCTGATTCAGTTGCTAATTATAAAAAAAAAATTACAAACATGAATAATTTTGATACAATTCATTCTAAAGATACTACACATATTATAATCTGCCCTGACTAGCCCTTGCTGTAAATAAGACTAAGGCCTAACTCAGACCCTTTGAAGATAGTCCTTCTCCTGAGAAAGACAGGAAAAATGCTTATGGTGGTGTCAATGGATGTCTGGGGTGTCACCTTCATACTCAGAAAGCAATAAAGTAGAATCTGATTAACATTCTGGACAACTAATTAACAAATACATTTCACTTTACTACCAGTCTTTCCTAAAAGCAGAAATAATGCAAAAGAAATAAATTGTCTTTCTTTGCATAAAACATTAATTTCTCTAACCTTTTATAATTTTCTTGTTATTTCTGTCACTTTTGATATGTTTCCACCTTCAAATATTCATTAAATGTGAACATTATAAGACACACAGAATAATCAAAGAGCTTCTTATTCTTCCAGTTGAGGGATATTTAGTGATGTGATAAATCAGTTTAACCAAGATATCAAACATCAAGCAGATTGTCAGAAAAAAAGAACAAGCTGTTATACAAGTCATATACATTTTAATTTTGTAACTTCCAATTACCTGCTCACACAGCTTCTCCCTTTATTGCCATTCAAAGTCCATTAATTAAAAGTCACCCATTTAAGAACAATGCCTGAAGAAAAAAAATCCAATTTCAGCCCATAGCCACATATTTGTTTAGAAGGATGAATGACTGAAGTGGAAAAGCCCACCCAGCATCCAGTCGCACACATACCATGAATGGCTCTAAAGTGCCTTTCGGGTGAGCAAACAAATCGTGTAATTCTATCATGTGCTGATTCAAAAATAAATGCTGGCAGACTCAGTAGGCTCTGTCTGGCTCTGGAGGGTGTCTAGTTTCTAGCACCAGCGAGAATTAACAGGTTTGTAGTCGTTTCCATGCTAGTCTGTAGAAACAACTATAGAAGTCTATGGAAGGTATTCATTAAGATTGAAAATGGGGGAAACAGCTTCTCTTGGATGAATGAAAATATGTCGTTTAGCTGGTTGGTGAGCCTTGCTCACAGGTTCTGAGCTAATTCAGTCTTCAGATTTGATGTCAGAAGAATATTCCCCCAAGCTCCAGACTGGCTGTGCTTGCTGGAAGGGCCTTAATTCTCCATAGGATAATCTAGGAGGTTTTTTAACATGTCCCGACTCAGCACAGGATTTTGGGGTTTGATGGGGGTCTTGGTCTCTCCTGCTCTCTTTCTGAGACACACTTTTTTGTGAAGCTTGGTCATTTCCTACAGGGCTAGGTCTGCACTGACAAGTTGAAAGTGGCAACGCAGTCAAAGCATCCATTCATGTCTCAGGCTGGGTGTCATGTTTCGAACATAGAAGACAATAATTTAGTTTTACTACAGTTTGTGTTCTACATCTTCTGTAGGACTTTGGTTTTCATGGTGGTCACCTTGAAGTCTACAAATTTTATTGCATATGTATATTCATGCATACATACAGAATCAATCAGAATGAAAAATGTACACAGTTAATTTGAGTAAAGAATGCTGGAAATAGGTCCAAACAAATGCCAACACTTCATCAAGCAAAGCAAGACTGGGAGAAAATCCAGAGATACCATTTGTTTGCCTGGTTAAGCTGTATTGTTATGCTCTGTCCTCCTTCAGTACACCCCCACTTTTTGTACTAATCTTCTCTACATCCGCTGCCAGCTAGGCCAAGCTCAAACAGCAGTGTCAATTCAAGGGTCAGAGAGGTCAACGGTGACACCCGATTTAAGTGTTATTCACTCTGATGCTGTGACAAGACAGATACAGCATGGCCTGACTAAAGTGATGTATGTTAAATTTGTTGCAAATTACTGGCATGATGGATCTATTGATGACCCATTCTAGCTGTCAGGATGTCTCTATCAGTCTCTCAGTTACGCTTTCTCCTGATGCTCAACCCCATCCCCCTCTGACTGCTCCCATCAAACGCAGGGTTGCTTCACAGTCCCTGAGAAACTCCAGGTGCAAAGCACGGGGAAACAAAGCATCAGCATCTGCTGTGAACCTGAGGAGCTTTGGAAGTCATCTCGTGAGGGATAAAAGTTTGGTGATTTATAGACTTGCATCACTGTGCAAGTTTGCATTATTTGGACACCTATAAAAAAGATTTGTTAATAATAGCACTTCAAGATAATTCTTATCTTCATGCAAAATGTTGGAAACACAATTATTTGAGCTCTTGCTTGAAGCACCTCACTCATCTGATAAATGCTCAGAACCAGCACAGTTAGCTTTTTAGCTTTTGCTCTCAAGCAGAGCTGACCCAAAATATCCACAGCAGAAAGTGGGAGAACAGGAAAAGGCAGACAGAGACTACCCAGAATGCTTCCTTTCTACTTCTCCCTTCTCTTCCAATCAAAGGAATATCTAACTTATGTGGCAAGTGACACCACAGCCATGGGAGGGAAGGACAGCAGCCACTTTAGAGCAGGTTGCTGGAAGAATCACAGCTTTCCTGCTGCCCAGTGCAGCTAAGACTCTTCCCTTCATGCCCCATGGGAAACAGGGTATGTGTGGGAACCCAGGTCTGACTTTTGTCTTTGCAATGCTGGAATTTGGGACAGGCATGGAAGTCCAATTTAGTGAAACAGCGTGAAACTGATGGAGACCAAATCCTCTCAAGTGTAATAGATCATTTCTACTTTCAAACCAATGTCCCTCCTTTGAGTGCTTTCCCCTGGGCAGGTGCAGTAGTAATTACAGAAGTACAGCCCTTACACACATTTTAGCGCAGATAGGCAAAGCCCCTAGTCACGATGAGAAACTATATCCCATTCCATAATTACATTTAAGGAACACCTTATGTGAATTTCTTTGAAACCATTCATATTGTTTGGTTGGTTTTTTGCATTACCTCCACTGTAGCTCTGAGGCTTCCTAAGTTAGTTTTGTTCTTCCTACTTCCTACTGCTTCCGTACCTGTTGTTCTTTCGTTCTGACCACAGAGTCAGAACGCCTCTGTCTGAATGTCAGAATGTCTGACTGACATCTCTTTCATCTAGTGTTGCAGAGCAATTTTGTGATTTCTTCACAAGCAAAGGGAGAGTGCAACTCATTGCAGTCCCTGTATTCTCAACAATTTGCATTGATGGCCCGGGTGTTTCTGCTCTCCTATGTTCTCTTGGGTTACACTGAATGTCACCCAAAGAACAAGGATATTCAGGAATGTTGAAATGCAGTGCCCAAACTGGAGACAATCATGATAGTTAGTGAGGAAGAGAACATTTGCAAAGCTGAAGATGTTCTCAGAACACACAGCTATTAGGAAGCACCATTAGGGAATATGGGGAGTGGAGAAAACTGCTTTATTGCTTTCAGTTGAACTTGTCATTGGAAGACCAATATGGCTATTAAATTTCCAGTTCCACGAACATCTTCAGCATTTTTCATCATGACACATATCTGACCTCTTCTATTTTAAGCTGAGTAATCAAAACCCTAAAGAAAGTAAGAACAGCAAAGAAGCTTGGGCAACTTTATTTTAGAATTGGAATAGTGTCAGACAAAGTTGTGGTTCCTTAGTTCATTTTAATCCCTTGTGACTGTTCATCCATGGCAGAGATGAAATACTGACAAGCAAAAAAGACTCTTGAAAAAATTCTGGGCCTTTCAGCAATTATATGTTGCTAGAAATAAAAAGAATTTTGCTTAGTTATGTGTGGATTGAATTGAGTCCCAAAATAGTACAATATCTGTACTTAAATGTTACACTCAAAATTTTCAGATGAGCCTTAAAACATCTTACAGCATTATAAATTATTATATGTGGTATCCAGATCTACCTTTCCTTCATCATAAATAAACGCAAAACAGTCACCTGGACGGTCCAGTGCCTAAAAAAGAGAGCTCAGCTCAGCTCAGTTCATACTCTGGAAGCCATCAGGTGATGCTGAGAAAATAAAGATATGAAAGGTAAAAGAAAGTAATTTTCAAAAGTCTCCAGCATGATTTGCTCTTTTCTTGTGGAATTTTTTTTTATTTGAATAAATCCACCAGCATAGGATCACATTAAGACTCTTTCTTAATAGCAGACTTTCAAAGCAGAGCACTCATATGTATTTATCTGAACTTCATATCATCTCAAAAGCTGACAACGTGAGAGTCATGGCACTCCTCAACCAGACTACAGCAAAATGCTGTAACTTATCATACAGTAGTTAGGAAACACTGGCTGACAGCGAACACTGTACCACATAGAAAGAATCATAGAATTGTAGAAAGGTTTGGATTGGAAAGGACCTTAAAGATCATCCAGTTCCAATACCTCTGCCATGGGGCAGGGATGACATTCACTAGATCAGGCTGCTCAGGGTACCATCCAGTCTGGCCTCGAAAACCTTCAGGGATGAGACATCCACAGCTTCTCTGGGCAACCTGTTCCCATGCCTCACTTCTCTTTGGGTAAAGAATTTTTTCCTGATATCTAATCTAAATCTTTTATTTTAAAATCTTTCCCCCTTGTCCACATCTTATTAGCAAGACTGACAGCATTAGCTGCTATGTCCCTGTGCTCTGCTTGTTCCAGGAGGCTTAATTAAATTATTATCTTCAAAGAATTTGTCTATATCTCACAGAATCACAGAATATGCCGAGCTGGAAGGGTCCACAAGGATCACTGAGTCCAACTCATGGCCCTGCTGTAAGTCTCTTGGTGACACTGGCCAAGAAGATTAAAATATAGCTTTAAGTTGTCAGATAAGGGAGTTGTCCACACCACTCACTACCACTTGTTGGAACATTCTTAGCAGCCATCCCAAGTATGAGGGATATCTTTTGGGAACTAATCACCATAGCATACTCATCACCTTCCACTCCAAGGGCAAGGCATGTTTTTATAGCACCATCTTTACTAACATAAACAGAACACTTGTGTGCATACACATTTTTAAGTGTGTATGCACACAAGACTGATCTCCTTTAGGGAAGAAGATGTCGACACAGAATACGTTAGCCATGTTGACTTATCCTGCCCTGCAAATACTAAAAGTTCTATAGTAGAGCTGGAGAAATACATGTAAAATTTTATTTCATTACTGGAAAATTTAGAGACCCTATTTGGAGAACTAATGAACCTAGTGTAGAAAACAGAAACACTTCACATGGAAGTGAACCCCTTTCTCCTTACCCATGGATCTATTTCCAGTCCAGCTGGTAGAAACACTCAGGTTTGCTCCCTCTTGGCTGGAAAATTCATTCCATATGTCTAGGTACACACACATAGAACATCTAGTGTTCTTGTGATAAGGTGAGTGATTTGGGGTGGAATTTAACTTCTTCAGGCAAAGGCAGAAATTGGACCAGAAATTTCACTTCCTGGAAAGGTTCTAACCACTAAGCAATTGCTTTGAAAAGCTATATTTCAAAACAGAGTGTGAACTACATCCCATTTTAAGAGTGAATCTTGTATCAAACCCGTCAAAGGAGTTAAATGACAAAGAATGTCCCTTCTGCTTTGGTGATGCTTGGAACCAAAATGCTCAGTGGTGTTGAGATCCACACACAGAATTATAACCCTCAAGACCCAGGGAAATTCATGTTCAAAGACCACAGTGTGTCTGATATAGAAGCACTTACAGTCTCAGAGTAACAACAGAGTGAAGGTTGTTGAGGACAGTCATTTTGAAAGAAAATAGCTACAATTCATTTGAATCCCTTTGTACATAACCCCCAATTTCTGAAAATTAATAAAATCAAAGCCTAAGGTGATTTGACTTCAGACATGAGTACATTTTTTACTCTAGGCAAAACTATGGTTATCCCCATGGTTTTGTATCCTCTTTCTTTTCTTTCTTTCATCCTTATTTTCTTTCCTTCACTCACTCTTTCAATCCTCCACACTTTAGCTATCTCTTTCTCTTTTTATTATTTTCTCTTTATTTCTTTCTCTTTTCACCTTCTTTTTCTTTTCTCTCTCTTCTCTGCTCTTCTCTGCTCTGCTCTGCTCTGCTCTGCTCTGCTCTGGGGTAGAGAAAAAATAGTGACTACAGCTTTTCAGCCCAGCTCAGGAAAGATACAAACATCTGTGAGACTATCACCCTATAAAGCAAATTCTCTAATTTGTCTTGGAATGGACAGATCTTTAAGTGAATACACTTGCAGGCAGTGGAAAGAAACTCTGGAGTAAATACAAAAATATTTTATGGAGACATAAAAAGACAGACAACTATGACATCATACCTTACTGCTTGCTATTCAGAAAGGAAGAAAAGGGTGGGGTTTTTTAGATACTATAACATGGCATATAAATCAAATATGGATATTTTGTTGTATTAGTAAGGTTTTTATTATGTTAATATGTTCCTCATTGTATTGGAGAAATCTATGTCTCTAGTATAATCCAAAAGACATCCAAATATGAAAGCAAATCCTGGCTAAAATGATCCAAATTCCTTAAGCTTATTATAACAGTGATATTTTTGTCATGTTAGCACCTTTTTATGTTACATTACTGAAAACCAATGAAAATGTGATATGAGAATTACATATGCATATGCACATAGTTAATAATATTCATCAAATTACTATTTTGAGAAACAACTTTTCCAGCTATAAAATGAGTAAAAATCACAAGGTCATTTCTAACAGGTTGACCTCTCTGAGCAATGCCACTCATCATCTCCTGCAGAAGACTACCTGCAGGTAAACTCCTGAGACCAGATAATATGCCTACAGGAGACCGAAGTACTGAAGGGATATAAAAGTGCTGACAACAATTGTCATTTGTCATCAGTAATTCCAAGGAATTTGGCATTTGGATGAGGACAGCTTTCAGCATAACATTTCTTCCAAGTTGTATGACCACATCTTGAGAGATCCAGGTTGAACCTATTGACCACATCTACGTATCTCTGACCATTAAATTCCATCTCTTGATGCCTGTACACTGGGGAATGTCCTCAATGTTCAGAGAAGCAGGTATGTACCTGTGACTACAGAACAGGGCTGCATAAATAACAGCTTTAAACTATTATGATTAAACCTTTCAAAACTCTTTCCAAACAGCGATGTAATGATGATCGGATTAACATCCATCATGTAATAATAATAGGTAATGAATAATATATCTTGATTACAGCTCATCTCAGGCCAATTATCACTAAAACAGATATGAACAAAGCAAGCCAGATGGTCTGTTAAAGAATGTCTATAAATATCCCAGCCACGCACCCTCTGGCATAAAGTGCCAAGATCTGCTTCTACTATTCACAGCAGGGAGCACCTTTCTCAGGGAATAATCTTCCTCAGCAATTTGTTGAAACGGAAGTCCTTATTTGAATCTGAAGTCCTTATTTGAAGGATAAAGTACAGCATAAAGGGGAGTTATAAAGTTGGAATAAAGTTGGAATAAAATAGAAATGTAAATGCAGGAAAGTCTTGTGGTAGAGCGTCTCTCAAATATGAAGAGTCTGTACCATGTAACCTCTTTGTGACTCTGATGCTAAGCCTCCAAGATAAAATAAACTTCCCACAAAGTGGCTCAGTAACAAACAAAAAATGATTGTGTATGAAACCACTCAAGCTATAATGAGACTAATGCAATGTGCAGTGCTTTAAATTGCTGAGAAGTTTGGAATCTTTTTTCTTTGTCTTTCCTGGGGCTTCTCTGTGTGCTGTAACTTCTCTATGCATGGAGAGTATAGTTAGTATTTTCATTTGCTGCCTAAGTAGCAAATTACCCTGTAAACAGCCCACAAGAGCTGGTCTGTAATTGAATTGTAACTGTTGACTTTAGACATTTGGTATATTTGCTGCAAGAAGTAAATTTTCAAAACTTCATCTTGATGCAGTCAGACAAAATGAAAGGTAATATTCTTTATCTGCCACAGATTGCTGCAGATGAACTGCTTTCATATGAGCTTAAATAAGATTTAGTGTATTCCATCCTTCAGCTGGCCACAATTGAAAGTGATCAGGATCAATATAGCTGCCCCTGAATGCAGCCCAGTATTGTGCATTACAATAGAGGAAATGGCTGTATTCAAAATTTTCCTGTGTCAAATTAATTTCCATGTTATCTCCAAATTCAATTAGATGGGAACCCCGTGTAACTAAAAAAGTGTCCGACATCCCTTAGTGACAAATTACGGTGCTTAGTGTGCATATCAAGGTGAAGTGTTGAGCCTTGCTAATCTTCTCACTAATTCTCAATTACCGTAAAATGAAGCCATAAATCACACAGACAGGGGATCGATGGAAATGTTGTTTTCAGGGTGATTGGCAGCCTCCCCAAAGGTTTTCTGTAAGTTGGTTTAAGGTTACCATTCTCTAAGGGGAGGGATGAGGTAGTCTTGCTCAATCTCTATGATATAGGCCCACAGGCCTTTTGGGGATAGTGGGGAGGGACAGCACCAATTTCAGCCCATCAGACATCCAATTTTTCTCCTTTTCATACCTGCTGTAGTAAATGAGAAACAAATTAAATTTCACTCCACTATCTCCACAGAAACCATTTAAATTTTTCATGGAAACTAAATTGTCCCTAGACAAATAGCCCCCTGATTCTATGAAAATATACTGGAGCGCTGGGGACAGAAATAAATTTGTGTCACTCTGGATATGCCATTCTCTGTAATGTCATTCAGTGCCGGCCAATAAATGAGTCCCTCCTGGAACACAATGGTAAAGCCTTGTGCTCTGGTGGATTTGCATTGTTCCCCCACTCTGGAGCGGTCTAATATTCTTCCTGTTATTAATTTGCAGCCTAGGTTTTACATTCATGAGGCCAAGATTGAAATGTAAATGAGGCACAAAATAAGTAGTCAGCAGTAGCCCTGGCCGAGCAGCCTGTGTCATAGACTCATGGACTTACATGAAAATAGTTATCACTCAGAGAGATTAGCAGCTCAGAACATCAATCACTGCTGCAAGGAAACAATGAATAAAATTGCCCCGACACGAGGAAGGAAATTACCAGAGCTTTAAAGTGGAAAGGGAATATGTAATACTACTACCTGTTGTTGAAGCACTAAGATGGCTGTAATAAAAGAAGATGGGCTCCTTCTCTCT
This sequence comes from Lepidothrix coronata, assembly GCF_001604755.1. Taxonomy (NCBI): domain Eukaryota; kingdom Metazoa; phylum Chordata; class Aves; order Passeriformes; family Pipridae; genus Lepidothrix; species Lepidothrix coronata. Next base: position 4,842,818 of record NW_016690248.1, on the reverse strand, counting down.
CTCTCTGTTCCCCTCCTCTTTTTCTGTTGATCGCTGATATTTAAATTGTGCCATTTTTCTCATCTCAATTTATCTACTAAATGAGCTGCAGTTCCTTGGCCAGAGGTATATGATACTTCACATAACACTCAAATGAAACCCACAGTTTTGAGTCAGAACCAGCTTTAAAATGATGACACCCTATATATCATCCAATCTCTTGGCAAACAAATAGGTATATAAAGCCAGAGTCCTCATGTTTCAGAGAGGCTCAGAGGATGCTGGACTTCAGACTGGGAGACAAAAGTGATTTTACTCTGCCATTGTGCTTCCCTAATTCTCAGATGGTACAGAAGTGTGCAGGACACAATGCAAGTGGGGCATTCTCAGGCCAGCTCTTCCTCAGCTAACTCTGAGCAACTCTAAGGAGCTCTCCCAGGACTTATCAATAACCAGGATCTGGAGAAGATTCAGCTAATTTTCCTTTACTTCATTAGCTCTGATCACACTCTTCAAAAGAGGAAGGGTTGTGGAGCCTCTCTGCCTACTCAAAGCTACCCCAAATTTCTCCTGATGGCTGGAGAATTTTCAGGTGCATGTATCCATAGATAAGAGTGGCTGTGCTGACCTTGGTCCACAACTTCTGCTCAGATAAATAATGTCTTAAAATGCACTAGTTCACACCTCTACTTAGTATAGCATGGTTTCTACAGTGATATTAAATTTGTATAGCTGAGTGCTCAGAAGCAATACATTTTCTGAACTAATTCTTCACCTTATTAGAGTATGTTACATTACCTGTTGGACTTTTTTAATGTGTGTGTTCTCCATATTCAGTAAATGCAAACAACTAGTCCATCTACCACAGTTAGTTTTGTCTTTATGAGGACATTTGCTTGATTATTACGTCTGGATGGCAAGAACACTTTCTTACAGTGCTCGTTCTTTAGACAACAGAGATATAGCCACATTTTACTAAGAAACTGCCAGTTTTGGGTCTAACATTTCATTCCCCAAAATTTAGATTTTCAACCATAAAAATAGCTTTAAAAGTGTGTCCTAGTAAAATGAATTCAAAGAAAATGCCAAAAAAAACACTAACCCTTCCTATTCTGATAAATGTGGTTGGTCACAAGAGTGACACACACATATGCCTCTGCAGTGGGCAGGAGCATCCCTCTGGCTTTCACAAAGACACTGGATTCCTTCTCATGTATCTATCTTCAAAAAATCTATTTTCAGGGAGAAGTGTATATCAGGAAATGGTTCAGCCTGGGTATGCTTTCAGTTGCTGTACAATTCTTAAGACTGTTCAAAAAGATATCAAATATGAAACAGTTAAGAATAAAATGTCTCCCTCTTAATGCAACTTGATTTGGGACATAAGATAAATTATTTAAAACTTATTGACTTAGCTATCACATTCCATGTAACACCTCTCAATTAGGATGCAAATGTTTTTCATGCACAAATGCCACAGGATTCTGAAAACCTGTATGTTTTGATACCAGTTTTTAAAACAGGCAAACTGAGTCTTAGAAAATTGGCTTAGGAAATTGGCAATATCAGTAAGACTGGAAACCAAATCTCCATTTTCTGTGCAAAACACTAGATCATGCTGCCTTCAGAAGTCAGCTTTCTATTCCATTCCTTATCAGGAGGAAGAATTAATTAATGCATGTAAGACATCGAAGTAAGCCAGTAGAAAAATTCTGTGTGAATGCATGATATCATGAATATTTCTTGTTATATAGACAATGGACATTTTGGTCAAATAATCCCTGGAGAATCAGGACTGAGCTGAACAAAATATTAGCATATCAGAGCTATTGCATATCAGAGAAAGCAACACTTGAAAAGCTACTTTTTTCGCAATAGAGATGCTACTATTTTCATTGCATGTTCATTTTAAAAGCACAGTACAGTCATATACAAACCGAGTTTTGAACAATAATGTGTAGTAATGTGTTCAGCAACCTTTATTCTGTTTCTTTCTGCAGAACTTCACTAAAGATAATGCAGACAGATAAGAAAAGGAACTTAAAATTTAAAAGAAGCAAAAGTCAACATAAAATCAGAGTTTCAGCTGTGTATTAAAATGTTCTTTAGAGCATCTGAGGAAGTGATCATGGGTGAGCTTGCAGAAGATACGGAGCCTTAAACTGCTTTGTTGTTTTTCTGCCTAGCTTGAAAAGACAAAGTCAGGCCCAACTTGTTACTGTAGCTTTAGAGCCCAGCAGCAGCACGCAATTTGTGGCTAAGGAGCACGAGCAACACAACTTACACAGTTCTCACACCAGGCATCAGCTTCTGTTCTCAACCCCCTCCTCTTTTCCTCATGTTGCCATTGTCTTCACTCTTAATGTCTCAGAGTATCTTTTTAATTGCTTATCAAATGGATAGTTATTGTATCATAAAATCTTCAAAGCCATTTCCTAGTCCCATTCAGTTGAGGAGCTGAACTTTTATACAATGATATATCACAATGGATTATGCTAATAAGCTTGTTAATAGCTCTAGCGGTGTTAACTGAGCGCATTAAAACAAACTGGTCCTTGCAATAGATTGGGAAATGTTTCATAAGGGGCATGTGATCTGAGAGCGGTCACGACAAGGCTAGTAAATAATAGCAGAAACTGGCATGACCAAAGAAATACTCACCTAAATTATTTATATGTTAATCAAAAATACAGTTGTTAAGCAATATCATTAGTTCATTACTAATTGGTTTATGGATTTGTGATGAATTACTTATTTGCATGCAAAGTAAACCCTCAGCCTTTTGTTCATCATTTCTAACCTTCGAATCTTTGCTGGTTTCCTCTCTGCAGCCCTCCTCCTTCACTAAAATGATTACATCAGCTCGTCAGACAAAGTAGATTTTCCAGGTAAAGACATAATTTTCTTCTGAAATGTGTGTAATATACTATTGTCATATATTTTTTAAAAGTCATAATATATCAGAGTTTCATGCTTAAGAGATATGCAATTAATGCTATACAGCGTATATTTCTCCTTAACCTCCACCAAAAATCCTACACTTTGAACATTTATTAGTAGTGGAGTAAGTGATCTTGTTTTGTTCATATATATCAAGTTGGACTGTCAGGCATGATATTGTGGGGAATGTTAAATTCCGCTTTACTTATGATCAAATTGGGCTGAATACAACCTAGGGACTTAAGCACACCTCCGTATCTACTGTGGGACATCCTAGAGATGTCCAGGGTGGTCTGAACAAAGGTGAAGATCAACCTTTCCTGTGGCACCTGAAGTCATTGGCAAGTTTCTTAATTATGAGGTTTTCAGAACTGCAGTCTCTCATCAAGCACTTCTCGTCCTTTGTTTCTGTCTCTTCCTCATCTTCTTATTGCAGCTCCTTCTTGTCATCTTCTCTGGTTTTCTACTTCCATTTCCCTCTGTGTAACATTTTCTCTGCCCAGTTGCCCCTCCACATAAGACAGTGACTTGTGTTCCCAGCTTGCACCCATTTTTTTCTAGCCTCACTACTTCAGACTGAACGATCTAGACCCAAGAACTATCATTGTATTTATTCCGCTTTTGAGGTATTTTTCTTGTAAGGAATGCTTAAAATTCCTTTATCCTTTTTGCATGTTCCTTATCTCTCTTTCCTTTTTTCTTTTTTTTTCCCCTTTTCCCTTTTCTCTTTTCCCTTTCGCTTTTCCCTACTCCCTTTCCCCTCCCTTCCCTTTCCTTTCCTTTCCTTTTTCACTTTTCTTTTCAAAACCATTTTAGCGCAAAATCATGGAGGCCATTAATATAATTAAATTAAATTAATATTGTACATCAGCTTGAAACATTTTCTTTTGAACAAATTTCACTTTTCTCTCTCAGAATGCAAATAAGAACAATTATTTTATATTTAGAAAATATATTTTTCAAGGAGTTGGAGGTAAGTATAAGATTCCCAAAGTTTCATCACATGTTGTTATTATTAAGATGAAGTTGCAGATGTATTAGTGAAAATACATCTACAAGGACCAAAAGTCCAGGATATGAAAGCAACGTTATGTGAGCAAAAACTCATCCAGGTGGAGGAGAACTCTTTTCCAACCAGTCTCTCTATGTAATGAACATTACATAAAAACCTCTCCTCTTGACATGAGGAGAGCAGACTTCAAGCTGCTCAGGGAGTTAGTAAGATCAATCCCCTGGGAAAATGTTTTTGCAGGTCCTGGGGTCTATCAGTACTGGTCACTTTTCAATCACCTCTTAAGGGCACAGGAGCAGCAATTCCCAAATCTCAGAAGTCAAGCAGGAGAGATAGAAGGCCAGCTTGGTTGAACAGGGATCTTCTCTTGGAAATAAGATGGAAAAAAAGGTGTATGTCCAGTGGAAGCAAGGTCAAGTGACATGGGAAGAATACAGATATGCTGCTTGCCATTGTAGGGAGAAAATTTGTGCAGCCAAAGCACAGCTGGAGATGAAGTGGCCAGAAAAATGTGAAGTGCAATAAAAAGAGTTTTTTCAAATATATTACGGTCAACAGGCAGTATGGAAATATCATCAGCTCATTACAGGATGAGGATGGTCACCTCACAAACAGGGACAGAGACAAGGCAGAGGTGTTTAACACTTTCTTTGCCTCTGTCTTCTACACGGATGACAGACCAAGGGGATATCGTGCCCTGAGCTGGAGGACCATGACTGTGAGAATGATCGACTCCCAGTCAACGCTGAAACTGTACGGTATCTGCTGCTCCAGCTGGATCCAAACAAATCTATGGAGCCTGATGGGATTCATCCAAGAATCCTCAAGGACCTGGCTGATGTAATCACAAAACTTCTCTCAAGGATTTTTGAGCGGTCTTAGGAATCCAGAGGGGTCCCAGCTGACTGGAAGCTGGAAAACATCGTCCCAATTTTCAAGAAAGGCAAGAAGCAGGACCCTGGAAACTACAGGCCTGTCAATCTCACTTCAGTGCCTGGTAAAGTTATGGAGAAGGTTATTCTGGGAAGTATTGAAAAACACCTGGAGGACAACTCAGTCATCTGTCACTGCCAGCACAGCATTGTGAGGGGGGAAGTCCTACTTGAGAAATCTCATTTCCTTTTACAACAGGGTAACCCACCTAATTGATTTAGGAAAACCAGTGGATGTAATCTTTTTGGATTTCAGCAAAACTTTTGATAGTGTCTCTCACAGTATCCTTCTGGACAAAATGTCCAGCACACAGCTGGATAACCATGTTACTTGACGGGTGAGCACCTGGCCCACAGGTCAGGCACAAAGAGTTATAGTGAATGGAGTAACATCAGACTGGCGACCTGTCATTAGTCGGGTTCCACAGGGAACATCTTAGGCCCTGCGCCCTTCAACATCTGCATTAATAACTTGGATGCAGGACTAGAACTAAGTTTGCTGATGACATTAAATTGGGAGGAGCTCTCAACTCCCTCAAGGGCAAGGAGGCCCTGCAGAGAGACCTTGACAAATTAGAGAGATGGACAAATTAGAGAGATGATGTTTACCAATGGCAAGTGCTGGATTCTGCACCTGGGATGGGGCAACCCTGGTTGTGTGTATAGACTAGGGAAGGAGAGGCTGGAAAGCAGTGCTGCAGACAGGGACCTGGGTGGAGGCCCTGGTTGATGGCAAGTTGAATATGAGTCAGCAGTGCCCTGGCAGCCAGGAGGGCCAACCATGTCTGGGGGTGCATCAGGCAAAGCATCGCCAGTCAGTTCAAGGGAGGTGATACAGTTCAAGTGTTTGGACAATACTCTCAGGCACCTGGTGTGACTCTTGGGGGCGATTCTGTGCAGGGATAAGGGTTGGACTCTATGGTCCTTGCGAGTCCCTTCCAACTCAGGATATTCTGTGATTCTGTGATTGTACCAATCTACTCTGCACTGGTGTGGCCGCACCTTGAATATTGGGTGCAGACTGTGCACCACAATATAAAAAGGACATTAAGCTATGGGAGACCGTCCAAATGAGGGCCATGAGGATGATGAAGGGTCTGGAGGAGAAACCTTATGAGGAGCAGCTGAGGACATTTGGTTTGTTCTGCCCAGAGAAGAGGAGACTGACAAGAGACCTCATTGCAGTCTTCAGGAACTTTATGAGGGGAAATAGAAGGGTGGGTACCCATCTCTTCCCTCTCATGACCAGCGACAGGACTCGAGGAAACAACATGAACCTGTGTCAGGAGCAGTATAGGTTGAAAATCAGGAAAAGATGTTTCATCCAGAGAGTGGTTGGGTATTGAAACAGACTCCCCAAGGAGGTAGTCACAGCACCAAGTCTGTCTGAGTTCAAGAAGAATTTATACAACACTCTCAGGCACATGGTGTGATTCTTAGGGTGTCCTGTACAGGGCCAGGAGTTGGACTCGATGATCCTTGTGGGTCCCTTCCAGCTCAGCATATTCTGTGATTCTATGAACTAACCAAATCTCACCTTTCAAATATATCCTGTCATTGCTTTGCATTTCCCTTACAGAAATCTATCTTTTGAATATCTTGAAAGCCTTTCTATCAGTTGACCTTCTAAGATTTTGTCTTTGCAAACACAGAGGTTGTAGTGCATTTTCCAGCAACTGTAGGTTGTTTTTCTTTGCTATTTATCATCCACAATCTGCCTTAGCCCAGCAAGCCATGCATCACAGTCTAATCCAAGCAAGTCTCACAAGGACAATGAAAACCTGACCAAAATGAAAAAGAAAGTGAAAGATAACTCAGAAAAAGACTACCCAAGATAACTAACAACTTTTAATGGTGTGGTAAAGCAAATTTATTGTTACTGATCATAATTTATTGCAATGTAATAACAGTAATAATAATAGTAGTAATAATAATAGTGGTAATAATAATAATAATAGACAATATAAAAGGACATCGAAAGAGGCTCCTGCTTCCCAAATATCTCTTGTCCAAAGAGGTGAATGTAGACAAGGTATCAGAAAGTGAAACTTCACATTAACACTGCACTGACTCAAAAGAAACTGAAACCCTGGCCCATCTCTGTGCGTGTCTGTTGCTAACTTCAGGACGCCTGCAGAAGGTGGCCTAGCAAAGCTCAGGCCACCCAGTGTCCCACCCAGTCTCCAAAACAGTGAACCTTAAGTTTCACTTTCTCTCTTACAGTCATATAATGGATTTGGATTGAGATCTAGCATAGACCTCTACACGGGTCTGCATTCACACGGGAGGTGTAAGCTGAGTTTGGGATGGAGTCCTGTGGTCTACTCCACAACTGTAGCCAAAGAGCTGAAGCAAATTGCTTAAGCCTGCACAGGAAGTCAGTAGCAGAAGCAGAAAGTAGCATCCAGTTCAGCCATGCCTTGGTTCAGTATCACATGCAAGTAAATATTGCAAAAGCTTTGTAAAATTCTGTATCTTTCTGTGGTGGAGACCTTATGTCAGAAAAATCCATGTCCAGAAGTCCTCTTTAAATTAATCTTGGATGAATGCAGAAACCACGATGAGGTTCTTTAAACTCCTTATTCCATGCTGAAAGACAAAAAAAAGAAAGATTCCTATTTTTCAAGCAAATTAAGGCTGCAGAAATGTGACAACTGACTATGAAAAATTTCCCACTAGCCTCTCACAGCATGAGAAAGCCAATGCATATATTGAATCTCTTCTTTGCTGCTCATATGTTGCAATCCTGACTTTGTAAAACTACATTTGTGGAAGAGTGGAGGAAAAGAAAATATTTTCCCCATGATCTTTCAGTTCTTAGACCTTTGCTGACACAAGAAGACTTTGGCAATTATGTTAGTCTCCTTCCTTATACCTAGAAAGCAGATTTGTGTTAGAGCTATTTTAGTAAAGAACTATTTCTGAAAATCTAAAAGAAAATTGTCAAAACACATTATTTTTCACTTAATTTATGGTTCTTTCAGAATAGAATAAGAGATTTAATGCTTTTTCTACAGAAAGACCAAGTCACAACAAAATCATTCCAGCTTACAACCTGATTAGACTTGTCACCTCACTTTTAGATAGTTAAAACTAGAATCATAGTCATAGAATTTTCAAGGCTGGAAAAGGCGTCAGTTTCAACCATTGATACAGCACTGTTGAGTCCACCAATAAACTATGTCCCAAAGTGCCACATCTACATATCTTTTAAAGACCTCCAGGGATGGTGATTCTACTGCTTCCCTCAACAAACATTTTGGCGATAACTTTTTTCCTGATATCTGACCTAAACCTGCTCTGGTGCAACCCAAAGCCATTTCCTCTTGTTCTATTGCTTGCTACTTGGGAGAAAAGATTGAACCCCACTTCACTACAATTTTGTTTCAAGTAGTTGTAGAGAACAAGTTCTCCCCAAGTTCTTCAGGCTAAACAACCCCAGCTCCCTTAACCACTCCTCATTAGACTTGTTCTCCTGACCCTTCACCATCTCTGTTGCCCTTCTCTGGACACACTCCAGCACCTCAATGTCTTTCTTGTAGTGAGGGGTCCAAAACTGAACACAGGATTCAAAGTGTGGCCTCACCAGTGCTGAGTACAGAGGGACAATTACTCCCCTGATCCTGCTGGCCACACTAGTTTTGATACAGACCAGGATGCCATTGGCCTTCTTGGCCAGCTGGGCACACTGCTGGCTCATGTAGAGACACATGGTGTTGTCATGACTGAAGTGCAGGACATGGCACTTCACTTTAATGAACCTCATACCATTGGCTGCAGCCCATCAATCCAGCCTGTCTAGATGCCTCTGCAGAGATTTCCTACCCTCCAGCAGACCAACACTCAACATGGGGCCATTTGCAAACTAACTGAGGGTGAACTCAATCACCTGGCCCAAATCATCAAGAAAGATATTAAACAGGGCTGGCCCCAATACTGAGCCCTGAGGAACACCACTTGTGACTGGCCACCACCTGGATGTAACTCCACCGCCACACTCTGGGCCCAGCCATCCAGCCAGTTTTTTACCCAGGGAACTATGCACTCATCCAAGCCATGAGCAGCCAGGTTCCCCAGGAGAATGCTGTGGGAAATGGTGTCAAAGTTTTATTAAAGTCCAGGTAAACCACATCCACAGCCTTTCCCTCATCCACTAAGAGAGTCTACCTATCACAGAATGTGATCAGGTTGGTCAAGGAGGACCTGCCTTTCATAAACCCATGCTGGCTGGACCTGATCCCTTGGTTGTCCCGCACGTGCCATGCGATGGCACTTAAGGTGGTCTGCTCCATTACCTTCCCCAGCAGTAAGGTCAGACTGACAGTGCTGTAGTTCCCCAAATCCTTCTTACAGCCCTTCCTGTAGACGGGCATTTGCTGACTTCCAGATAACTGGGACTTCCCCAGTAAGATAGGACTGTGGGTAGATGATAGAAAGTATCTCAGTGAGCATTTCCATCAGCTCTCTCAGTACCCTCGGGTGGATGTCATCCAGCGGCACAGACTTGGGTGTGTCTAAGTGGCACAGCAGGTTGCTGACTGGTTTGCCTTGAAATATGGGGTCTTCATTCTGCTCCCTGTCCCTATCTTCCAGCTCAGGGAGCTGGATACCTAGATGACAACTTGGACAACTATAAAAGACTGGGGCAGAGAAGGCATTAAGTACCTCAGCCTTTTCCTTGTCCTTTGTTTCTATGTTTTCCCCTGGACCCAATAAAAGATGGAGAGTTTCCTTAGCCATCCTTTTGTTACTGGTTATTTGTAAAAATATATTTTTTCTGTCTTTTACAGCAGTAGCCAGATTAAGTTCTGATTGGTGTTTGGCCTTTCTAATTTTCTCTCTGCATAACCTCACAACATCCTTCTGAGATAGCTTCCACTTCAAACCTCTCTGAAGAAGGATCTGACTAAGTCCAGTAGATATAAAACCATGGAGTTTTCTGAGGCGGATGTAAGGAACTTCACTTATCCTAGCTAAAGTTATGCTACCTGTTCAATACCTGAATTTGTTGATGCTGACTTGCACATCCACGTGGGAATTATTGGATTTTTAAGTAATGCAAATCCTCAATTACACATGCAAAATTAAGATTGGAACTACTGCAGCTCATTTAAGCACTCGAAGACCAGAACGACTCAACTACTGCAGCAGAGTAATTCCTAATCAGCAGCAGTGAACATGAGCCAAATCTGTTTCCTGAAGCAGGGAGAGAAGACTTTGGCAGACCTCAGTCAGCAAATGGAAACCCATCCTCTCTCTCACTACTATCTTATAGACCTTGGCCTGCCTTCCTCCCTCTAAATTGATTATATAGAGGTTTGTGGAAGGAATCAACTTTGTCCCCATATTTGTGCTTTCGTTCACCCCAGGCCTCCCAGCAACTGCCAATCCCAGCATGTATGCCAAAATGGGACTGATGTAGGCTTTGGTGACACAGCTTTAATGAGATTGGGGGTGCCAGAACACCCACAGGATGCCCCTCAGACACCCCCAGCCTTTGAAGACCTGGAGTAGTTTTGGGCAGTGAGTTGTTGTCTTCAGAATACCATGCTTTCTTCCAGGGAAATGGTGACAGAGACTGTCCTCATCCTCTGAGGCTGCATTTTCCATGGCTCCTTCCAGGTCTCACCTTCTCACTTCTCTATTCATGAAGTTACTTGGCCAAAGAAAATAGTACAGGTGTATATCACTCATGCAAAAGGAGGTGTCAAACTGGAACCAGTTCACAAGGAGAGAACCTGAAATGCTCTAGTATGACTACCATTAAGGAAAAAAACAACAGTCACCAGTAGATATCTGCCTATGAAAAAAGATGGGATGAAAAGTGGAAGAAATCTCACTTTTTTGTTAGCCTGATTGTAAAAAAAAAAAAAAAAAAAAAAAGGCACAAAGAAAGAATCAACCAGCTACAAGGAATGATGTAAGTGATCTTATCCCATTATAATCAGGACACAGAGCCTGTGATATCTCTGGGAGCTCAATCTAAATAAGGTCCCATCCTCTCATCTATTTCACATTATGAATAAAAACATGAAATTAGTTTTATGTCAGAAGAACAACCCTTAAGACACTTGTAACTTATAATTATAATTTCTAAGCTGTTTGGCTTGTCAGTATCAAGGAATTCACAGACTGAGACTTCCAGAACTTTATAGGCTGAGACATGCTGTGCTAGCTACTGAAAATTAACTATGAATCTCTCATCCGCATCCTTATTTATTAACTACAGTGAGAAACAGAGAGTTTAAAAAAGGACTGTATGTGCATAGCCTGCTAGCATGGAAGAAGCCATTGGCTGTGTTCTACTGCTGGTTAATAAGCTACTAGCAATGGATAAATGTAGGGGTTTCTTCCTGCAAAAGTATTCAGTTGTTTTCTTGTAAACAAACACGGCAAAAATTTCATCTTCACTTAAGAGGACAGCTGACCAGTATCAGTTTCAGGATTCTGCTGGATTCATAGGTAGCAATAAAAGAAAAAGAAGACATCTTAAGACTCTCTTTGCTATGCAAAATTTCAGTCCCTTGTTAGATCTGGCTGAAACTGTTAGCATTGCCTGTGATATATTTTGAAAGAAACAATATTTTTTACATACTTGAATCAGAAGGCTGACCAAAAAAAAAAAAAAATCAGGAACTACAATCCACTACAGATTCTCAGCTTTCACCAATAAAAGAGGAAAGTAAACCACAAAAATAAAATATTATTTCCCAAAAAAAATCACATTCAAGATATTTCAAGGACAATCTTTACCGAAATTTTGTTTTTGCAAAAAAAATATTTAACTTCTCAGGGGTACTATTCCCTGATTTTGCAGTTTTTCCAGATTCTATTTTCACTCTGGTTTTCAAATCTTTTTACAATAACACTACTGACATTCTACCTTTTTTTTATTATTTTAAGAATTTAAGGTGTTTGCCTGTATTCCAGATTTTGTTTTAAGGGAGGCAAGGTAGGATTTTTTTGTTCTCAGAGTTAGCTAGTTCCATTTTGTGAGTGAAATACTTCATAACAGCAAAACAGCCTGGATCTTTAGAAGGCATTAAATGATAAAACTTAGTTTCCGAAAATAAAGGTGGGTAACGATCATTCTCATCATTTTTAGATGGAGAAATGAGGGCACACTAGGCTGAAATGGCTTGCCCAGCTTTGTACAGTTCTGAGTACCAATGTCCAGAGAAGGATACATGTCTTTGATTTCTGGGTGCCAAGCACCCTAAAACAAGACCCCATTAGAGGTACTAATAAGAGGTACTACTTTAATGAAGTTCCGAAATATTTTTTTTTTTCAGTTTCTTCTGACATTGTTTCTTTTTAGCAATGTCACCTGTTTTGCTTCTCCCCCTCCCTACCTATGGGCATTCATGATGCACTCCACCGTTTGAAATTTTAAAAATTTCAATTTATCAGCAATGGAACAAAGCCAAAAAGAAGAATCTCCAGAATTTCAAGGGGGTTGATTTCATTAGATCCATTTAGGAATCAGTCCTGCTTTTTATTTTGCAAGATCAAAATTCAGTGACAATAATTTACATAATTGAATCACTATTGTGCCACTTACAAGTACAAAGTTATAATTAGACCTGGGACACTGATGTTTATTTTTCTTTTTTGTGAACAGAACATTTCTGAACTTCTAATGGTGCTGGTACTCAGCCAAACACAAAATAGAATTTGAAATTAAATTTAATGTAGCAAAGAAATGGAAGAGAATGTTCTTAACTCTGGTATTAAAAAAGGCTTTTCAGAGTTTATGCATTCTGGCTGTGACAGCGTTAAACGACTGATCACAGATATGTGATATATATTGACTGTACCAGATTAAAACTTAGACTTTATTTGTAGCATAAATCTAGTATATGAATATGTAATGTACATTCTTCTTTTATAGCAGCCATAGAATACTCTGAAACTTTAACCCCCAGAATGCTATCTACATATTTCCCTTCATATTTTGTATTCACAGAAATAATCACATTAGTTGTTGAATATCTTTTAGTGACACACTTTTCTTTTAGTAAATAAAAAAGACTGCCACTTTTCATCATTTCACAACACCTAGAAAGGCAGTAAAATCTTCAGAGCGATCGCATCTTTCTTTTGCTGGCTCTCGCACACGTTCCCCCTAGAGAAGCAGATGTTTGACTTGTCTCATGTTAAAGGCAAAAATTGAGTTACAGCTTCAGATTGCAAGATTTGCAATGTTTGCTATGGTTTATTAATGTTAACCAAATAAAAATGACATTAGCGAAAAAGATCTACATGATATCTCAGAACTCCCAAGATTAGGCCAGATGGTCACTTCTAACTGATATAATCTAGTAAGCTTTGTTGAGAGACAGGTTATTGATTGAATTTCTGCCTTTAAATGCAAGCTCCATATCTGCACATGTCCACAGTGATATCAGTTGCTTGAAATCCAATACAGAGGTGTAGATTGGGAGATGATGTTAGTTGCTACCTATTAAAACTGTCAATTCCATCTGTTGTCTAACACTTTAAAATACTGAGTGTAGTTTTTAATAGAACAGTATTAGATTAAGAGGCCATATATTAAGGCTCTTACTAGCTGAGAAGTGTGGGTAAATGTGTAATTAAATGACACAATGGAAAAGGAACTCCATTGGCTGGAACTGGCCCAAATTAGCATCAAGCAGGAAGCCAGTGCTGTGATTTAGGATTTCTGCAGCCACCAGACTTCCCTATAAATGAATAACTTGCAGGCCTATTGAAATTATCTTTACAAGCAACTAAAATGTGTAAGTGTTGTGAGCCTTTGCAATTATCCAGCTCCTCATACTGAGCTTCCACAGGTACTTCAAAGACTCTGTACACCTGCTTAACTGCCACGCTCTGATGGCATTCCCAGAAGGGCTGTCTCAGATGGCTGATGACAGCCCCATCAAAGATATGTTTTTGGAAAGTGGTAGTCCTGAAAGGCCCCAATCCCTCAGAATATAGTTGAAAACCACTGTTGGGGGTTTGCTGTATATACATATATATATACATATATATGTATATATATATACACACGTATAGGGTGGTGGTTCAACCTGCCCCTTCTCCACAGGTGTGCAGTATCTCAGGGCACTTGCCAGGTACCAAGGGCTTATGGAGAGGGAGGGTGATGGACAGCCAATTCCAGCATTACCAGCCCAAGATCCAGCAGCTCTTGTTGCTTAAATTTAATCAGAGAGGGAAGTGGTTCTCAAGCCCTTTGTACCAGTATGATTACAGGAAAGGGAAAACCCTTGTAAGGGGGAGGGGGAAAGAGAGAGAAAATAAGTGAATGGATCTTAAATTCAGACACAAAGAAAGAGGAATTGGCTTGTTTTATAGCTCCTAATATTTGTATATAGAAGCTAAATAAACATACCCAGTATGTTGGAAGAAAAGCAGTAGAAGTCATCCCTGGAAAGGGTCAGAAGCAGCATTTGCATAAAAGCTTATGGTTTATTTTTCTCATAAATTTTTCTTAGAGTAAGCAAGTAATTGTTGACCCTAGCTGGGCCAATGCCTCCCGAAATAGAGAAGAATATGAGTTTTTTGCCCTTTTTTGCATCAACTTTCAGAAGACATTACATTTTAAATATGATTTTTGAGAGCAACATTATGATGGCCTATGGAGGATGTAGAACAGGGTTCAAGAGAGAAGAGTTTGGAAGCAACTTGAAAAATTCCGTTTGCAAACTACTAGTGAAGTGTAGTCAAAACAGCTTTACAAATTCCCCCAATACATCACAAAAGAGTTTTGGATACATAAAGTGTCTTCATGTTATTAACCAGTACAAGGTACATGAAACATTCATGGAAAATTAATGTTAAATGAATACTACAGTATACTCAGAGAATACAAATTGTGAATTCAGACACACTGCATTCCCAGCAGATACACAATTTGAAGAATTATGCTTATTCCATACAGAAACAGGGACAATATTATGTGATGCAGCTGATAAATTAACCAGCAAAGGTCCACTTGTATGCATCAAATACTCAAAACAAATCTGTAGGATCAGAAATAGGGTAGCATTAAACTACTTAGAATAACAAACATCTTCAAGAAAATCAAAAGTTGCTATACAGATTATTCAGAGAAACAATAAAAATTCAGCTAATGAATTATTTAGACAGTTCTGCTTCCTGCTTCCTATGGTAAGAGCAGAAACTGTCCTTCAAAAAAGAAGAACCTTCACAATCTCTTTCTCTTAGGTTTTAAACATTTGGTATACCACCACAGAACAGATGCAGTAAGCATTTCAAGTGTGGAAAATAGCAATTCTACTCTCACCATGGCTCTCTTTTAAGGGTCGTGATTCACCAGCATGGCCACTTTGGTGGGACTCTCCCTGATATGATGGAAACCACCAAGACCATCCACAGAGATTTTTTAAGGTATTTCATAAGAGGTAAAGCTTTATATAACATGTGAATGGAGAGAGAGAGAATGGGTATTTCAAAGCTTTTAGCATGCTTTAAACTAGAAGTGTTAACTTTAATTACTTTAATGAGCCACTGAAAAATCCTACTTCATAACACAGACTTTATCAAACTAAAGGTTTAAAATCTTAGATATATTTCAAACTTTTTTTATTAACCCAAAGGGTAGGAGAAAAATAGTGACTGTAATAAATGGGTCTTTTAAACAGATAATAGGCTTTCTGACTGATGTTCTCAAATGAGACCTGGGAAATGAGTAGCTAAATATAAAAAATATTATTTTAGTATAATATCTCCCCTTATCTAGCAGAAAAGGCAATTCACAGAAGGAACCATCACAACAGTTGAACCGAAGTCATGGTAAAATGTTTGCTAGAGCTGCAAGTTAGATGGTTTTTTTAGGAAGAAGATGGGTTTAGTGACAATATAGATGGGAGGAGTCACATAAACATGAGCAACTCAAGTTGCACCTTACCTCATCACACACATCATATACTATGGGGTTTCCAAGGTTTACAGACAGTGCAGGTTCCCCTACCATATGATTTTTTAGATACCCTTTTCCTTTACACCCAGGACTTCTAAGCAATCAGACTCATGAATCCTTACAGGGCTTATTATGCTTGTGAGTGGTTTTGCATTTGTGCCCTTGTAGGAATCTAATGCTAATTTTACATAGAAAAGAAACCAGTAGATGAATTACAAAAATAAGATATTAAAGGCATGATGACAATGGAAATCATAATTTGGAGATGAAAAAAAAATATTCTAATCTAGTATAAACTAATTATAGTGAACTGCATGCACACACACACAGACACACAAACACACACAACTAGCTGAAGAATAACAAGACATTGTATTTCAGCAGACCAAGGAAAAGCAAAATCATGAACATTGCATAAGATGATTAAAGGGATAGCATCAAACATATGGAACATTCTCATGCTAAAATACACAAAGGATTCCATTGCTATTGAATTTTCACCAGCTGCCACCATGGCTAATACTGTTACGAGAACACATGGATGGGACATGTTTCCAGACTAGCACCAAGAGGGCTCAACATTGCTGACTGTTGAGTTTTTGTCCATGTCTCCCCAAAACTGTCCCTTACCCACACTCTTCTGCCATGGTATTTTCCAGCTCTGGCTCAGAGCTGCTATTTCTTTCTGGTTGGAACTGTGCTGGAGATGCAAGTACTGTATCAGCGGAAAAAGAGATAGGGGCTAAGAGAAGGATGGAGAGGAAGAAAAAGAAACAGGACGGCTGAATGTTCTTTCCTGCTTCCTCCTCACTCCCTTTATTCTCAGGCAAAGTGTATAGTGTGCACACTCAGACTTTGATAAAGGATGCAACACCCAACAGCCTCCAGAGCACAGTCTGACCAGTGGGAGCCACTGAGTGCGTAGCAGGGTTGAAAGTCTATTGCCTTTTGAAGAAGTTTTGCTGAGTGCTGAGCTCTTTCAAAAAAAAGTGACCTGAGTTACGACCACTGAACAACCTTGAAAATTGTTTTTCTATGAGTCTGAAATGCTTAATATTCACCAGCACCTAAGTGCAACTGCGTAACAAGAGCTTGATCCTTAGTGCTGGGTTAACTGAGTTTGTGATTTTGCATAGGAAAAATATCATCAGGTCAACTATGTACCTGTCTCTATCCTTTCATTAATAAGACTTGCTTACATAAAGTAGAAGTTACTGAATCATGTCAATTTTTTTCACAGTATTTTCAATTCTGGATGAAGGAGAGGGTGACCTGCCTGACACGGACACATTGAGTAAGACTGTCCTTTCTAAGAAGTTATTGCAACCACTGTTCTTTTTCTAAGTTATTTAGGTTTGCTTATTCCTAATATCACCTAGCACAATTTTTTTCTCCACTTATATCTTTATTGTAACAGTAAGTGTCACCGATGCAGCAGCAAGAGCAACCTAGAGAAAAGATTGCAACTCATTATCATTCATTACTGTAGTGAAGAGAGATTAGAAACATAATGGAAACTGAGAAAAGATGTACCTTAGTGTCACTTACCTTGTACTTCTCTCAGAGCCAGGAACTTCCACAGGCTGTGATAGTGTCTCGGTCACTGACTACCAGTCAGTGATCCTGGGGAGGTCACTTGACCTTCCAATGACTTCATTGCCCCAGTGTAAGCTCAGATAAAAAGTACAATCACATGGAAACCTAGTGCTGTATTTCAGGAGAGCTTTTCTGCTTTTACAACTATATTTCTGAGCTTATGTAGATAGAGCTGCTCAGTGATTTATAGTTATTTAATACTTCCCATTATGAGACCTCACTTTCAGATGTTGTAACTTTGCCAAATTCTAATAGTCTGAGCAAAAATGTTTCATGTTGTATGACTGCCACAGTGTGACAAAAGAAGTAGTAGTAATATTTAGAATTTTAAGGATAATTTCTAAAGACGAAGAGTTTCTAAAGAAAAAAAACTGGGGTTCACTGTATTAATTATGACAACAGTATCACAGACAAGCCCTCTGCTTTGGCAGAGTAATATGATATTTGTCAGGAAGTGCCATCTCAGCTGGGAAATCATCTTTTGCCACCATCAGAAAACCTACACTTTTTGAACAAATTATTCAGTTTTGTAACAAATCTGTTTGCTAATATTTACTGGAAAATAATTTCAATTCAGAGGCTAAGTTATCTGAAAATTGCCATCAACATATAGGATGTCCTACTCTATCATTAGTCATAACTAGCTGGGCCAACACACAGGGTCTGTGTGTGATCTGAGCATAGCTCAGCACCTCACACCTCCTGTGCAGGACGGGAGTGCCTGTGTGATAGCTCTGGTCCAGAGAAAGACTTACCCTTCAGCACCTCTGTCCAATGGTGGCCTTTAGTTTTGCAGTAGTACCTGAATCATGAGAAGAAGAATAAACCAGTGAATGTTCAAATATTTTTTATTTTCTGGGCTCGCTACAGTCACACATTAGCTCACATTAAGGTGAGGAAGAGCAATAAGTCCAGACTCCAACAACAAATAACTTATAAAATTATTCTGGGAATGAAACTATGAACAAGTTCATGTTGTAGCTGGATGGTGCAATGATAGCATGTGAAAACAGATTTGATCTGTTTTTATTTTATGCCAAGGTCTTATGCACTTTGGATACCTACCACAAGGAAGACCCAAGGTCTGTACTGATTCTGGGGTTTTTGTCCAATGACTGAAGGACACGCTGCGGCATCATTACCTTGCTACTTCAACAACACTGATCCAAACAGAGTCAGACAGCCTCCATATGACAAAATTCTGCTTCTTGACTATAATACAGCTTCATACTCTGAGACCTACTGCTTTATCAGCACAGTCACAGGTTTTTCTGACTACAGACTCAGCTTATAATGTGAGGTACAAACATCCAAGTGGTCTCTACATGAGCTAGATGAAGTAGAAGTTTATCTGTGAATGTACATAGTTCCAGCTTTGCCCTACGATGTCTACGCTGATTCACTAATACCAAAATTAGTTTTAACTGCACTGAATACCTCTACTATGCAGTATGCCATATAAACTCGTATATTGTGAAAGAAACAGTGACCAGAATTCAAGCTTCCAGAGAGGAGCTTGATGACTGACACATGGCATGTTCTTTCCTTCTCCTGTCAATGGCACTAATAAATAATCTGTAATAGTGTCTCCCAAAAGCATGGGTTTGAAGATGGTAGGGCAAAAATAACCCCAGAAACATGTTCCTGGTCTTGGAAATCAAAGCTCCGAAGTCATTATACACAAATTCACCTTACATTTAGGATTTTCTGAGGGAGAAGAGAAGCAGACTGAGCCTGCCAAAAAGTGAACATCAGCAGGTTTCTCAGTAGCTCTTAGCATCTGTGTGGGTGGTATTCCTCCTGAGAGCACAGCCAGACAAGCATTGACGATGTTGGATCCCAGTCTCAGTATTTGAAAATGATCCAGGACAGTCTGACAAAACCTTTCTTTAGTATAAAAATGACGCCTTACTAAAAACTTCCTATGGTAGAATTCTTCATAAAATACCTGCCATAAGACACAGTTGGTCACTGAATTCAGGCAATGGATGCTACATAATCTCATCCACGAATTTACCAAGGTCTGTCATACTCTTAATTAAAGCTCATAGTTCATAGTTTAGGATTTTTTTCCCTACTCAACCTATTAGAAGGTTGTTCCAAAATTTAATTGATGGATAGAAGTCTTTGAATTATCATGCTAGTCCATGGATGGCATCTGTGCAACATGCCATGAGAAAATCCATATGGGGTCTGTCAACACTGCATCAATATGGGGTTCCCAGCATCTGAAGTGACATAAGATTTATCCATTATCTGTATTCCCTTTTTTATTCTACCTTATAAAACCAGCTCTTTTATTATGCCAATTGTTGACAGATCTTTCTTGCTGAGATCCAGAAGGAGCTTTGCACTGCATTTCCCTCCCCTGTGCAGAACAAGTGCAAGCTTCAAAATTCAGTAAGTTGAGAGCCATCTGTGCCTCAGTCCAGTAGCAGAGATCACCAGCAGAGATCACCTCTTAAGCACAGCACAGATGTGGTGAACTGTCTTCAGTCTGTTGAACAGCCACCAATGTGCATGGAAAAATTATGAAATGTCACATTTAAAGAGCTGATGTCTGTTGTGAAACCCACTCTTCTCTGTGCAGATGTAGGTAGCATCCCCAAATATTTTAGGCAGTTAAACAAGTTAATAGAAATTACAAGTAAAAAGTAATTTAATCTAAAAATGTTGTTTAGGGCATAAGTAGTTCCTAGTGGTTTCTGGTTTTGGAGTTTTTTTTAAGTAGTGTTTATTAGAGAAAAAATACTGCTATTATTGCCTTTTTCAAAATAAAGTACTGCAGCTGCTAATGCAAGCTCTAATTAAATGCACAAGCCTGAATTTGATATTTGCTTGTGTCTCATGTCATTTCTCAACTCAAACTGCAAGACAGACTCAAACCTGACACCTCTGGATCCTTCATAGAATATTCTTCCCTCTGTACAGACTTCTCTGTCATAAAAAATGTGGCTCAGATATTTGTGTGTGTATGTGTGTGGGTAATGGATGGAAATTTAACTAGCTTTTATTATCCACTGTTAGTATTAGCCTAAATCTTTTGGTTAGTTGGGGGTTAATTGCTAAAAGGTTTTATGGTATATCTAATTCAGTCAGTCATCCTTCTATGCCATGAACCCTACCAGACTGCCAGTGTGCCCTGAACTCAAACAGGGGGTAAGAGCCCATCAGTTATTTAGTATGTGCTAGAAGCATGCATTTTCTTTTCACTCCATGTGAAAATAGTTAACCACAAGGAAAGAGTCCCACCCCTCCACTTTGCAAAATGGTGAAATTAAGTTTTCCGTACAGCTACCAGGGGACTGCAGTAAATTACCCTGGTAACAGAGTTTACATTGATTCTGAAAAAAGCACTTGTCCATATGTAACAACGATAACCTTTTAGAAGGTTTGGAAAACAAATCTGACACCCCATTAAAAGGCAAATGATTTTTTCTCCGCACAAGAAAAAGAAACTTTTAAGACATAGAAGGCTATTAATAAATAATGGGTCTTTTTTATAGGAAAGGCTGACATGAAAGCTTAAGCTATAAACTGTATCAGAGGCAGTATTTTGACTTGTGTGGTTTATTTGTCAAAGCAGTGAGATGGGATCTCATTTTTATTAGCTGCACAAAAGATATTTTATTGAATGTCACATTGTAATTTGATTTTAAAAGGAATAGAAAAAAATTACATTTTCTCAGATACGTAATACTCCAAAAACATGATAGTCATACTAACCACTAACCACAATGAGTAGCAATATAAGCCCTACAAAATATACATTAGTACCTTACCAATGCAAATGTGTATTTTGAGATTCCATGTACCAGAATATTTTTCCTGAATCTGATTTCACTTGCTACTGTCAGAATAATATATAAAAAATATATGCAAGTTATTAAATTATGTATGTAAACAACTAACATGAGATTTAGATTTGAGAAGAAGGACAGCGTTTAATATTTTAAAATTTGTCTTCAACCTCGTTCACATAGTTTATTTCTTTACAAGAAAAAGATCATAGCTGAATGCAGCAGAGAACAGTGTTTAATACCTAGATATAATGGGGATAGGAACAAAGACTCTCAACATAATGTAAAGAAGCCTGTGTAAGTTATACTCTTTCTCACTTTGCCGTTGACTCCCTGGAAGTTGTTTAGCCTTCTTTGGTCGACCTCCATGTCCATATTTGTAAGCCCTACTGCACCAAAGGTAACAGGGAGGCTCAGTGTCTGAAGAAAGAAAGTTGCAGCTTACAGTACTGTTTCTGGTGCCACTTTTGTCACAAAAGACTGACATCATCCATGGGTGGATGGGCTTGGTCCTGGGATGAGAGCATTACCGTGGAGTACTCGTCCTCTTCTTTTCCCTTCCAAAGCCACCTAATCACACCGTTCAGCGCTGTCACACACTGATGGTGAGCCCATACCCAATATGTGCCAGCCAAATGCATTGTTGCAACACATCAGTAGCATCCACTACTGCTTAAACTATTCAGTATAACTCAACTCCCCCAAAAAACACACCCTATTCAAAATCAAGGTCCTACTGATATGGATACATATTTTAATTTTTAATATTTTCATTAAAACTAAGCCACTGAATTTTTATATTTACTTCACCTAGAACCTCACTTTTGGTCATCCACTGGAAGCACACAGAAAGTAGTTTTCCAACTGCTCAATTTCCACAAGTGAAATAGAGGGAAAACAAAAGGAGAAACATTGGTAGGTGAACCAAAATCACGTTGAAAAATGGAAGTAGAAAGATGTGTTCCGCAATCCCACTGCTACTTCACCAATCTAAAACCTGCTTATCCCACTGAAGTTGTCACTGTCCCCTGGACCATTAGCAATCCTATATATCTTGCAAGAGTCTCTAACTTCTCAGCCGGAAGGAGGTAACGTTAGCAGCTCCTCCTTCAGGATTCAGTAACTGAATTCGGCACCCATCCTTGGATAATCTTATTTAGATAGAAACAATTCTGGCAGAAACTTCACACAGTAAGAACTTCACAGACAATTAGCAATCCACAGTCCTCACCAGGGATAGTTTAAAACCTGATACAAATCCCAGCGGGAAGCATGCAAGCAAGATACATGTTAGGCCATCCCAAAAGGTGGGATTCAAAAACAGCCAAGGAAAATTCAGCGCCAATAACTTGCAACAGCTTTTGCATTCCTAAAATATTTGAGATTAAAAATCAGTAATGACCTTCTTTGGTATCATAGTGTTTATTTTTTGGGCACTGACTAAAATGATGGGATGAAGAATGCACAAGCGTATCTACAGTTGCTAGAGGGTTCCTTCTGTAAAGTCCACATAGGGGTGTTGAAACATGCTGGAGTATCTTTCAAGGCATAGAATTTCTTTAACACTTCAGTGCAGATTTATTCCCTCTCACTTTTATAATTTTCTTTTTCCCTTTCAGCATGATTTTGTTCAAGAGGTGAAATGAAGATTGATTTCCCAAACTGTATAATTTGGTGATTGGGCTATTTTTCTAAGTAGACGTTCCTGTAGGTAAAAGAAGAGGATTGTCAAATTTTGTTGGTTCTCAGGTAAATGCTATTTCAAAATCAGATCCCTACCATTTCCTCTTCCAGCTGGTTTTGAAAAGAAAGCAGTAGCTACCACCTCCCTGTGTTAAAAGCTCTCTTCAAGAGAGCTGTAAGGTAGCTATAAAACAGCTCGAGTGCTCAGAGGAACTGAGATGGGGAAATGTCACTTTCTGGCAGCTGGCTGGGGTGAAGCCAAAGTATGGTAGTAGCTGATGAGCCTGAAAAGATCAAACCAGGTCTGAACACATAGAAAAGCATGACTCCGTGCTCTGGGGACCCCTCCAGTCAAACAGAGAAGTTCATAGAGGTTCTGGCTGGTTGTGGAATTAGACAGGAGTACCTGATTGCACTTTTGAAAAATTCTTATGTTAGGCCTGAATGATCTAAGGAAGCATTACACTCTTTACTAAGACCATAGAAATTTCTGGAGGTGAAATCAGAAGGTGTGAACAGAAATTCTGCAGAGCGTAATATGCAGATGCTTTCATAAGAGGTAAGAGAGATTTAGAACAAGAACCTCAACAGCAGCCTCCCAAATCCTCAATGATCCTAAGAAATAGCCTCACTCCAGAGGTCCAACAGTAAACCTGTAATTTGCAGCTAATTCTACAAAATGTAGAAAAATATCCAAATAGAAAAATGTTGTGGGTTTAGGGTGGGGGTTTTGGGGTTGTTTTGTTTGTTTTTGTTTGGTTGGCTTATTTATTTGTTTTAATACACCCAAAGGTGTGTAAACTGTTGGGGCTCACAGACTCTTTTGGTGGACTGGGGCTTTTTAAGGTAGAAAATATCAACAGGTAATATCAAAGTTAAATGACAATACCACAGTACCTCCCACTTGCCTTACCTATTTGTATCTCTCAAATCTTTCTTTGGCCACACACAAGGGCCTCCAGTCTGTCAATAAATTTTGGAACATTCTTAGAAAATACCCATTTGTGACCATTAATACTTTTTTTATCTTGGGAGAGATCAGTCCTTCCATTGCACATGTGTAATAGCACCAATGAGTAGAATAAACCGCATGACTGCTTGTGTTTCCTGAGTGGTTTAATTGAAATACCAAATATTCCTATGGCTACCACATGTCTGATTTTCCCAGCCAGTCACACTGGGCAGATGAGGGCAGCTCATGCCCATTAGAGACAATGCCTTTATTCTGCAGACAAACTCCAGATGAGAGGGATTCAGGTTACCATAGAGGAGCACAACACCTCCCACACATGTACCTCTAAATTACAATCTTGCTTTTGGAAACGAAGGATTTCTGAGAGGTCAGCTGGGCACCTCCCCATACCCTCTCCTTCCTATTGTTTATTGCTACTCAACTGTCAGGGGTACCTGTACCCCTGCCAATCTTATTATCATCGGTTTCATCTGATCAGTAGCATACTTCATTTGCCAATTAGCATATCCTAATTATTACTGGGCACCTGACAGTGTCCACAGCAAATTTTGCCGGGAAGAAAGGAAATGTGCCCACTCTCCTTGATGACTGGAGTGTCCAGTAGTGCTCCCTGCCTCTACCTTACCTCTTCCACCAACCTATTAAGGCAAGCATACATTTCAGGGCTGCTTTGCTAAATGACTCCCTGAAAGCATCTGCTAATGCATTCCTGAAGCAGCTTTTGCACACTTGGACTTCAGCTACAAGCACAGGTCGTATGTGTTTGTTCCTGGCATTGGACCCACAGACTAGGTTGCTCTACCTGCACCACTGCTGTGGTGTCTCTCTCATCTTTTCATGTCCTACAATGAGCATGGGAATACAGCAAATATCCAAGCATTTCAAGATTCGGCCTGTATCAGCAGTTTCTTTGGTTTCTCTGTAGAATGGTGATAAAAAACATTCCTCTTACAACATTATAATAAGGGATCTGGCCACTTTTGAAGCACTTTAATATCCTTTTAGGAATAGCACCATAAAAATATAGTGTAACTAATGATGTCTTTCACATTTTTAGTCTGAGGACTTTTGTTTATTAATTATAAGGCTTAAATGAATTTCAGATTTTTAAATTCTGCAGATGGGGACTAGCACATCAATATCCAAGTACTTATTAGATTTACAAGAACATTGACTTTAAGGGAATTCAAACCAGATTTCTTTTATTAATATTACACTGTTGTGCCAATCTCTCAGCAGTTGGTATGTTATGAAGAAAACATCAGAGGGGTGTGGTAGTTGTCTGCAAAAGTTCAAAACAACACCATGGCTACAAACTTGATATTGCTCATCTTGGTCTAATATTCCCAACCTTTTCTTGACCCAGGACTCGTAACCAACAAAAGGAAAACATGAGGATGGCTCTTAGAGGGGTTTTGTTTCACCTAAGCTCAAGATGTCTGCCATACAAACCTCTATGCCTGGAGTAGGCGCCATCAGTTCCCTTCAAGGTCAGCAAAAGGACTATGCTTCCATTTTGTAGCTCATTTGAACAGATCATCTTCTTCAGGGTGAGACAAATTGTTCTCAGAAAAACTGGCCAGCACAGATGTAAACAACTAATTCAAACAGATGAATCCTGCCTTCACTCTTATGTTCCTCATAAGCTCCATTAATTTACAAAGCTGGTGCATAGGAAGAGAAAGAGAAGTAGCTACTTCTGCAAATACTGAATATAGAGACTTGGCGGGAAAGAGTTACTGTCATCAAGGGGTCGCAGGTGACTGTCCACCCACTTCCTCACCCACTAGAATGACCCTTGAAGCATCAGCTGGGAAAGGAGCATTGGAGCCTGTTAGAAGCCGTGCTGGTGGGCCAGGCATGGGCACTAACTTCCCACCAAGGCTTCCGGGAGGAGCCAGGAGCAGGACAGCACGGGGTTTTTGGCACTGAAGCAGCACGTCCTCTCTCCCTTCATGCAGAGCACTGTTACCTTCTCTTGCCTGCAGCTATAAAAATCTCTTCTGTTATTAATTATCTTCAAACTTTTTGAAGTAAGAACAGCTTTACCACGTTGTCCCTGACACTGAAATTCACACTATCAGAATTATGTTATTTATTATTCCTTTGCCCCATTAAGAACTTAGAAGTTTTATTTTTACTAATTGCCAGAGATTTGGTGGCAATTTAGTTGGTTTTCTGAAAGTTACCTTTCATTAAGCTGGAGTGTATCACTTTCAGAAATGCAGTAGTGTTTGCCTGTCATGTGAGCACTATTAAAAATGCCCCCTTTTGATGTGCAACCCCTTTAAATCTCTCTATATATGTGAAAGCCGTCTGGCTCTAAGGCAGGGGTTCTTATTTGGTTTTTTTACAACCTAACAGAGAATAAAACTAATAATTATTTCTCATTCTTTAAAGATTGATTTATTATCAGTTCCAAAAACATGCCTTTTCGTTTGGAAAGTCATTTGCTCAGTTATGATTGGATATAAACAGCTGCTAAGGGTCAGCACAGGCCTTGGTGCTTGTTATTGCTTGCACTCCTTATGATTTTAGCTCAGCATAACTAGCAGCGGTGTCCTGGGATTCCAGAGTCTGTACTGATTACCAACAAAAGCCTCTTTAAGATCAGCAGGAGTAGTCTAGGGACTAATGGTGCCAAGGCAGTCTGAGGTACTGGAGCAATGCCCCAGGTCATAAAATGAGCAATGGCAATTGCCCTGTCCTTGTTGATTTTATCAGCCTGAGAGTGTTTTAGTATCACACAGAAGACAAAAGGAATCCTTAGTCTTGAATAATATTATCAGCAAACATGATCTGTTTGGGGCTTGTTTTTTGATTTTTGTTTTCTGTTTGGTTTTGTTGCTGGTAATTTATTGTGTTCAAAAAGGCAGGTGGATGTCTTAGTTATGATATATATAAAGGCTTTACACCAGCAGCAGCTCCTTTCACTAGCTACTTTCTTAATATGTTTATTTTGGAGAAAGGAACAAAGAAAAATGGGAAGTTTTACTATTTTTATGTGTTTATATATGTTGTAAAATGTATATTATTCTTATGTATGAATAGCTAAGCTGTATGTCAAATTCACTTCATCAGTAGAGTTTTCATCCTGGCTTAGGCTAAAATGAAAATGATCTGTGACTACCTCATCTCTCACTCCATATGAACATTTCAGAAAACTACTGTATGACTGGCACTCTGTGCAAAATGCACAGGGATCAAACTGAAGGAGTGTTCAGAGTCCTTGAGCTGTGATCATCTGAATGAGGAAGATTTCAAAGCATCATGGGAATTCCCCAGAAGGTACACCAGAGATGAATTTGGCCTTTAGAATGAGATTTTATACATCTCATTCACATACAGCAAAATGTTTCATCACAAGTTGAGACACTTTTTAAGAGAGTCTTAAAATTAATCCCAAATGAGGAAGCCTCTCTCTGAATGAGTGAAACTTGGCAGATTTACAAATTCAAACTAAGATGCATTAGTAGATCTTGTGTAGAGAAATTTGTATAATATCTGCCTACAAGATAACTGGTTAAAATCAAGGCTAGCAGTCACATTTCTACTGAATTAAATACATCATAGAAATAACACTTATCAACAAGTGTTCTGAAGTACTGGCTATTCCCACTTCCAGTAATAGTCACATATTTCAAGTGCACTTAACTCAGTTGCTCTCAGGCCAAGATTTGCTAAAGAGCTTGGGCACCAAATTCACTTGGTTTTTAAATAAGACATGAGCTCCTAAATAACTTGCCCATTTTTGAAGAAAAGGTAAATAAATTGGGAAAAAAATCCTCAAAGTAGTTTCAAGGAGCCAAGACAAGGATTTTTTTTCTATACATGAAAAACACAGAAAGCTTGGGAAGACCAAAAAAATGGTCTGGAACTGTAAGCTTGTGAATACTTTGCAGATAGTTTATATTTTTTATGCATAATTTTAATGATATCTGGCACAAATCATCACTAATGGCAATCCAGAGTTCAAATGGGAAGAGCACAGATTTTATGGCATAATTCATTTCTGGCAGCAGTGGAAACTTAAATCAAGATTCAGACAATTACATAAGCAGAGTGGAGACGCTTTGTCATACATCACTTCTGCCTTGGAATTGCCTGTGTGCTCTTTCAGCTACCTCTGTTGCTCATCTCTAGGTATTCATGCAAGGTATCTAACAGGATATTAATGAAAGGTCTCATTGTAAACGATGCAGTGGACAGAAACATTGAGCACATTATTAAGCAGGGGAACATAGACAGAGTCAAAAAGGGGTAGAAGTAAAATGGCAAAAAAATGGAATAGTAAATGTATTATCAAAGGAAAACTCAGATAAAAAGACAGTTTCCACTACATACACATCCCTATAAGAAAGCAGAATATATGTTTTGTGGCAAAATGTCCAACAGTGTGCAAAGAACTCTTCATATTAAGACTGAACAATATTGAAGTCTTCCTTCAAATTTCTCATGTTTTGACTGACACACAGGTAGACCTCTTTCACATCAACATTCACCTGAAAGTTATGAAAGGTTTTCGAAAAGAGATATCTCTGACCAAGGAAGATCAGAAGAATTCATGGACAGAGGGAAACCGAATACTTGAGCTAAGTGCCAAACTTATAGCCTTCCCATCTTTCCTATCTCCAGTGGCCTTTCTATCTTTCTAATGTTCAATCCAGCATGGGTCAACACCCAGGGTTTGCACTTTTAAGGCAGGCAGTGGGTTCTATTAGTCAGTTAAATGAAAACGAGGTTTGGTTTTCCTCATGTATCCATTCCCTTCTTAGCCATCTTTAGGAGCTGAATGTACCTCAATTGCCTGACCTAAAGAACAAATGTTTCTTGCAGGATTAGACAGAGAGAGAAAGGCATAGCCCAGAGCAGGAAGTTACACTCTCTCCCTCAGCACACCTATGGCCAGTTCTCAGCCTGCTCTTTCTGTCTACACCAGGTAACAGCTCTGAGAGGGACACCATACTGAAACACTCTTCACGGGAGAAATTTTAGTTGGACAGTTCCCTAATGGTATTTCCGGAGTCCCTGCGGGATGACCAGTCTATCTGTAGCAACTTTTGAGGTTCACTGTAATTCACACAGAATCCTTTAACCAACTGTATGGAGTACGACTGTGCTTCATGGAAATACCAAAAGGTAGTGCAGCTCAAATTTCCATAACCCTCTGAATGAATGGTCATGATAATAACCAAGGAAAACTTGAGAGCCCTTGAGTTCTGTTTGTTGCTCAAGACTTTAGCTCAGGGCCAAAACACGTCTATACTCAACTGATTCTCATGTCACTCTGTGGAGAATAACCTGGCTAATATCAAATTATTAAGAGCCAGTAAGTGTTCAGTCTTGCTATATAGAAAACACACTCACATTATGTATGTTTCTGGCTTTGGATTTGGTTTTCTTTAAATGAGCAGTGTCTTGGTTGAACACCCCATTTCTTTTTTTTTATCAAAAATAGTCTGATGGAGATGTGTGGGGAAGAGCTGGTGCACACCTCAGTTTGACTTCGGTGTGGCGTCAGGATGACTCAGAGAGACTCCCACTATACTAAGAAATATCCCTACACACTTGTGTAATGTTGCCCACCTCACAATCAGCCTATCTACCAGCATTAGGTTATGTAGCTGCCCTAACATGTCTTTTGCATATTTTTATGCAATTGCATTTCTTTCCTTTAAAAAACCACAGCTGAACATAAAAATGTCTGTTTACCTAAGACAACCTAATAATCCAGAATCTTCAATTTATTTCCAAAGTTATTCAGACCACCTTTATTTTTCTTGACACTTTTTCAAATCCAGAAACCAAAAGGACATAGTTTCAGATGTGGTTTCTTTTATAATTCTTCTCTTTTTAACATTCAGTGCTACTTTAAAGATGTGTCCAAATATGGCAACATGTTGGCCTAATTTTGTGAAGACAATGACAAATAATAAATACTGATGAAAGAGGAGAAGTAGAATACAAGCTGTTTCAGTAATATCTAGGATTTTCTTTTTTATTATTATTTTTCTAGGAAACAGAAAACTAGAAATGCCACGGAAGTTTTTTAGCCTTGGAAACACTTCTATGAGAAAGCGTGAACTATTGTTTTCAGCCAGATGTGTAAGTTCTAAATGATAACGTTTATAAATGCTACCCCATCAAACAGTTCACACTGCCAATATCAAGCAAAGAGATGTCTTTCAGAAGCAAAAACGAAATATATCGGGAAAAACATTATGTGCCTAGTCCTTATTCAAAAGTAGTAGAGGATCTTGGGGCATGAATCAGGAAGCATCAATTAATTAATTGAAGACAGTGGCAAGCAGATTCAAAAGTGTAAAAATAGGTGGCATTTTATCTCTAGGACTGAATGGGTAGGATTCTTTTTATAACTCCATTTTCTCTAACTGGAGTCTTATGCTGCACCAATGAAACCCAATATAAAGTACCTACCATAATTAGATTGTGATCAGTTAGAAATTAAAAAGCAAAACACACATTTCACATCAGTTACAGTACTCATCCCATAGTGCCCTCAGACAGAAACATTTTGGTGAAAAGGTAAAAGGTGCATTGGTTGCACAGCTTGTAAAATCTCAGTGATTGCAACAAAAACTGCTAGTGTCTTGCTTGTGTATACCAGTTGGTAATTCCAAACAGAGGTACAGAAGAGATGGAAAGATCCTATATTGAATACTATGTAAGAATAAAGGCATACACATAGATTCCTGTACAGGCAGTAGTTGCTGTATACAGACACTGTTGTTACTAGCTATATGTGCCCACTTTCATGGGACAAAGGTGTGTGAAAAAATACAAATGTGGGTCATGGTCCTGACATATGGCCCATGTGTCCTGGGTGAGGAAAATCTCTCACACAGTGCTGTTTGACGCCTGCTGTTTAATTCTACATGTGGGACCTTATACTGAACAAGTGTAATCTTGAAATTGGAGTCCTCATGAGAGTCAAGGCCTAATTTGATAGTCAAAAGACATTTTTGAAGGATCTCTACTTTGCCTAATGCAGATGTACAACAGGGATACTGCAGGGGTCTGAGGTTGCTGGTGGGCAGTTGAACTGGGTGATAACAGGAAAGAGAGAAAACATAAGTACAGAGCACAGCAGGCTGGTGGCTGTGAGTATATTTGGTAGACAAAGGCACAATGCAGCATATGAGTCTGCAACCCTAGACTCTTTTGTCTGAACTCAGATACTAGTGACACTTTGGGGAAACTAGCAAGGAGCACTGGAAGCCTTTTAAACCATGTGTCAAACAATTTCTCCTAATGCCTGTTTTGAAATAAAGCCTGTCCTCTAAAAAGCATGTGACAGGTACTTCAACTAGATAAGATGATCTCCACAGTTTGCAGCATAACTGAGTGATTCATTTTAGGTCATAAGTTAATCTTCAAGTGATAAAATAGGCCAGAATTCCTAATAGTTATGTCCAGCTTCTCAATAAAACAGTAATCAGTGGAATACTGATAGATTGATGCTTGACCCACTGGATTATTGCTTCGAGTATATGTAAAAAATCTATTACATAGAGGGACTTTGCAGAGCAGAAGAGCTGAGTTATTCAGTCTGAGAGAGAGCAGAGTGGACTGCAGGATCAGGCAATGACTGCATGAAGGACACTGAGAGTCCTAACACTCCTTCTACTGTGTGACTATACACATCACTCCATATCTTCTCCCACTCTCCATCCACCCTGACCACTTACACAGTGAAATCTGTAGTACAGGGATGCTGAGTCTTTTCAACTTCCACATAAGAAGGTCCTCCAAACTGAAATTTTCAAATTATGAATGCCCTTAAACTTTTTATTATCAGCTAAATATTCATAAAACTCTATGTGAACATTCTTCCCTTCATTTGATGGTCTTATCTACTGGTCCAACACACAGACTGAGAAAATAACTGTCACCTAATTTGGAGCTGCTTTTATTTTAAATAAACATATTCCTTGACTAATAACCTGGTCACTAGGCAGTGTGCTACTGGATTCATATTTGGCTCCAACCCACTGTAGACCAAGTAATCTCAGGCATGTGAGTCATTAGAAGAATTCCTCTGAATGTTGCACATATAATTTCAGCAAAAAGACTACCTCTATTTACCTCTCCCGGAATGGCTGTAGTGTAGACAAGCAGGCTCTGTTGACATTTCTCAAAACCAATTATTCATTTGTTAACAATTCGACTATTCTATTCCTCCTGTCTCCTGTTTAAGGTCATGCTTTTCAAGTAGATATTTTAAAGCATTACTATGCAACCTATACAAAGACCTTATTATTGCAAATCAAATAACATATAGCAACTAATCACAGCATAAAAAGATAATTAGATTGAATATTCCCATTGAAGAAAATGCCTCTTTAACTTCTTTTGCATACTGGTGTATAAAACCTTCTCTCTCATCAAGATATACTTTAGCCTTCACCTAGGCCACAAAAGGCAGTCTTTTTTCTATCTGTTAGTGCATCTCTAATTTAGAGCAAAGTTGTGTTTGCAGGATATTTCTTCAAATATGTTGTAAAGTGTAAACTTAAAGTTCAGCATTTTTATGAATATTTGCCAAAAGTTGTGGAATTTTAATCAAATATATTACAGATATTTTCTATTAGGTCAGCTAACTCATCAGTGCTGCCAAAAAATAAAATACATTCCTTCCAATGCAGTCCCTAGTGATTTGCTTGGCTGTGCTTCAAGTGATTCAAGCCAGAAATATTTTTATATAATTTTACAATATTTATATCTTACGAAAAGCTGGACTTGCCTCTGATAAGGAGAAAAGTCCTGAAGATGACATAGGTGTCATGATAAAGACTATCTTGAACATCACAGCAGTCTATGACCTTATGCAGATTAGGGGTCAGCTAGCTCTTTCTTGCTACTTGAACTTCATTATAAGAGAAGTACAGACCAATATTGGAGCTGGCACCAGAATAGGACAGACTGTGAGAGTCTTACACAGAGAAGTACCTTACTCTGCAGGGGTGTTCCTTGACTTGAGTGGGCCAGCTTAATATGAGTCTGTATTTAGTGTGAATGAAGGTACTGTAAATTTCACTAGAAGTGAAAGCACTTCTGCATGACATTTCCATTCAAAATTGTTATAAAACAATTCTAACATTGATTTGAACTCATAGATTAGATGTCCAGATGAGTGAGATGATGTGGTAGCACCTCTTGCACCATCAGCTATAAGGAGAATGAAAAGTTACTAAACTCAGCTGCAGATGTCTGAGCTCCTGTGAAATCAATCCCACACAAGATCACCTGTTGGAATACAGCAGTAGATAACATACTAACTAGAATTTAGGTATAGGTAAAGTGATGTCACTACCACCAAAACACATTGGATCTTCTTAGAATTAAAATTAATTTATGTTTGAGGAGGAATTCTGAAACACTCGAGTAAGTTCTGGTGGGTTTGTTTTCCATTTGCAGTGTTCGCCAGATCAAAAGTGTGATGACACTAAAAGCTGACTGTTCATTTGACATTTCTGTTTGAGATCAGGAGAAGGAGAGAGAGCTTATTCTCATGAGGTTTCCAGCAGATTTCATGTCAAAGAGGTTAGAATAGTTTGAATAAACTCCACATAAACATCTGGGGCCAGATTCATGGGATATTCCAGCTGCTTTGGAGCAATTTGGTGACACAAAGCAGCAGTAAAACCCACTTTACTGGCCATTTAAGTCAAGTTTATGGCTGCTTTGCATTCCCAGAGCAGCTCAAAACAGCCAATACCAGTGGAACTCTGAATTTCTGGGCTTTGAGCTGCAACCTAACTCTAAAATCCTCTAATGTGTCCATTTCTACTAGACATAACATCCTAACTCAGCATGTGTGTGTTCATCATCGCCTTTGTTTACAGCATGATTGTAATGATCTAATTAGGAACTAAAAGTACTTTCAGTCAATTAACACTTCTTGAAGTTTGAAAAAAACACAGGCTTCAATGGGTTCAAGTAATCATTCTGTAAAGAAAAGTAGCATTTTCTTTCTGATTAATCTGTTTCTCAGGATGCACACTGTAATTTCAGTCCCTGTAATATGGCATAGCTCTTGCTAGTAGCAAACTATCAGCTTCACACTGAGTTTCCCAGACCTGAAGCTCGTCAGGCTTGCCCTGTCTGGGCTTTTCTTGACTAGCTGGGAACTTTGCTTTTCTTGATTTATCATTAACAACAATTTTTCTAATTTAACGGGTACCTCTGGCTAATTTGTTTTACTTTTGTGTATCTTTATATGGTACCTCCATGATTTTACAGGTCTAACATATAATGATGTAGTTTATAGAAATACAGGCCTGGTGTGACAGCAGAGAAGTGGAGAG
Organism: Lepidothrix coronata; assembly: GCF_001604755.1. NCBI lineage: Eukaryota > Metazoa > Chordata > Aves > Passeriformes > Pipridae > Lepidothrix > Lepidothrix coronata. The sequence continues at coordinate 4,808,648 of NW_016690248.1, read as the reverse complement.
ACAGGATGCCATGTAAAGGAATACCTATGTGGGATGATAAGAAATATGTCACGCGCTTGGCACTCAAGACCCACAGCTATAAGCAACAGTTGAAGAAATGCACACCTGGGACTGGACAAAACTGGATTTAGGTAGAACTGACAATAAAAATGTAATATCCAGCCTACAAAAAGGGCACATATATAGTAAATTTGGACATAACTTAAAGTTGCAGACCCATGAGGAAAGAGCAAATATGTAACTATAAGTTAGTGAGCATATAGAAAAACCTTCAATGAAGAAGAAGAAACCATCAAGATGAACATCATATTTCTCCAGTGCAAGACAAGTCTCCACTGCACCCCCAGCATCCTTAACAGCAAAATGAAACCACCAGCCTCGGGACCCAAAGGAGCAGGAAAATGTTGAGCATAATAACAGAAAAAGGGGAGGAAACTGTGTGCATAACAATTTTAACTACATTATTAAGGAGACTTTCTGTATTAAAATATTCTTTTCTGAAGTAATTAAATTAGAACAAATGATTCTTGAATCATACTGTAAAGATTTTAGTTATGACAACAATAAATTCTTGGCTTTGTATATAAAGTGTGTTTCCTCTTTGTTCATGCACAATATTGTGAGTGTAACAACACATATAACAAAAAACAGCAATCACCCACCACCTCCCAGGAATCTGTAGAAATGCATTAAATGTTCTTGAACACTTTAAATATTATAATCATGAGTACTATGAGTACCATTAACAGAATGTAGTAGGAGGGCTAAATGAAAAATTGTGAAGAAATTAATAACCTTGTACTTAGAACAGGGTTTGTATTTTATATGTTAAATAAAGCTTGGAACTCCATACTACCTGTGAAGAGTAGAACAGTGATGAAGGACCAGTCAGTCATTCATTGGGGAAGCTGGGACTCCTGGAACCATAGCATAATGGTATTGGCTGCAGAAGCTAAATTAATGTTACACCAGAAGCCATATATTTCCTGTTTTTTTCTGTGCTTCATTTAACAACCTTAATATTCTTTTAACCACAGGTATTTACAGCAATGTGTATACAATATCTGTTTTCTCACTATAATTGTTTTTCGTTTTCTGCCTGTCCATTAATAGGGATGGATGGAGCAATTAAAACACAACTCCACTTCAGAGCATGCTGTAAAACCCAGGAGGAGCTTCTGCCTCTCGGAGTGCCAGAGGGCATAGCTGGCAGCAGCTGTGCCATTTCTTCCAAAAGTGTTATGTATATATATAAAAATTTATGTATATACTTTTCTGCAACTAATTATTTCAGATGGACACTCAAAAGGAAGCAGAAGCTATGACTTGATTTATTTTAAAATGCCTTTATTGTCTATTAGTACATTATGTTATAGCCAAGGTAGATTTTTTAAAGGAAGGTGAAGGTAAAAGGGGACAGATTCCTTAATCTCCATCACCTTAGAATACCTATAAGGAAACACTCCACTATCTTGCCATTATTATTTCTGCATACAAGTTTTGTCCAACAATATATTCCCATCTCTGAGTCCATTTGCACTATTTTTTCCTCTCTTTTCTTTCATTGTATTTTTTAAAGTGGTTATAAATGTGCAAGAAGTTGATTTCAGTCCTCATTTTCAACTACAATAATTTTAAATATAATAGAGAAAATGTTGCATATTTGCAATGTACATATATTGCAGTAGAATAAATATATATCATATATTATCAAAGTTAGAACATCTAGGTTGATCTTAGTACATTCATTCTGTTTTTCTTTGGAAAGGTTGCTTCCTCTAATCTTAAATAAGAAATCTTTGGCTGATCTATGGATTAACTTATGTTTCAACTGAACATATTTCTTAGGCAATGAGAAAGAGCAAAGGTATATTGTGGAACCAGCCAAAAATCCCAACTAGAAGCATATAGGAATGTGGGCTATACCAAAGAGCAGCTCCTCTGCTTCTCTGGGCTATCTTAGGCAGACAGAGGTTTATGTTCAACTCATCTCAAATGCAATGCCTTGAATCTCTTACGCAAATAAAATGTTTTCATTTGAGCTATTCTAATTCCTCACCTAATTGTTATGTCAATTTTTACTTATAGCATACTGAACAATTCCAGACTTTTATTAAAAATTATGTTTTGATTTTTAAAAAAAAGTTTCTTCAAAACATCACACTGAAAATTCACAGCCAGCTCTATACTTAATCTATAACCAATGTCGTATCACACTTCAATCTATATCAGGATTAAAGGGTGGGCTCAGTTCAGCGCACGCTGTGTCTCACCTAAAAAATCCACTGCGCAGGCTCGAAGGGTTAATGACCTTTCCCAAATCTTCGCTCGCGAAGACTGGCCATTAAGCACACACTATATCAGTAAAGGATACATAACTGAAAGGACTGATGTCTTTTCCACAGATCTGCTGTAGTTTGGTTTATTAATTAATTAAAATGAATGAGATTCTTCCCTCTTAATTCCATCCACCTCACTGCTAACCCATTTATTACATTTTGTCATATTACAACACTAGGTTTTCTGTGGAGGAATATGTGATTTGGGGTTGTTGGGGAAATGGGGAGAATTATTTTATTTTACAGTATTTAGTTCTCTGCAGCCAAGATCCTTGAGTGTTTCTATAGTCTTTGCTCCTCTAGCTGTTTCTATGGTTCCAGGAACAATGACAATGAAAGAAAATACACAATCAGTTGTACTTACTTATTTTAAAATGCTTCTTTTTCTACAGCATAATAAAAACCAACCATGAGCCTCATGAGCATAATACAGAAGACAGTATTTTAGTACATTTCATACTCTATTATACTTATCTTTTTAGCCCATACATCAGATTTTAAAATTAAGGTAGAAATACCATTTACTTAAATAAACCATACCACAAATACAGGGAAAAGCCATTGAGAAGGATTAGCAGGGAGACAGCTTTTGGAATGTCTGTGTTAGCACAGTATATTACATTTAAAAATACACAAAGTTAAGGACATCACGTTTGCTTCTTTATTGTTAGCTGTCTGATAGGCTATTTATTTCAGAAAATAGTGATTGAATACTGGCTGCCAGGTAATAAGCTTTCTCTAGTCTGTTATAGGAATTAAATTATCAGCAATCAGTAGTGCTCCTGGTAGCCATGTATTATGTGTACAACGCACTAGCTGTCCTTTAAATCAAGATGTATCTTTTAATCAAGAGTATCTTCTATCCATAAAGAATTCAAAGTTGGTGCAAGCTCAAACCAAGTTAGAAATAAAGACAAAGGCCAACTCATTCATGAGTTAACATGACTGGTGCTGTAACAGTTATCTTCATTTCTCTGCAAGCATTGAGCTTGCAGGACCCTGGGTAGCGTCAGGGCTCTGTGGGGCAGTCATTCTCCTGTGCTGCCCTAGAGATTTAGCAGGAAGCATTCAGCAAGCTCCCTGCTGCACCATGTCCTCTTCACTAATTTCACTAATGAAAGGGTCAATCATCTTTGGAGCAAGGTACCATACTGCCTTTTGCTTTCTCAAAGAAGAGGTTAAGCCTCTTGATACAAGCTCAGGAGAGCACTGGATATCCTTCCTCAAACAGCAGCAAAAGAACTTCACCAAGACCTTTGTGGAAAGCAAGGTGGAATCAGAAAGAGCTGGGATTTGTGAGCCACCGTACAAGGAAGCTTCATTAGGACTGCCTCAAGTAGTATCAGCTGAGAGACCATGCCTCACACAGGCACGCAGTGTCTGATTATCAGCATACCCAGACGGACACAAAGAGCAGGCATCCTTCCTGACATAAACAGGACCTGGTCTAATGAAAAGGGGCAATAGTACATATTAAGGCCATGGACATCTTGTTTATTTGATGCATTCTTTTGTAAAGTGTTATCTATAATTTTCTGGCTCTATGTAGGGGAAAATTAATCTCGGGAAGAAATGCAAAAGAGCCTGAACTGAACAGCGCATCTGCCTATGTACCCTTTTTGTCATATCTACCATAAACTGTTAATTCTTATGATCCAAAAAAACACATGCCACAGAACCCAGATAAGCAGGAAATAAACCCAAAACTCACTGATTTGAGGCATGCAACAGGAAGGATTACTTCACACTTTCTCATTAATCATCTCCTAAATACTACCCACTTGTGCCTGTCAGTGTTAGGATACAGGATACCAGATCAAACTGGTGGTTGCAGGATACCAGATCAAACTGGTGGTTATTTTATCTGTTCCCTTTTTCTTGAAACTTTGTTTTAAGATATTCTTAGAGATTTTCAAAACTTGACAGGACAGGGACCTGAGCAACCTGTTGGAGATCTGGACCAGAAGAACAAAAATTATTCTATGATTCTGATGTCCAGAGCATTTTTGCATAAAGAACTTCAGTCATGAAAGATGATAGAGTGCCATTTCAGTGCTGGAAAATAGGTTTTAACACAAACTTTCCTCACAGTGTGGTGCTAGGTGGACAATTGGACTGGATTATCTTGAAGATCTCTTCCAACCTTGATGATTCTATGATACTATGATTCTATCCTACATGGACACAGGAGGGTTTTATATGCTGAAGTTCATGACCAGTCAACCATTATTTGGATTTCTGAAACAAGAAGCTTAGCCCAAGGCATCATCAGAGTAGGTGCTGGAAGAAGGTGTTGTACTGAATGATTGACCATTCCATATTGATTTTCAGCTTTTCTCGAAGGCAGATCCACATTCAGCCAAGATCTAGTAGAGTAGTTATGTCTGACAAAACTTCCCAATAAGGTTCAAGAAGTCACATGCTGACCACTCATTAGTTGCTCTAGAGGCAGTATTTGTGCTCATAGAAGATGTAGTAGAAAGCAGTAGAATCATTAAATCTCTTCTGGCTGCCCTCAGTGGGAAAAAAATTCTCCTTATACCCAGTCTGAATCTCTCTTATTTCAACTTCTGCCCATTATGTCTTGTCCTCCCACCATGCACTGCTCTAAAAAGCCCTTCTCCATCTCCTCAGTGACCCTTTTTAGGCAATGAGGGGGCTGTTAGGTGTCCCCAAGACCTTCCATTCTCTAGGTTGACTCAGACTAGCTCTCACAGCCTGTTCTCAGTGTTCCAACACTCCACTTTGTCCCTGGCTTTCCTGTATTGGGAGACCAAAACTGGACACAATATCTAGATGTGGCCTGATGAGTGCTGTGTGAAGAGGAACAATCTTCACAGTGATTTAAAGTGAAGATTCTTGGCTTCCTCATCAACCTATACATACTAACCCAATTCCAGCTGTTCTGATCTCACAGAGAGCAGAGACCAAACAGGAGACAGCAAGTTATCTCATGGCTCAGACATAGAGAAAGTTACATAAGGTACGTGGTTCTCTTTGTAGTCATCTGGAGAGCACTGTGTAGTTCCCTCCCCAAGGAGCTTCAGAGGCTAATTATTTTGATCTATACTGAAAAATTAGGAGAGATGTCTAGTGTGTTCATACTCAGCCTGGAGTTCTTGTGTGTAACCGAGGCAGCACCTTCGTCTTATATAGTCTTGAGTCCACTCTCAGCACAGAGTACAGCAATATGTCTCTGCTTCAGGAAATGCTCGGAGAAGTCTGGATGAGAGCACTCCTAAGAACTTGCTGCTACTGCTATTATACCAGGACACACTAAAATGCTTTGGACAAAATTAGGAACCTAGAGGTGAAGAGAGATTTTTCTTGTTGGTGTTGATACAAATGCACATTATTCCATTTCAGTGCTCTAGAGTCAGTACAGGATTAAGCTCCTTGTATGTATGTTACTTTTCTACAACACTTGCCCTGAAGTCAGCTAAAGCAAACAAATAGAAAATTGACATTAATCACGCATATACCTACAGCCCCTTTGCGACACTCCATATGATTTTTCCTGTGTAAGAGATTATTTTCTATGCTACTCACATTGACTTCTTCCTTAAGGACAGCAAGAGAAGGGCAACAAGAGTAGTGGCTGCTTACAGGAGGAACTTCCTGTCCTATTTCATGGGAACCAGTGCACCAAAAGAAATCCCAAAATGGCCAGGAAAAAACACAAGGTGTCAAAACACCTAGTCCTATCTTTTCCCAGCTTTGAAAACTCCACCAGTTTCTAGAGCAGCCATAAGAGAGCAACTGACTTTTCATGCTGTGAACCCCAGTCACCCCCTCTGAGAATCCCCCTGCATGACATTTACTTTAATAGGTCTAATTATAAAGAAATGCACTTTTCAGTCAGAACTGAAGAACCAGTAGGTTTTCTTCTTTAACATGCCAACCAGCTGTTTTGAAAGGTACTTCTCTAATCTCCTTCCTTCCACATGTTCAAACAGATGAAAGTAATTTTGTGCTCAACTGTCTATAAGTAATTAGACTGGGATGTAAAGGAGTCTTTATGTATCAGTTCAGAAAGAGCTACACTCTTAGCATACAGAATAATTATTAGCAATCTTCTTCATCTGTAAGGTATACCTTATGCATTTTACATGAGTTCCCATTATTAACATAACCTGACTATCAAAGCTCCATTGAAACTGGTGTCTTCTTTTTCATGTAACTGACTGAAATTCCCCAGAAATATAGTAATTTGAAAACAGCAATGCTGATGATTTGTTTCAGCTGTAATTTGTTATTTTTTTTCCTCTTCTTTGTTGTTTTCCTAGTAAAGACCTAAACCAGTGGGGCTCCAATATACACAAACAAGTGTTCTGCTTTTGCTACAAGATGGATATTAATATTCAGTGAGGGTCCTAGAATGCTGCCTTTTGTCAGTTTCCTGGGCTAAATTCCCTTAATCTTATTAATTAGGAGGTCACAAAAAGAATACTTTATTGGGAAATAAAATGTGTGTTCTAAAGATAGGTTAAACTAAATCCATGCATTTACTAGGAATGGTGTTGGCAGAATACTTCTTTAGGTCTGCCTCTGGACTGTGCTTGACACTTCTGTAAATGGGGTAGAGCAATTACTGATAAGTCAGAGGGGCAGAAGCGTCTTTTGAACTCTAGCTATTAAAAAGGTTGGAACATCTTTCACAAGAAAAGTAGGATCGTCAGGACTGGGATTGTACCCAGTGTAATGAAAGCTGGAGAAGAGGCATATGCCATTACAGGACTTGCACCCTTTCACATAGGAACAAACTAATCCAGGTTGGAAAGGATGCAGTGAAAGGCATGAAAGTACTTCCTTTTCATCCTACAATGTACTTCCTTTTCCTCCTATGTGGTAAATATTTTTGAAAGCAGATTGCTTCCTCAAACATATTTCTCTCAAACCCTCTCTCCAGAGCTACATACCATGACCACATCTTTCAAAGAAATGAAGTCTTGATTTTCTTAGAAATAAAATTCCATTTTAGTTTCTCTAGAATCACAAAGCATCCTCAGGAAATGAAGTCTGACTATTAGTATTTTTACTCCATCCAAAGATGGAGGAGAGATGGTTATTTGCTGACAAGCAGTAGAGAGGCCAAAAACACTCATTCTTTCAGTTACTGCCAAAGAAGCAATATTTTGCCCAAGCATACTTCAGAGGGATATGGCCTAAACCTCAAGAATTACATGTACTACATGTCAGTGCAATTGACTCAAATGCACTGTGTCTATCACTAGACCAGGGTACGCTCTGTGAATACAATCAGAAATATCACAGTTTTCATTTGTTGTTTTGACTGACAGAAACTATATTCTACAGATGTGTTAGAACAGCAGGCTCCTGCATTGAAGAGCTGATTGTCTAAACAGACCTAGAAGCAGCAAAATACCAAAATGAAACTGAAAAGCAAAGTGAAGATATGTCTATTTGTTATACAACTTGTTACTGCTGTGACAAGTGGTCCAGCAGGACAAAGTCAAGACATTTATCTGTCAAATCCACATCATGATGAAGGCATGTCAATGAAACACTGTCATACTAGATCAAAACATTATCCCACTGCAGCTCAGTCCAGTCTAGCCAGCCATACCCTGAAGGGTAAGAATAGCAATACGCCAGATATTAACATCTTAAATGTGCTGGGAAAGGCTTGAGAAAAGCCCTGATGTGGACTTAGCCCACTTCTAAATGGCCTTGTGAGGGAGGCAGGAGATGCACAGCCTCAGTGGGGTAAGCCGATGGCAGACCATGTGGCACACTCACTATCAGCTCCCAAAGCAGACACGCACTCTGCTGTAGTCAGTCTGTTCCTGACAAACCTAAGATCTTATTTTGTTTACTAGCTAGATATACACACCTGTACATACCCTAGTAAAAAATGCAACAGAAGCAGCACAGAGCATGTCTGCCACAGAGACAGCCCTTCACAAGTCTGTTTTTCAAAATTAGGAGTTGTGCACTGAAATCAAAGGGGTTGGAAATGTTACCCTATGACGAAGGTGAAAAGGAAGGATTATATTTGCAAAGTTTTAATCAACAAGGGTAAATAATGCTCCAGATTTAACTTTCAGATGGATAAAAGATTACTACTCACTAGACAGGAAAGGATGTGTTGAGAGAGAATAGCATCAGGCATGCATTTTTCCATTAGAAATCAATTAATCTATGTCTGCCCCAGAATTCAAGTCACATGACTTCATGCATAACACTTAACACATTCGAGACAGCAACATAAGTATCCCATGGAGCCACAAAAATATGGAAACAGAATAGGGCTGGAACTGTGATTATATCATGTGGTTTTGCTCTTCACATTATTTGTTTTCTTGGAGACCAAAGGTGTGTATGATACATTGCAAATGCTCTCTCTCTCTGCAAGTATCCAAAATAATGATTTCCATGTTATGTATTAGGGATGTTCTTGGATGTTTGAAGCACTTGGGAAAGAGTTCATTCCCACTTTCTCTGGAATGTCCTTACTAAACATTCCTTACTTTCCTCACACAGACTCCTGAACATGACAGAAAGCATAATAGGAAAGTTAAATATACCAAAAAAGCCAAATATTTAAAAAAACACCATAGTGAGGGAGATCAAAATTAGTTATCACCTGCACCTGAATACAATTTCTTTGCCTGGATAGGTTGTTCCCATCAATTCTAGGAAGAAATGTTACTCCTTATGTCCATTATTACTTGACTGATTTGCTAAAAGGCTGGTTGTGTGGTGAGTACCAAGATATGCAGGGGTTTTCCATCATTGCTTACAACAGTATCACTAGAGATCTGGAGATTTTTGTCCCATTGTACCTTGTCAGAAAGCAAACAAATATAGTGGCACATATTTCCTGGGCATGGGGAGGTGTCAAAGAGACCCCCAAGAACCTCTTTAAAGAGTCTGCTCTCAGCTGGCTATGCCCTAGCATACACCTATACTTACAGGAAGAACAAGGACACGGGGTCTTCTATTTAACCCCCCCCAAAAAAAAGGCTGCCAAAAGGAGAGTGAGAAAGGAGAAAAAAAAAAAAAAAAAAAAAAAAAAACAAAAAAAACCACAAACAAAAACAAACAAACAAAAAAAAACACACAAAAAAAAAAAAAAAAAAAAAAAAAAAAAAAAAAAAGGCCTTGCCAGTCACTAATAACAGGGGTTGGCTAAAAAAGCTGTTCAGTCACGCTAGAGGGAACATGGTAAGACTCTAAAAGAACAAGGCTAATACCCTGATAGCAACTTGCCAGCACAGGGATCTCCAAGATTCATTAGGGCCCTCTGAGACAAGAGGTCCTTGAAAAGGAAACTCAAAGAATCAGTGGATAAATAAATAAAATATTACTCCTTCCCTAATTAAAGAAGACTCCATGACAGGTGAGATAAACTTCATTAGTTCTAGCTGATATAACACAAAGGTGCTCAGTTGCTGTGTGGAATGTCCTAGAATGGGCAGAAAAGTGACAAAATACCCCATATATACCAGGACAAGCTTATGGCCACTCAGCTGCTATGTCAGACTGGCTTCTATGTTGGATGGCATCCTGAAGATCATTTCAAATATCAAGGACATACAGAGCTGAGTAAGTTGCTTAGAGTAAGGTGAATAGGTCAATAAACTGGGAAAGATGGAAATGCAGGATAAGTGTAAGTTATAAGGGAAACCCAATTTTTACCTTGACACATACCTCGAGTATTAATTTTTCTATCCAGATAAAACCCTAATAAGTAATGGGTGGTGTCTTCAGATATTTTTCATTATAAAAAATTGTTTTATTTTAAAAGATAAAATCTTTGTTTATTGAATCTAAGCAGTAGAAGAGGCTCTGCAGACAGGTCCTGCAGATACTAATTTTTCTTAAGGTTGTTCTTTGTCAGAGAATGAGTCATTCCTCTTCTTTTTTTCTTTTTTTGTTCACATTGTGACTTTTCCCTGTGTTTATTCACTTTATATGATATGAATTATACTAAGAATGTACATCATGGAAATACATCTCTTGTTGGACAAGAATTGTGGATTTTTTTTATTATTCTTTTAACTGAGGGCCTGTGACTGTTTATTTTGTTTTCCCTAAATTCTATGAGCACTCACCATGATTTTATGATCTTTCCATTCATTACACTTTGAAATATATAAATAGCATGTAAAACAATGAACGAGATTCACCAGGAGACTCTAACTGCCTGATGCCGCTGTAGTGAATGGATACATCCCTAAGCCCCCCCACTCAGTTGATCAAAACAAGGTGATGAGCTCTGACCCCATCCAGTAAAGCTCTGCAGTGGGTTGGCCCTGGCTGGATATCAGGTACCTACTAAAGCCACTCTCTCACTGCCCTCTGCAACTGGACAGAGGAGAGAAAAAAAAACAGTGAAGGATTCATGAGTTGAGATCAGAGCTGGGAGAGGTCACTTACTGATCACTGTCAAGGGCTAAACAGTCTCAAAGTGGGGATTGTAATTAAATTTATTACAAACAGGATCAGAGCAAAAGAGTGAGAAGTAAAATAATCTTAAAAACACCTTTCCCCCCACCCCTCTTTCCTTCCATGTTCTCCCTCCTCCCCCCCAGCGGTGCAGGAGAAGGGGAATGGGGGTTACAGTCACTTGTTGTTTCTGCTGCTGCTCAGAAAGAGGAGTCCTTCCCCTGCTCCTGTGGGGTCCCTCCCATAGGAAATAGTCCTTGATGGGCCTCTTGTGTGATGGGCCTTGATGTGTGAGTCCATCTCACAGGCAACAGTTCTTCATGAAACTGCTGTCCCGTGGGTCATTTCTCCATGGGGTGCAGTCCTTCACGAATGAGCTGTACCAGTGTGGGTCCCCTGCAGGGGTTTCAAGTCCTAGCCAGGAAAAGCCTGCTCCAGTGTGGGCTCCTTTCTCCACGGGCTGCATGTCCCTGGCAGGACCCTGCTCCATCTTGGGCCTCCCATGGGGTCACAGCCTCCTTCATGCATCCACCTGCTCCAGCATGGGTCTCTGCACCCTGATGGTCCTCCATGGGCTGCAGGGGCACAGCCGCTCCACCATGATCTGCACCACGGGCTGCAGGGGCCTCAGCTCCAGCGCCTGGAGCACCTCCTGCCCCTCCTGCACTGACCTTGGTGTCTACATTGTTGTTTCCATGTTCTCACTCCACTCTTCCCTGACTGGAATTCTTCACTGTGCAACAACCTTCTGTTCTTAAATATGTTATCACAGAGGTATTACTACCACTCTTCATTGGCTCGGCCTTGGCCAGCTGCAGGAAGTCCGTCCTGGAACTGGCTGGCATTGGCTCCACCAAACGGGAAGTTTCTAGGAGTTTCTAACAGAAGCCACCCCTGTAGCCCCACCCCCCACCCCCAAAACCTACCCACAGAAACCCATTATAAGTTCTTAATTCCAACAGATTTCTCACATGCTAAAAAAAATGTCCTTTAGTGGCCTCTTGAATTAGAGATTTAAGCCCGTGTGTCCCTGTGCCCCACACCCACTGTTCATAAGCATCCAAACACAGAGTTAGATGGACAGTTGTATCCTCTCAGTTTTGTGTCAGAAAATGATTGATTTTCTGTGAATTGCACAAGGAAACAGAGCCAAGTATGTGTTATCCCTGCTTAATCCCAAGAAACACAATAATGCAGATATATAAAATGGGGGAAAAAAATTCCATTAGAATCCCTTCTCCTGAGAATAAAAGTCATCTGTGTGATGTAACAAAACTACCTCACCTTTTGAAAGTTCTCAGCTATAATTTTCCCCACCAAGATCACACAAACTGAGATCCTGTACTGCAACATCTCAAAGGAGGATTTTTGATGTGCTTTCTAAGGAATTTAGGTCAGTGAAGGAAGAAAGCAGTTCAGATGGGCTTCTCTCTACCTTTCATGGGAGAGAGCCAGAGACAAGAAGAAAAGGTTACACCATAATACTCTTTCTTCAATTCCTCCAGCTGTGGGCAAGCGAGCAAGCCCATTTTTTCATTTGTGTTGAGGAACTTGTCTCAACTATTGATGATGACAGCAGAGTTGTAGAAAAAAAACAACCAGGTACCAGCACTGGTTCTTTGTTCTCAGCAGCACAATAAATACAAGTACCTTTGCTAGTAAATAAACAGACTGTTGAAGCAATTCTTTTGATCCCTGCAAAAGTCCCATGTTCAGAAAGCATTAGCTCTTGATTGCTCGATTATGGGTTCAATCTTTTTCCAGGTCACATCGTTGATGTCCTCTTTGAGTTTTCATCAGTTCTGTGCATGATTGTGAGGAACAATCTGAAAGAAAGTACTGCCAGTTTATACTAACTCCCAGAGTTCAAAGGAGGGATGTGCTTCCTCCCAGTTGTTTGAATGTTCATTCTTCATTTCAGGTTGTCTTTGAAACTCACTTTTCTTCTTAAAGCTTATTTTGTTTGGGCCATTTTTCCCCTATAGAACACAGCCCATAAAGAATTCAGAAGAAAACAAATTGCAGTGAAGAAAAAAACTAGAGCAAAACCACAGTATTTTATCTATATTGAATTCTTTTCTGTCTACTGTGTTCTGTCTCTGTCACCTGAAATATTGTTCCTCCCTGGGAAAAAAAAAATATTCAACACAATTTTTTAAGCAGCTTGGTTTTATTGGGAAAGGTGATGATGAGTTAGTGGTAATATGAGTCAGACTGAGTGCTTTCATGTGTCATGTCTCATCCAGAACTCTGGTTTCTTTTTCCTCTGAGAATGTATTTACAAGGAATGTGCTTTTTGCATCTTCATTTGTGCACACTACAAAAATTACCTCATTATTTGATAAGTTGGCAACTATCTGTGCCCAGGATTGAAAAACAGACTTCTTGTTGAAAAGAGATGTTTCTGACAAAATTGTACAATACCTACTCAAATGAATAAGTAAAGATAAGTGCTAGCAGTCTCCCTGCTTTTACTTTACCCACTGCACTCCTTAGAGCAGTTCTCTTTGATAATTACTGCTATAATGCATCATAATCCGTTCAGGCTCTGCAGGACATCAAGGTTTTGTCTCACTTAAGAAACTCCACTTGCATGCATACCATCCAACTTCAGTCACCTAATGGAAGTCTCCCTATCCTGGGAGCTCTTCACTGTAGACCTCCCGCTTTTGAAAAGGAGATTGTCATCTTCACAGTTAAATCAAAACTTATGAGGGCTGAAACATTTTCCAGCAGTACGGTTTTCTCTCCGTTTTCTATGGAGGGAATCTCAGTGCACTAAGCTATCTTAAGCACTTCAGTTATGCATCTAAAATTACAGATGGCATAAAACCTACCCAAATTACAGCCTGACAAACGGAGGGAAGATGCTAAATACCACCTATGCTGGCAGGTGGATGAGGAGCACCAAAGAATGGACATCAATGAATGATAGAACGACAAAATCCACTTTGGTATTTATGCACAGGCTAAGGATGTAAGGCATCTCTCTTTGATTTCTTACCCCACGATCTGGTTTTGAAAACCTTACTTGTTTCCTTCTTCGGTCCTCACTTGTAAAATGAGTAGAAAAGCCTGTCTTCCTGAAAGTACATTACAGATCACAGTATGGAATACCGGGAAATGCTATGGCAAGAGGTTTGAATGAGAAGAGGTATCTACATTTCCTTAAAATAGATGGATAAAATAGAACTATAGCTCTGCAAAACTGGCTTATTGCAGCATTTCAGGAGTACATGAATCTTCTAAAAGCAGTAAAGGACAAATTACACCTTCAACAGCACCCACTTCTCAAAGATGGTACCTGCAACATCATACCATAATCAGAGCTAAACGCAAAGACATGAGCTACCCCAGGGTGTATATAAGCCAATGTATATTACATGTCATGGACTTTGTATAGTAAAAAAACTAGAAGTGGGGGATGGGAAAAGGAGAGGGAAGTTCCATCTTCATATTTATTTTGCTTCATAAATATTCATTCCCCCTATGACCCTCTCGTGTCCTGGCACAGAACTGTGCTGTTTTTCATTTTACCATTAAAGAATGTCACATCATAAACAACCAGTTCCAGCAGACATGAATAAAATCTCACACTCAGCTGAGCCCATAACTTTCCATGAATAATCAAATGCTATATGCAATAATTTTTAAGCTGATAATTATGCACTACTTGATCAGCTTCTATGTTCATACTAGACCTGATTAGCAAACACTGCAGTGTTTACTCATTTTCCTTCCATTGGCTGGCTGGCTATCTATCTATCTATATATCTATCCATCTATCTATCTATCTATCTATCTATCTATCTATCTATCTATCTATCTATCTATATTCTGTTTATGTGGTTCCTTATTATGACAGTGTCTAAGTAGTTTCTATGTATTAAAAACCAAAACCAACATTGTATTCCTTCATTTCTTTTTTCCTTTCTTTCTTTTCCCAGCTTGATTAGTTTGTAGGTTAGTCAATATGATTCTCATTTTGCCTTGAGATCAAAGTATTTTATAATAAGTGACTGTAAAATTTGAAAAGCAAGGCTAAATAAGATCTGATTTCTGCATTTGTTCTTGAAAAAGCAGGAACTGCCTCTGTCCTCTTGATGGAGAAAGAAGGTTCTGCAGTGCTACTGCTCCTTCTCTTGAGGACATGCTGCTGGGGAACTTCCCCTCTAAACTAAAATTATGCTGGCTCCCTGGATCTTATCTGCCATGAGAGCTCCTGATTATCTCCTTAGGGAAGTGAAAGGACCTCCAGTCATCCTAGACATCTTCACACAATAGATACTGTAGCTTACTCTACATTTAATAACAGCATATCATAATTTCATAAGCAAAAGGGACAGGGGCATTGGGGTTTCTTCACCCCCTGCATCTTGCTCTCCCAGTAGCATTCTGCAACTCCGAAAAGATCCAAAACTTCATAGCAGCTTAGCTATCTGAAGGTAAAGGTGTTTAATACAGTTTAATACAGTCCCCAAGCATCTCTTCCCAGTATAGCTTTGGCATAACTTTAATCAGTTGCTCTTGGTTTAAGACATGCCAAAAGAAGTGAGTTGATCACTCAGCACTATTCTCTGACTCACTGAAGTGCTATTGCTGAATTCATCTTCTGGTTTTCACTACACACAAACACAAGGGAGAAAGAGCAGGTTTGCCCTGCTCCCATGATAGTGGCAGTCTAAAACCAAGTCATAACATTCACTTAGTGCCTCTTTAGAAGAGCAAAATGGATTTTGTAAATTCCATTGGTAAATTAGTGCCAGCATTATACACATAAATCTTACCATTAAAATGATTTACCTCAACTGTAGCATTATTAATGTACAGTAAATTAGGTCCATAAAATGACATTTGCCATGCCATTAACTGAAGATAATCCACAAAGCTCATTTCTAACCCCCTTTATATTTTTTATAATGTCCTTCATAAACACTACTGTAGCTGTCTGAGAGGCATGCAGTCATCACTATATTGATAGCTCTGACACAACATACGCTTCAGATCAATTACTGAATCAGGGGACTAATTTAGACATTCTTTACTTGTGGTCAGAAATAGATTCATTATTAATGAGTGCAAACAAAACTGTATCATTGTTCTTCAATTCAAAACACATGTTCCCTGGAACATTAGACATCTTCAGGCTTTCTTTAGTCAAAGTAGATTACAGCCCTGGAAAATTTTTGTCATTTCAGAAACTGGCAGAGCACGGATTTCAGGAATGAAAATAGAGACCTCAAAGCAACCAAGAAAACAAAACTACTTTAGAAGTTTTTACAGGTTGGCCAAAAGATAGATCTCACAAAGTGTTATAAGCTCGTTAATATCTTTTTTCATGTTTATATATATTAAGCATTTCCATTAAAGCCTTGAGGTGGCTGAAGTCCATTCACAACACTTATAGTTTCACTTGAGGAAGAAAGGTCTTAGAAGGTAAAATTAATTTGTCTGATCTCCCAGTTGCTTGATTTTACTAATACAAAAAATTTCAAGCCTGACACTAGCATTATCATTTTAAGAGATTCTAAGCGTCCTCTGCTCCCATTGATGACATGAGGATGATGTCATTGAACCATGTCTCTCTGATTTGAACCAAATTCCTCTGACTTGCAAAGCAGGTGATTATAGATGACTTCATTGCATTGGGACAAAAGAATCCATCCCTGACTAAAAAGAAAATGAGCTGCATGAAGAAATATCCAGTCAACCCCATTCCATGAAATAATAGTTTCAATTACAAGAATAAAAATATCCAACTTTCTTACGTCATTGGTGTGATTTTGTAGCAAAATGACAAATTAATTTTACGGTACCTGTTCTGGGATAATAAAAAGGATTCAAGCAATCTGCCCAGGGAGTTTTGCTTGTGATTACCTTTACTTGAAGCTGCCTCAAGTAGCTTTGCCATCAAGACAGAACTGATATCACCAGGATCATGCTCCAGCAATTTAGGAAGTTAACGCCTTTCAGCTCCTGGCAACTGGCCTCCGTGTAAAATGCAGTATTTATCTATGTTTGTATTCCCCTTCTGCTTCAGCACAAGTACAAGTATTTGGCTTGAAGAACCCACATGAGTGTTTTAGCTGTTCAAACATGAATCAAAGAAGACCTTTGATTGCACCCTATTAACCCACTGGTCTCTGTTGGAGGTCCTGTCAAAAGAGCACCTTCTAACCCTTTTCTCCAACTGTGTATTGCCAAGTTTCTGCAGCCATTCATGGTAGAAGAGAAAATAGCAGTCTCACATTTACCTTTTCTTAATCATTTTTAAACAGGAGTATCCAAACATTGGAAAGCATTGTAATGACGGCTTTGTTGCCTACCTCATTATCACTACCCCAAAAGAACAAGATTAGCTTGATCATACTTAAATTCATCACATCTACAAGACAGAGTTAATTGGTTAAAGCCAGATCAATCTTATTACTGTACTCCAACCATTCTCAAAAAGAACAAGCATGAAATGGCTGAAGAGAATCTCCATTGTGAACACCAGGAGCTGGCAGAAAATCTTAAAAGGGATAGATTGCCATATCAGCCAAAGTACAGATATGAGGATGGACATGGGATGTTGCTCCTCCTACACCAGAGGCGCCATCATTCTTGAGAAACACAGAGGCTACAAAATATTCAGAAATTTTTGGATATTTGGGACATGGAAGATACCAGCTTCATCCTACTGAATTCAAGTTCCCATAACTGACTGCTGCCCTCCATGGACACTCACAAGTGGAAGAGCTTTATGTTGCTACCATGCCCTTGCTGAACACCTCCCTTCCTTTAGTGAGGAGAACTTAAGCTTGCAGCCCTTGTGAAATGTATCTAATGTCCACATACATAAATCATAAAACATTAAGTCAGGCATAATATTTTTAGAACATGAAAGTAATAGAACATGAAAGTCATGATTGCCACAACAGAAGTCCGGCTTCATCTCTAATTAATAGTGTATGCTGCCTCAGACACTTCTTGCTTTCTATCTGTGACGGCATGCTTCATGTGATGTGCAAGCTAGATCAATCCAATTCTTAATGACTATAAGATGTTGTTGTGGCTTTTGTTACCTGTTCTTCATTAGTTATTAGTAGCAAAACACTAAAGTTTATTGGGCAAGAATAGCTAATTGAAGGAACAAATGTCAAAAAAAACCCATCATATTCTTTTGTGTACAAACTACACCAAAGGGTGGTTTGCATTTTATTTTGGAAACAGAATGAAATTTTTAAAATACTTCTGTTATAGGAGAGCTTTGAAGACAAAAGGTATTATTAGGCATTTCCATATATGCAAATCCTCCTGAAATAGAGTATAAAGTTTCCTTGAAAAACATGCAATACTTCAACTTTTAAAAAAAAATTACAAATGGCCCTATAACATGAGCTTTACACTTTTAAAGGTTAAATGTTTTTTTTCTGTATGGATTTTTACTATTTAAAAGAAAAAGAAAAAAAAAAGAGAAAAAACCATAGATTTTATTGGTATAAATCTCAGCCAGCTCTTGTAAAACTTTTAGGCTCAGTCAGCCTTAAGAGGAGGGCAATACCTAAATCCTTGCAAAAGTGCTAATGAAGGTTGTCTTTACTCCTTGAAAACAACTGGGTTCCTTGTGGAGCTCAGTAGGGAGACATAATTATAAAATTGAAGTTTTATTAACCCATTGATGAAACACCAGCCATGAAAAAGATATTATAGAATACATAATGAATATCAGTGGTTTGACTTCTGTAAGTCTTGCATATACAATGTTGCTATATTGTCATTTCTTTAAGCTATTGTAAAATCATTATACCTACTCCAGTCAAAGAATCTAATAGCATGACTATTATCATCATCACTCAGGATGATCGTATGCAAAATGGGCAGTCATTTGCATCTCCTGTTGTGCCTTACCCTACTATCTGCACACCTTGTGATATTTGAGGGTTTTAAATAAGACATATGTAGCCTTGCTCTGTTAGCACTTACATCACTATGAGCTCAGTGAAGCCAGATGTGTGGAACAACTGCAACACTTGGTTCAGTTTCTCCTATCCTAGAACAAAAGACGTACAAGCTATTTTTAAAGCCTACATTTTCACTCATTCACATATTGATAATCTCAAGGCAGATTTAGTACCTCACTTGTCGAGTTCAACTCAGATATCTAAAGATAACCCTGAAGCAAGGTTCTGTATCACTAATATTCTTCACATATTATTTTGCTGATCCCGAGAGGGCATCTGTAATAATACAAAGTGAATCAGGAAGACTGAAACTGCAAAAGAAATGTACTGTACTTGTGGTCTTGAGAATGAAAAACAGCATTAGAAGTGTTTAGCCTTTGGCCAATACAAAATCTATGGCCTTGAGCAGCCTTTTACAGGAAAATTAGATGCAGGAGAATCAGAGGAGCAATTAGAGCTGTTTGTATTTAGAGTTGCATCAGCTCAACAAAATCCAGTTTTTATCTTTCTTTTAATTAACTAGCTGCAAAGGTGCATGTGAACAACTTTATACCCCAAAAAAATGTTGAAATTCCAGGTTTAGTGAATGGCAGGAAGGGGAGGGATTTAAACTAAACTGAAACAAACAGAACTTAGGCCGAAGTACCATCCACACAGTGCACTATGTGTGTTGGGGACGTTATGACAAAACACCCTTTCCTTGTGAAGGTCAACCCGAAATACAAAAGACACATGATCAGGGAGGGTCCACTCAGAGACAAAGCTCATCATCCAGGCACTCTGCCAATGGAGAGAATCACACAGGGTGACAGCGGCGCGGTGAGCAACCTCTGAAGATCCCTTTTTCCCCATTAAGTTTAGAAGAAGCCCATATAACTAGCTTGGCATAGATGCTTTAACTTCAGACAGTTAAAGCTGAATGAGATTAAACCAAACCAAAATTAGGTTACCTCTTAATGGATGGAAGTCATAATTTCAAAAGTCATAATGCCAGAGGCAACCCAAGGAGGCTGACAATGGGCTGCTGGCTACGAAGATCAGTGTGTTTCCTTGAAGCACTAAATAAACAAGAGGAGATGGAAGAAGAGGCCTGCATTCCTTAAAAGGACAAGAAATACAAAAAGTAAACTCATAGTTTTAAAAAAGAAAGGAAAAAAAAAAACAACACCAAACAACTGAGACCAGAAAACAAAGCAGGCTGTTTCCAAAAGTAAACTTGAATCACCAAATGTGTTTAATGTAAAGAACCCAGCATGTGGCTGCATCAGAAATATACATTAAGGAAAAAAACCTTGTGTCTGGAATAAATTTCCAAACCATTTTGTTTCCTTTTAATAAGAGAACATACAATACAGAGGGGGGGGGACAGCGTACATGACTCTGACACCACAGCTCTGTCTTTTCTCAACTGTGCAAAAAAAGATTTAAGGGCTGAAAACATATTAGAGAGTAGTCCTAGCAGGGGAAAGAACTTGGATTCCCTTTGAAGGCCTTTCACTCGTCACAGAGGGTGCTTGTGGTAAGGACAGTCCTAGTAGTTACCAGAGAAAAGTAGTTTACAAGTAGATGTGGATACCAAATCAAGAACCAAAGCAAGAAACTGTCCTGGAGAAAGCACAGAAAATCACTGCCAGTTTCACATAAGTGCCGGTGAATGGCATCCAGGTATCCCTGTACCTTCAGCAACAGCACTGGCATACCATTCCCTCCAAGTCAGAAGAAATACCAGAGTAAATACCGCAGTCTTTATATATCTTTGACAGGGAAAGTTAGTTGCTGCTTTCCTCAGACCATACAGCAGCCAAAATCAACATTTTCCAAACAACTCAAAGGGCAATCATCAACAGAAAGAGAGAAATGTCTTATCTGGAGAACAACTACAAAATACAGAATAGGTCTTCTGCTAATCTAGCTTACCTGTAATGTAATGTGCTATGCATTTTATGTAGTACTGCGTTGTTCCTGGCAACCTTTAACTTGCCATTCTTTTGCTGGTTTCCTGTGCACTGAGGATCATTTTTCTGTGTGATAACTTAGACTTTCTTTCTAGACAAATTTCTGCTTGAAATACCAGAGAATTGCACATAACTGCTTGTTTGCTTGTCACTGAACACCAATTTTTGTGTAAGGCAAAAAAACCCCTGCTCTCTAGCCAATGCATTTCAACAACTTTGTCAAAAACATTGGTATAGGAGTTCCCAAATAACATAAAAGTAAATTGGATAGTAAAATGCTATTAGCCAGCAATGTATTCTACAAGCTGACCAGAAATACACTTCTGTTCTATTCAGGTCAAATTGAAATATACTACTGTAAATTTTACAAGTTACATTTTTCATCAAATTTCCTGCCAAACTAAAAAAATGAAACTTTAGTACTTGTTAGCCTACACAGATATCATAAGTCTTACTTTTACATATTGGTATTTTACCTGATATTTTAGGGAAGTGGGGGATTTAGCAGCTAGTCTTAATCATTAAATGTCAAATTGGGCATGTAGAATTAAAATAACATTTGTATATTTGTTTCTGCATCATTTCTCTTAAAGCATACACTCTGCCGTATACTGCAGGATAACAACACATATGGTGGGCTTCCAAGACAATTTCTTAACTTGATTGGTAGTATGTAAGCACACTTGCTGAAAGTTTGAGCTCCTAGCTTTCACTGAAAAATACAGAACTATAATCAAGCTGTAAAAAGAGACCATCCTAAAAGCCCGACCTTAAAAACATTGCAGGTTTTGCAAACAAAAAGACGCTGAGACAGTACAGTAGATGCAGCCATGTACACTGTACATAGGGCTGTCTTTGGCATGAAATAAGAGCAGAAGGTGACATGCATCAAGCATACAACTGACCAGGCTTCTCTGATAGCAACTGCAGTGAGCCAGGCTGCAATCACCAGGCTCGACTCTCTGGAAACAAAGTGGTGCTGCAGCCACGTGGCGTTATAATCAATACTAGTTTGCAAGACTTTCCACTGAAATGCTATATCTACATGACAGATAGACACAGGTGATTGATAAAAATAAATTTCTTGGGGTACCTGGCGTTCTTTCTTCCCTTCCAAAAAAACTGCTTTGAAGTGAGCAGCAGAGAGCTGTTTTGAGTGTTTGGGTCTATGGTAGTCAGGTGAAGGAACTGTCCCTCTCATGGCCCTTATTTTAGGCTTTAAGCATCTCCACACTCACATGCAGCGAAATAGGTTGTAAACTATTTGTAAAGCAGGAGAGACACAAGTTTGTGCTAACGAGGGGTGTGGTACCAGCAGTGCAAGAAACTTTGTCACATGGGTTTAGCTTTACGTTCTGTATCTCATTTGTATTTCTTACTCTCTGGATTCAGGTACAACATATCTTCAAATGGTTTCAAGGGCAAAATAATCTATCCCATGATCTGTTACACATCTTATATTTTGTTTGCATTTATAATTGCACAGTTCAAAAATGTTGGCATATACTTCCTATCATTAATGCTAAAACTCTGCCTTCTGTTTTCAGTAGACTTATGAGTCTTATTACCAGTCCTGAGCATACTGAGACTCTCTCAACAACTCTCCTAGAAGTTTTCTGTAAGTTTTCTTTAGCCCCAAAATACTCAAACTGGGGCAGTCCAAGAGAATCTGTGGGCTGACCTACCTGCCCACTTCCTTTCCAGCAGAGTGTTTTCTATTTCTCTTTTTAAATTCAAATGTTGATACACAGCATAAAAAGCAATCTTAAATATATATCAAATATTGCAGATGGGTAATGTGGCAGAAATAATTTCCTGAGTTTGTGGTAAAAACCTTTAACATTTTACAAGTGTAAGATCCTATATTATTTCACAGCTACTATTAAAGCTATTACATTATTACCTGAGAATATTCCAGTAGATTTTTACAACATGCCAATTTCACTATAGAAAAAAAAATAATTACTCTAGCACCAAAGATTGGGAACTGGAGGAAGCATAATTCATATTATTCAGATAAACCGTATTTTAGATAACAGACGGTCACCAAAAGATTGTATGAACAATTTTTTATAGTTATTTTGTGCATAAGAAATGTGGAGAAAGCATTAGAGAGCTCAGACTATGTAACCTTTTTTTTAACAGTTTTACAGGTATAAATGAAAATGCCAAGTGCTTCTAATAGATTAGTTTATGGGACTGTGATAAGTATTTATAGAGATTGGTCTGGATATTTTTCCATTAGGTACAGTACTGTACAGTTTTTGGGCTCATATTTGAAGGAAGTTATAAACCAAAGTGTATTCCTCATTCCTCAGCATTTGACATATTCTGATTGCAAAACATTTGGGGTTTTACACGATTTATTGTAAATAATCTCTCCTATAATGTTCACAGCACAATAATTCACAACCCTGAGGCAAGAGAGTTCTGCAGAAATGACATTATATGGAAGATAACTTTTCAGAATTTACCATTTGCACATCATGTTCAGAATCTATAACACATGTAAAGAGGTCAAATCCTCATTTTTCAAATATTTTTTTCTATCATTTTGTGGTATTTTATTAAAAATAGTTACAGCCAGCCTAATAGCTTGACGGATACCTCAATATGTTACCATATCGCACAGAGGTATAAATTGGAAGTGGGGAAAGAAGTCGGGCTCTTGGATATATGATGCCTAACACTGAGGGCTGTGTACTGAGAACAGGCTTCTCGTGTCTAACAGAAGAGACAAAAGGAAAAGCTAACACAAAGAAAAAGTATATGCCACTAGAATTATGCTGTTAAAATGACACATTCTCTCATGAAAGAAAAATTGGTTCACATTTACTAATCTTTAAGTCAAATCTGGAGCTATCGATTTTCCCTTGCATTAACGTTTTCACCTGTCTTTTGTCACTGTTCCCTTTGAAAGTGAAATTATGATAAATCATTGTTATAAATATTTCTAATGGCAAAAAGAACATTCTGTACAGTTGAATAATTGAAGTTAGAATCTGAACAGCTGAGTCCTGTTCCCAGGTTTATGACCAGCTCAGGGTATAAAGTGGAATATACACACCTGATTAAAAGACTTCTTGTTCTTTTCCCAACTCTTTCCACTCGAACCCCTATGCCTGGAATTTAAAAAGCTGTTAAACAAACTTAGATTCCTGAGTTCAAATACATTATAACTAGACAGTAACAACGGTCATAAGATGTCCATTCCCTTTAAGGGGAGGAGAAAGGTCTTTGTGAGAGGCAACTCATTCTTGAAGGGTTACGAATGTAAGTAACTGTTTAAGGCTCTTGTAGCTCTGGGGGAGAGGAGCACCTAGGACAGAGAAGAGTCAGATACTGGGACAGACTATGTTGTCGTCAGGAATGGCTACTTCTTGGTCAGAAAAACCCAGAGCAGAACAGTCTCTTTCAGACTTTTTTATTTGCCAGCTAATAATTTCACCTCCTAGGAGAACACTTTGTCAGTTCAAATCTTTTGTCAAGAGCAGCTTCCCTTTATGTCCGCCTATAAAAGATGATTGTATTCTCCAAGAGGTTTTACCTCTATATGTAGTTTAATTCATACCCTGACTTTGCACTGAGTACTAATATGTCTCTTTGTTCTCTAAGACAAACATTTTTTTTACACATCATGGAGCACAGTGCTAATAGGTCAGGTCTCTCAGTGGACTAGGGTTCCTAGAGTCATTTTGATAATGTTTAGGAAGTTCAGGGATAGCAGTGAAGTTAAACTTCAATGATGCCTTCTTTAAAACTGGGAAAGAGCTATCACCCAAAACACAAGAACCTGCAATCTTCGGTATAACACAGGTGGAGGAATTCTTGCCTACTCCCAGCAAGAACAAAATACATATGTGAGATCTGGAGCTCTAAGTGTTGCATTTAAATCCATATTTCATATAAATAAATAACCTGCATTACAGAAGCATTGAAATACCAGGCTTATAGTGTTTCTGCTTACTACAATCAGGAACCTAATTCCCAAGGAAAAAAAAAAAAGAAAAATTAAAAACCTTTCAAAGGAGGTTATGCCTGTGTCTTGTTCATGGGATTTGACTGGCTTGGTGTTTTCACAATAGATGTTCTGCAGAACCTAAACTGTTGTTCTCTTTAATGACCCACAAAATTACGGAAAAAACTGTTGGGGAAGAAGAAAGCGACTGGCAGAAATACCAGGCATGGAGACAGATCTATAACCCCTGAGATGACTAATCTACACCGGAATGGACACTAATACACTGGAAACAACGTTTTTTCACCGGATGTGACAACCATTGGACTGACAGTTCCTCCCCAGTTTACCCCAGTTTATTGTTGTACTGTTATAGTGTTGTATGTACCCCAGCTTGTTGTTTTAAAAATCATATCCTCCATATTGTCTCCTTCCTCCCTCACAGTTTTCCCGCCAAAACCTGTTGTTCTCCCCTGTTTTCCTGCTCCTCTGCCTGTGATTGGTTACAGTTTGGTGCAGTGCAGAGGTAGCTTCTATTGGTTCATTCCCTGGAGACACCCAGACTCCGCCCACCTTTACCCTGCTGCCCTATCCCAAGAGTCCCTTAGCTGTCAATCCTTTACTCCTCTCCTATCCTGAGTCCAGCCCCTGTTCCAACCCTATATAAGTCCCTGCTTGTTCTAATAAAGTTGGCATTGCTTCACCGACCTCAACTGTGTCCCGAACCCTTATTGCAGTGCCGCGTCCCCATTCCCTTTTCCCCGCGGGCCATGGCAAAAAACCTTCAAAAACTGAGCAAATTGTAAA
The DNA here is from genome assembly GCF_001604755.1 of Lepidothrix coronata. NCBI lineage: Eukaryota > Metazoa > Chordata > Aves > Passeriformes > Pipridae > Lepidothrix > Lepidothrix coronata. The sequence continues at coordinate 4,783,231 of NW_016690248.1, read as the reverse complement.
CCTTTTTGTGCTGAACATGCAGAAAACTAAAGATAATGCCCTGAAAGGTGTGAGTTCCCAGGGCCCTTTTCCTCCCAAGGTTTTAAGCCTAACACCTAATGATGTCACTCAGGAGTGTCAACATTGATTATTCAAATTCTGATCATCTCAGCCTATGAGACAGGGGAGGTTTGGGGAACTGTTGGAGAAAGTGAAACACCGAGGAAAAGTGTTGAGAGGTGGACTAGGGAGCAACACGGACAATAAATAGTGCTCCACAAATCTAAATTGTGAGCATATGCTAAATCCCAAAACAAGGTGCCTAAATAATTGTGACGTCTCTTTATTTGGTTCCGGTAAGAAGGCATTTGATATGTTTCATCTTGGTAAGTAATTTTCCGGTGACACAGGTAGGAAATCCTCTTTGAATTGAAGTGGGTCAAAGTCCTGAATACAGATCCCTGCCCACAAGCCATAATTAGAAATGGAAATTGGCCACCCTCTGATGATGGCCTGACCTCTCTGAGCTGCAGTGAATGATTGGGCATCGTTGTACCGGCTGCTGAAGACATCACTTACAGACAGAGGTAGGTACAGATCCAGAAGGTTAAAGCAAGGATGCAAAACCTGAAAAAAATAGCACCACTAAAAATAATGAAGGCTTTGGGTGACACTTTTCAAAGCATGCAGCAGAAGATGAACAGATGGAGCCTGTGTGTATTTCCAGTGTTGTGTTTTGAACTTTTAGCTCAAAAGGCCTAAGGGTAAAATTAACACTTAATAAATATGAAGTTTTCAAATATTTATTGCTTTGAAAGAAATTGCTCCAAAATAAAAGGAAGAGTTGACACCAATCAAAATAATCCCAGAGAAACATCTTTGTCCGATCCTCAGGAAACCTTGCCATTTTTCTTACTCCACTCTCCCATCTTTCCTTGTCATTGCTTGTTTTTTTGCATTTCGATGCTCCTTTATTGTCAGCACTTAATAATTCATCTCAAATTACCAAGGCTCCATCATAACAAAACATGCACCATCCCTCCTCAGATCAGCTGTGCAAGCTCAGATGAATAACACAATAATAAACACCATATGTGTTTTTGTCTGTGATTTTTGTCTAAATTGCCTTGGCACTTCAGGTGAAAGGTATCCTACGTGACTGTAGCATAAGGATAGAGTGAAAACCTAAAGGTTAGATTATTGAACCTTAGTTCTGAGCACCACCAAATGCCTATGTGCAAAGGAGATTGACTTTGACTTTCATCAGCCACTGCAGTGACAGTTCTGAATCTTCCAAGGAGTGATCAACAATGATCCCTGAAGACAGCAGAAGATTAATGAGAGCTTGACCTCTCTGAATGTAAGGCACAAAGAGTTAATTGTCACTGGACTCTCTTGTCAAATATAAACATGCAGTGCTCTCCTGATATTATTTAGAACAGAGTATTAGTGATCTGTATGGTAATTCTGAATATCTTCAGCATTATTACCAGCTGTGCAACATTAATCAGCCTAATAATATTAGTTAGAGAAAGCTAGGTTATGACTTGGGCATAGTGCTGCACAGAAAAGCCACATATAAGTCAAATCTATCCATGCCCTGGAACAGCCAGCCAGAAGGGTGACTCAAAGGCACAAATGTAGCATGGGTCAGCCTGATAAGGCTGCCCTTAACCCTGCCTGTACTGGCACTTGTAGGGCACAGGAGGGTCTGAGGTGTACAGGAGCTTTCTGCTGCCTCTCTGTCCTTACTACAGGCAGGATAAGGCAGAACCCACTGCTCCCCATCTGGTCGGGAGAGGCCAGCACAAGGCCTGACAGCTCAGATATTAGCAAGGTCTGATGGAAGAGCAATATAGATATATCCTACACCAGCTTGAGATTCAGCTCAAATGCTAAAAAGACAGCGCAAGACATTAATCAAAACACAAATGTTTCCTGTAAAAATTACAGATTTAAATCCAAAATGCTGTAGGCATGTTGACTCTGCATTAACATTGTGATTCTGGTGTCATTTAAAAGAATTGCATTCAGCACCCCTCCCCAGTCTTTAATTATCACAAGCATTGAAGCCAGGCACATAACACCACATCCCATAGTATTTAATGGGAAAATAACATATTGTCACCGTACTTACGGCAGTCTGCTTCAATTTCATAACATTTTTAAATCAGCAAGGAGGAGGAACATAAAAAGAACTGAATGATGCTGTCAGACTTAAATGGATACTTGCTGTTAGATTTGTAAGAGTGGTACACCTGAATGCAGGGCGGATTGCTTCTTTATAAATGCGTACTGGAGAATGTGCTGTGGAAGGAATACTTAGACTGGTCAGCTTTTTATTCCTTGATTAAAAAAAATAATGGTCTTTACGCTACAATTTTCATACTGGCAAAGCCACACTCATGCTATGTCTTTGTGGATCTAAGTAAAACAGGCTTGACCCCTGAAGTCACTTTTTAATAATTAACTCTCGCTAAGTTCATTAAGCACTAATTGAAGCTACAGAAGAAAAAATTGTGAAGTATATCCAGACAGACAGAAACACCAAATGTGATTAAAGATACTGACTGTGGTATATATGTGCAATACAGTACACACATTATATAGATTTCAAACTCAGTTCCATAGAGATTTTTCAATCTTTTATCCCATGATAGATTCTACCATGTTCAGTGCTCTAAAAGTTTCATTAATAAGGAGTTGTAAGCTAAATGGCATGGACATCCTAACCAATAATCTTTGGAAAGATCTTTGGAAAGTAGACTCCAAACTGTACAAGATGTAGCCCCTGAAACATCGTTCAGTGCTTTGAAATGAAATAAACAATGAATAAAGAGAATCAACAGTCTCAAGAGTCCAGGTTCTCAAACTGAATATGATTTGCAGATTAATATAAAAACATTAATTTAAATATATTTCAACAGTTTGCAGTGTTCAAAGACAAGTTACTGAAAGTTCATTTTATTCACACAAGAGACAAAAATTAGAGGTTTGTATTAATCAATAAAAGGAGCATTTCATTACAACTAGATCAAATAACATGAACTGAGATAACATTACAGCTCACTGCTTTCCAGCCTGTTACCCTTCAGAAGCCAGAACATTTCAAGTGTGCATTCAGACTCCAACAAAGGCTCCACACTTTCTCTTCCTAGTTAATGCACCCATGGACTTCTCCCATTCACTCCCAAAAACATGGAAGCTGCTGTTGGAACTGGTTCACTGAGTGGCACAATGCTCAGACAGCATATCCTCAGACATACTGAAAAGGACTGAGAGTCTGAGTCTGAGTCTCAGGAGACTCAATCCTGCCACAGCCTACTGCATGACTTAGGGCAAATCACTCAACTTCCCCACTGCAGTGTTAATGTTAGCAGTAATGAGTGTTTCTGCTATGCTAGAAACTTAAGGCTCCAAATTTGAGCTTTCTGAGCCCAGGTGTTTCCTATCCAGTGAGATGTTTGCAGCAGAGATGGATTCAGAGCCTCACTACACAGGCTTGGCATGACTCCAGTGAATCCAGGGAAGCTGGGGATCTAGCCAGTAGTTGGTAGGCAATGGCCTACAGAGTGGGGTTTCAGTTTCAGTAGGCTCCTCTGAAGATTACTGTAACACAAACAACGTAGAAAGACAGAATGAAAAAAGCCTGTGGTATTCTAACCTTTTGAAAAATTCACATTGATTTCAATGGACTTCAGCTCTGTTCTTTGATCCTGCTTCTGCAAACTTATCCTTGTTACTTTTGAGCATTCTAATTCTAAAGATATTGTAGGAAAGAAAAAGGCAGGGAGAAATAATGGAGCTGAAATAAAACTAGAGAAAAGTAAGGAGCCCAGTCTGTTGTGACAGTCTCAGAATTTTTATAGTCTGTGTCGAGTTCTGTCTGGGATTGCTTTAGAGATCCCTAGTCTAGGAGCTCATGCCTCTTGCACCTCAAAAAAATACATGGGCAAGACCCGGATTTATATCAGCTCTTGCTCTCACACTGTTTTCAAGTTGAAGAGGTGGTCGGTATAAATACTGATTATAACCACAGCACACACTGGAAGGTGAGTTTAGCCTCCTTCAGGAACCACTATTGTATGCACAGCGGCACGGTGCACTTAAAAATACACTCCCTTGTTTAAGAAAGCATAGATGGTGAAACAGTCATGGCACCAGCCTTCAGGGACCAGGAGACACCAAGTGAATGCTTTGCCAGAAACTTAAGACCCTTTGAAAAACACCTGAAAGACAACGCAGTCATTGGTCACAGCCAGCATGGCTTCATGGGAGGAAAGTCCTGCTTATCAAGCCTGATTCCCTTTTATGACAAGGTAACCCACCTAGCTGATCAAGGGAAACCAGTGATGTAATCTTTTTGGATTTCAGTAAAGCTTTCAATACAGTCTCTCACAGGATCCTTCTGGACAAAATGTCCACCACACAGCTGGATAAACACATCATGTGGTGGGTGAGCAATTGGCTCATGGGTCGAGCACAGGGGGTAATACTGAATGGGGTGACACCAGACTGGTGACCTGTCACTAGTGGGGTTCCACAGGGCTCCATCTTTGGCCCTGTGCTCTTCAACATCTTCATAAATGACTGGGATGCAGGACTGGAAGGGATATGAATCAAGTTTGCCAATGACACAAAACTGTGAGGAGCTGTTTACTCCCTCAAAGGCAGGGAGGCCCTGCAGAGAAACCTCAAGGAATTAGAGGGCTGGGCAATCACCAACCATATGAAGTTCCACATGGGAAAGTGATGGATTCTGCACCTGGGATGGGGCAACCCTGGATGTCCATACAGACTGGGAAATGAGATGCTGGAAAGCAGTGCTGTGAAAAGGGACCTGGCGTCCTGATCGATGGCAAGTTGAATATGAGTCAGCAGTGCCCTGGCAGCGGGGAGGGCCAGCCGTGTCCGGTGGGGGGGCATCAGGCAAAGCATCCCCAGCCAGTCAACGGAGGTGATTGTCCTGCTCTGCTCTGCACTGGTGTGGCCTCACCTTGAATATTGTGTGCAGTTTGGGCACCACAATATAAGAAGGATATTAAGGTGTTAGAGGGTGTCCAAAGGAGGGCAATGAAGATGGTAACGGGCCTTGAGGGGAAGCCGTTTGAGGGGCAGCTGAGGTCACTTGGTCTATTCAGCCTGGAGAAGAGGAGACTGAGGTGAGACCTCATTGCAGTTACAACTTCCTTGTAAGGGGAAGAGGAGGGGCAGGCACTGATCTCTTCTCTGTGGTGACCAGCGACAGGACCCAAGGGAATGGCCTGAAGTTGTGTCAGGGGAGGTTTAGGCTGGATATTAGAAAAAGACTCTTCATCCAGAGGGTGGCTGGGCACTGGAACAGGCTCTCCAGGGAAGTGGTCACAGCACCAAGCCTTACAGAGTTCAGGAAGTATTTGGATAATACTCTCACACACATGGTATGACTTTTGTGGATGGTCCTGTGCAGGGATTGTTGGATTCGATGATCCTTGTGGGTCCCTTCCAACTCAGCATATCCTGTTATTTTTTGATACCTATGCAGATTGCTATGTCATTCCCACTCCCATTTCCACTAAAGCAAAGTATACTGTAAACCCCTCCATTTTCCTCAGCAGCTGAATAGCACAGAAGTGCCAATTCTGTTGAAGCAGGAGGGTAGTTATCATGCAAGGAAGAGGTGGGACACTAAGTTACTGTTCACATTGATCCCGTTGCTCCTGGGAACACACTTGGAAATCCCAGAAAGTCTTGCATGCGGGGGAGGGAGAAGTGCTTTCCTTCAGACTCACTACAGCTCTAGCTCAGGAAGGTCCAAACGGACAATGAAGGACAAGCAGTGTACACTCAAGGTTCCTCTCAAGCTTCAGTACATTATGCACTATTCTACAGTAATGAGAATGCAGAATTGCTATTGGAAACAGCTGTACTGGGAGAGTAACTTCTCCTTTTCCTAAATGATTTGGGTCAGTCTTCTTCCCATTAACGGTAATACATGTCTTAAGAAATGTTAAAAACCACCACATTTGAAATCCAAGAGAAAAAAATTATGTCCAAATCACAATATTTTTATTTTTGTCTAGTTTTACATTTCAGCTGGTAAATGACCTAAATTTTCTTAGTTTTAAAAAAATATCTATTTTTGAATTTAGATTTGGTCTGCCACATTTAGTCAGTAAAACCACAGCTAATAACAGCTAGGCTCTCACTACTTAAATAAGAGTTTTGCCACAGTTCATATTAATAGAACAATAAAATAAAAAAATTAAAAAGTGAGATGCAGAAATTCCTTGGAGGTTATACATGCAAATTGCCTTGAATCTGAGCAACACTTCAACAAGAACAGCAATATTTTGGGACAACAGTTCTGCTTTTGTAATGAGCCTGTAAAATTCATTCCACTGAAATAGCTACAGGTACATTATATCCCATGAACTATTACAAAATTAAACTTCATAAGCAATATGCCAGTGCTTTGTGTGATGCATTTGCTAAAAGAATCATTCAATTTATCATGTTTTCCTGAAGCATTATGAGACAAGATCTTTGAATAAAACTCATTTCATTAGGCTACCTTGTTACATGGGAAGATAAGATCTACACTTGACTAAAGACTTCATTCCATCATGCCTATAATCACCCTACCTGGAGAAGTAAACATTCAGGACCTTAGAAAAATGACATTGCACTGCCTCACTAATGTTACTGAAGGAATACACTAAAAAAGGTCCATGGTGAAAAATTACTGGAAAGCAAATCCAAACTCTTCTGTATATACCAGGGACAAGTTATTTAGGCCAGGTGTTCACCCCAGCCTGGGCAAATATCGTACAGAAGTGTGAGATGGCTAAAAATCGGATCAAAAGGGCACTTACTGTGTAATGCTTACTTTGCTTTCCTACACCACTTTAAAAGGTATTGAACATTTCTGTCTACTCAGTCCTCATGTGGATCCTGCTACACTACTTCTAAGGACACATATATGTGCATAGCTTACTTTGTTAAATACTCCTGAAGGAGGTTCGAGTTCTAGTTCAAGCTGTTGCACAAATTTCCTCTGTGGCTTTGGGTTTAATTTTTCAGTGCTTCAGTTTCTCAGCCTATTTGGAGGAAACAGAACTGTTAATATGTGCCTGGAAGGTAGGTGCTGTGTTGATACTTTAGGTCATATGATGCATTTAGATCCCTGTAAGCAAACATTCAGAAGTTACAGAATTTGAAGACCAATGCTTTTTTTTTTCAGTTTTCCTTTGTTAAAGTGTTATGAGACTCAACAGTAAATATCTCCCCACCTGCTATGATGTGAATGAAAGGTAGCTCCAGTGAAGTCAACACATTCAAAGTCAGGGTAGAAGCAGAGCTCTGGCTTAGCAAACTGCATTGCCTGTTTCATATGAAAAGGTCCTGTGTCAGTCTCATGTCAACTCCCATCATGTACAGTACAGAAGACCCCATTTTCAAAATTTCCCCAGGGGAAGTCAGCACCCCAGAGACCTTGACTGAAACATGGGACAAGACCTACACACAAAGCCAAGGTGTTTCCAGGCAGAATATCTGGTTGTTCTCTTGTTCTCTTGTGCCAGGACTCACACTGATGGCTTCCCAATAATTTGGTGAGAAATCTGGAAATTTCTTTTTATTTTCCTGGTTTATTTTTAGGCCAGATAAGTTCCTCAGTCAATCTTGCTATGCAACAGCACAACTGCTCTGGCCAGCCTGGAGTAGAGAAGACAAGAATACATTATTGGGAAGGAAACTGGGAATGGTTTTATATGGTATTATAACAACTTGCTCTGTTACAATCTTAAACAGAATAGTGGATAGTTAAATATGTTCAGAGATATTTCTTCCACTGCTATTTCACATCTAACTTGTAAGACTCCACCTTTTTAATTATGTGATGTTGCTGAGCCCCTTGTTGATAAATACCACAATGAGTCTGGTAAGGGAGATAGTTTTTTATCAAAAAATGTTTCTGGACAAAAACATTAAAAATATTTTAATTTCCTTCAAAATTTTTTTCTCTTGAGGTGAAAACAGGAACACTTATTTTTTAGTATTACTATTTCTGCCTTTCGACATTTTTTTTCATGTTATTCCCTTCTTCCTCCTTGATGCCTTTTTTTACTCTATTGACAGCAAGGGAGAGAGAATGGAAAAGAAAAAGTACCTCCCTTTTTTAGAAAAAAAAAAGGTTGTGTGGGATATTACTTCTAATGATCATGTTGCCATTTTCATGCTGAAAATGGGCAAATTTTAGCTATTCTTATGTCTTGGTAAACAAGTAATTGAAAAAAATTACTCTATTTTTTCAGTTATTCCTGACACCTTAGTTGCAGAGCACTTTCACACCCCTTAGAGGGTTACTACCCTGTGAATAACTGTAACTCACAGAAGCTGTGGATGTAACCTCAGATGTATTTTCTGGTCTTTCTATCCAATACTCACACAAATTCTTGCTTCAGACTGAAGAGCACCTAGCAGCAAAGTTTCTCCCTTACAATCAATGTTAGCATAAGTTACAATGATATGTGCATTTAATCCTCATTGCTTCCCATCCTGGTGTTCATTATATGGATTTTCAATTCAACTGTGTATATGTTAGCCTGTGTGAGATTCTGCCCTGGAAATTCTAAACTGACTCCAATTTCAAAATAACCAGCAAGAAGTGAGCTTTTTTTTTCAGGTCCTTGTTTGATGAGGTGTCTGAAGAAAATTCATTCCCTATGTCCCACCTAAGCCATCAGCATTCAGGGAGAAGTATGGGATGAAAAAGCAAGCGAGCAAACTCCTTCAAAGATCTGCATGCTTTGCTGATGGCAGAATTTGAACACAGCACAAAGAAGGGCTCAGGGACAGAGAGTTTCCATTTCTACAGGTCGGCATTGTGTCAGGGAGCTGTTAAAGGCACTTTGTCTACACTGTGTGTTGTTCGATGAAGAAATTACCTTTTTACCATAAATATCTGTTCAGCTCTTTGCCATGGATTTCTGTCAGGGATTTCACCAGGATCACCACTGTCATATAAGGCCCATACTCAGCTGAAAGACTTCGAAGTATGATCTTTTATGGTAGGAAGAGAAGAAAGGCAAAGATCTAAGAAGTCCGAGCACAACATAGCTAACTCACAAAGCACTTGATTTGTTAGGATGGGAATATCACATCTGCACAGATGGCTCTGTCCTAAAACCCTTCTTCAGGTGCTAGCACTGATGACCACTTCTGAAGCTCTGAGGATGGGGACAGTATCTTAACATTCACCAATGCCTTGGTATAGGTCAGGCAAACACATTTGAAAGACTCAAGATCCTGTCTTGTCAAAGGAAAGAAAACATAAACATACCATTAGAGACTGAAAATTAAATGGAAACAGAACATGAAGAAAAACAATGAAAAAGGTGGAAAGAAACATAACCTTATTGAAAATGTTCTCCAGCCATTTACAAATTACCATCCCTGAAACATTTTTCAGTGGTGCTGCTCATCCTTGCGTGATGAATTCAACATTATTAACAATAGGTTTGATTTTCTTAGTTACCTTCTCTGATTCTCTTAGAAGCAGTCCATTGACCCTCAGGGTCCACTGGTAACCACTGTGACAGTATAATCATGATTTACTAAGTGTGAAAGGACAAATTTTCAAAGAGCAGGCCCGGAATTTCACTTTGTAAATGGAAGCAATAATATTCAAAGTAACACAATTATATCCAAACGTGGCATGCTTAGCAAATGTAGGAACACATAATTTCTTAATCATTTATTATAAATGTCTTTATAAAGGAACAAGATCCTCTTACAAAGAATTCTCCTTTACTCTCATACTGAACTCTGCCTGTCCTGTACTTGACAGCACTATATATATATTTTTAAGTTAAAAAACAGCCATGTGATATGAGGCCACATCCTCAGCTGGAGTAAATCAGTTCTACTGAAGCAACAGAGTTGTGTTGATGTACAACAGCTGAAGTTCTGGCCAATTTTCAAAATAACAAGTACTTTGAAGTGACCAGAGCTACAGCTTCCTAACAACCTGATACAACAGATGAATGTAAATCTCACAAGTCATTGCAAGATCCCAGTCTCTCATTTCAATTGAAAATAGAGCCATCACAAAAGTGATGTATTGCATCTCATTTTTATTGTCCATGAAGAGGGTGCAGGTGAAAGGAAGCAAAGAGCAGCAAGGGCATAGGGCTAGAGTCTGTTTTGGAAACTGCCAAGACAACACTGAAGGTGTCAGTTTACCTTTAGTTCATGCTGTCCCACATAAGCTACGCGACCCAGGTGAAGGTCACGTCTCTATCACTTGGCAGTTCAGAGTCATTTACATTTATATGTAATTGTTTTTTGAGTGTGCGTGTGTTCAGAGGAGCTAGATGGCTTGGGAATTGGTAACAGGATATCAGAGCCTGTCACCAAAAGGCCACTAGTTCAAAACCAGAGCAGTTGTTTGAGCAGCCAAAAGGTGCTAACATTCTGATGGCTGCTCTGCAGCTCAGATGAAATGAGTGGATGATTTCAGCCTGAACATGTGTCCCTATCACAAAATTACTCTGTTACTGCAGCTGTCAGAAAGGACATCTTGTGGATATTGTCAACAGAAAGGTCAAGGACAGATGGTGTGAGTGTGCAGATGACCTCTTCATCTCACCCCAAGCATTTAGTTTTCCAGGCAGACTCAGAGCCACATTGCTGGAACAGTGTGGGAAATGTCACTCAGCTTCTGCCCTTGCTAGTCATCTCCTGGAGGTTAAAGCATGACATCAGACCTGTGGATGTTAAACCTCATGCCTTTCAGAATCATTTTAAAAGCCTGAATGAAGTGCTGTGATGAAAGTAATAAATAAACATGCAGAGAGACCTATAACAAGCTTTGAAAAAAGCACTTGCAAAACATGTGGCTGAGTACACCTCTCTTACTAAATTTTGCTGACAATGCCAGCAGGTGCCTGGTGGCAGAATTACTGATTTGTATTTATTTTTTTTCCCTAGCATCTATTTTACTGAGTGCTTTTTTTTTCTTTTTCTCCCCCTAGCTCTATAGGATTTATGCTCTTCGCTAAGCACCTGCTTCCCATATAGGAAATAAACAGTTTGGCTCTCTCTGCCCTGCAGAGGGGTAGAGGTCCAACACACATTTAGCTACCAAGAACTTCGAGTCACAGAAAATCATAATTAGGTTTCTTGCCCTCAGCGGCACAAAATAAAGGGTTAAACCTCCCTCTGTGCTGCAGCAACAGCCTGAGCCCAAGTCATCTTGCACTGAGCAGCACCAGCAGAATCCCAGCAGGGCACAAGGAATGCAATTTGTCAGGGGTTTCACTACTTCCTTCTCTTCCCCACACAGAGTAGATGCAACTGGGAGAAGGCTCACCTCCACCTGCTTATGGATGACAGTGGACACATTATTCACAGAGGGCATAGTCATGTCTTTAAATCAGGTAAATGAGGTGGCAAGACAGCCATCCAACCGTGACAACACAAAGTTCAAAGCTGGGTAGCTCATGAAGTATATACCCCATTACTTATTGTGATTGTTGTTAAAGCCAACTCTGAGTTACCTGTTCCTCTGCAGTTATTGGTGCATACACTGAGTGGTGAAAAAGCTGATGTGAGTCAGTCTACAGGAGCTTCTGTCATCTCTCTAAACTGAAGTGCTCCTCTACTGGCAGAGATGAGACTTTGCACTACTGAAGTACTGAATGGGGATCCGAGCCCTTCACTCCTCACACCTCAAGAGAATTTGGGCTAAGTCAGAGCTTTGTATCTGTTCTTGTTGCGAGTAAACCATCACCTCACAGAATTTCCTGCAATCTCAAAAATATCCTTCCTGTGCCTACAACTGACCACCTAAGCTCTACCACACTTCAGGTCTCAGAGCAAGTAAAAAAATGAAAATATCTTTCTTGTCATTGCCTTGGGAAATTTCCATTTCTTCATTTTTCTGTGGTTGTCTGTACACCTGCACAAATGATCAAACACTTCAGATGTATTGCAAACACCAAAAGCTAAAACAGATGTACTGTGGCAAAGCAGGTGGGTACTGTTATTAACCAAATCTGGTGTCTGGAAGGAGCTCGTAAGTACCTCCCCTTTTGAAAACAGAAATTAAAATGGTTCCCTGTTTATGGTGACTAGCTGAGTCCAGATTTACACAAAATTAACCAAAAGATACTTAAAACAGCAAAAGCACAGTCATAACAGTAACCACTGGCATGAGCAGCTGGATCCCATTCCTGTTGAAAGTCCCGACATCAAAAGTACCTACTTGTTTGCCAAGTCACTCACAGACAACTCAGCAGCAGATAGTTAAAGACCAGTTTACTTTCAAGGGGATTTCCTAATCACAGTTTTCTCCCATTTCTCAAACTTGTATCATTTTGTTCTGTAGCTGATATACTGTATTGTTTGGTCAACTACCCATGGTCACTACATCTTCACTGCATAATTATTTGGGGTGTATTGCAAACTGCACCTTACATCGTTTCCTATTTTTTTACTGGACAACTCTCCAGTAGGTATCTGAGGAAAGTTTATTAGTGTATTTTATATTAAAGTAGTATGTACAGGCTCTTATTAAGCACTATCCAAGCATGGAATAAGAGAAAGTCACAGTTCTTGCTTTTCACGTGCAAGATGGTTAGAGGAATGCAGATCAGGAGACTGGTGAGTGGCAGATGCAAGGAAGGGCCCAAGGGCTCCTGACATCTCCTCAACATCCTCGCTCCTGAAACTCACCCACAGCATTGAGTGTTCTTTGTGCTGGAACCTCTTGTTCTGTTTGACTCTTTATTAGTCTGTGATTAGTTTAATGCCTAGAAAAGCTGCAAGTTGGATGTGAATAGAAAGTCTTGAGAAAGACAATCTCCCTTTCTCTGTTCCCTGCAGGTGTTCAAATATTTGCCATAGTTCAGACAGCTGAATAGCCCAACCCACCACCTTGTCTGGTTCCAGCCCTGATGGGGTTGTAGCCACAAATAGCAAAACAACACTCCCTATTCCTCCAGCTCACAACTTCCATTTGCAAACACTGTGTGTGGGCCTCACTTATCATGAAATACTATAGTACTCTTATGGTACTACATGAGGAAATCCCATACTGTATACAGTATGGGGTTTCCTCATGTATAATCAGGACAGAGCTTATGAGAACCTCATGAGGAAAGCAAATTGACAACTAAAACATTGAAAACCATCTTTTTCCTCACTGTGGGACAGAGGAAAGCTATTTGGTTTAGGTTCTTTTTAAGTAATAAATATATGTTGTACTTGTTCAAGTAAAGCTCATATCCTTACCTACACTGAATATTCTGCCTAGCTGTGCTCACATAGTTAAAGGAAATTGTAAAGTTTTTGGTAATGTATTGTAGAATATAGGTACAGCACGATAAAATGAAATGGCCATGTATCAGCTAAGCTACTCAAGTACACTCAGCTAGAAACAGGCAATGGTTTAATTTAGAAGTGTATTATTAATATTATCAGGAATTATCCTTAAATTAGCATCAGGGTAGCAATATCATGCCATTCTGAAGGAAGTAAGCAATGTACCAGACTGTATATACAAAAAAAACACTGTTCAGAAGATGTATGAAGTTTTCCAGTTCCTTTCACATTCCTAAGCAAGTCCCCACAAGAGTCCATTATTTAGGCACTGCAAGAAGGTATAATTGAGAGAAGAACAAAAATGAGTATCCAGAGGACACAAACTGAAATGAAGGAAATACTGAAGGAACTTTAAGTATTTAAGTAATAAATATGAGAAGAAACTTAGTAAGAGTCTTCTTAGTAAGTCTGTAAAAGTTCTCCTGCAAAAAGAGGATGTCTTCCTCATGCCTGTCTTTGGTAACTTGCAAAATTGTGGCCTGAAATAATAGATGGAATGATTCAAGCTATATCTAGGAGACACTTTCTAACAGCAGGGACCATGGAACACCAGAACAGACTGCTTGGCAAAGCAGTGGTGTTAGCATCACTGCAAGCTAGATAAACATATGCCACAATGCGACAGACACCAGGGATTCATCCTGGGAAAGGAGCCTGGACCAGACAAGTTCCCAAGATCCATCTCAGCCCTATGATCTCCTGGCATCCTACAGCAGGTAATGTATGCCCTCAGTATTATTCACCTAAATCAGTAAACCGCATGCCATGTTGCTGCTCAAATATGTTTCTGGAACAGGACTGCCATAACCTCCTGTTTCTGACTGTGCTGGGCAGCCAGCAATCTGCTGGGGTTCAGTGAATACAAAGACAACTAAAACTCACATCCCAAAGTCTCTTTGTTGTACTGTAACATTGCATTTAGGGGAAATATTTTTCAAAGTACCTAGACAAGATGAACAGTGTGCACAGAAGTGTTATATCCATGGTACACAGTGGAAGCATTCATGTTACCATAGTGGAGGCTTCAAAACATTTGAAAGACAGGCTTTGAGACCTGGCTACTTTTAATACAGAAACAAGAGTCTGAATTGGTTGTTTAAATAAGGATTCACAAAAACTGATTTATGGGATTTAAATTGTATGAGGTGTAGATGATACCGAATTGGTTTTTTGCTTGTTACTAAAAGGTAAGCCCTCACCACCGCCTCCGCCCAGGGCCCTTGGGGAACCGGCAGCCGCCATCGGCTAGGGCTGGACGCTGCTGGGCCCCTGCGTGCCCCTCGCCCATCCCAGTCCCGCACTCCCTGCTGCGCTTTTGCTCAGCTCTCGTCTTCCTCCCGTCATCGGGCCGCCCGAGGAAGCCGGCCAAGAGCCCCACGGCTTTCTTGCCGGCCTTCCTGCCGCTCATGGGGTGCCGGCCCGTGGCACACGCCTAAGGCCGCACTTTGCAGCAGCAGTGGAAGAAAAGGTGCCCTCGGAACCCGCACTGCTCTGCAACCCCAATTCAGTCCATCACACAACAACTGGTGAAATACAAATTGGATACTGCCCCCACTTTAGGAGAAACTCTTAAGGCCATACACGAGGTGAAAATCGGCAAGGCAGCTGGTGTTGATGGAATTCCACCCGAAGTCTGGAAACACGGGTGCCTTTGCGCTCCATGCTGTATTTCATGAGTTTGTGGTGCGCTGTTGGGATACTAGGCAAACTACCATCAGACCTTCGTGATGCAGTCATCATCACTTTGTATAAGAAGAAAGGTATTAAATCAGACTGTTCAAATTACCGTGGTATTAATCTGCTCTCCATTGCTGGCAAAATCCTGGCAAGAATGCTCTTGAACAGATTAATACCCGCTATAGCAGAAGGAATTCTACCTGAAAGCCAGTGTGGTTTCAGAGCCAACAGGAGTACCACAG
>NW_016690248.1:4739266-4766943 GCF_001604755.1 Lepidothrix coronata | reverse complement strand
CCTCCCTAAGATCTTGCTTTATGGTGAACTTGCCACTGGTTGCCGCAAGAGAGGAGCCCCAAAGAGAAGATACAAGGACTTCCTGAAACAACATCTCAGCCTTGGCCATATTGATCAACATAACTGGTCTACTCTGGCCTCCAGTCGGGAAGTCTGGAGACACACTATCTCTAATGCTGCTGACGCTTTTGAGAAAGCACGCAGGATCACCCTTGAGGAGAAAAGGCAATGCAGAAAGAATCGTGCCTTGCAGAGTGTACCACCTGGGGAGTCTTTCTGCTGTGCCTTTTGCAACTGGACGTGTCTATCTCGCATTGGCCTTTTTAGCCACCAACGCGCTTGCAACAAGCGTGGGTAGTGCCTTCCCAAATCTTCGTTCACAAAGCCTAGCCATGAAAGGGTAAGAATTTTGGGGGCTTTCTATCATGCTGGTATTCACTAGCATTACCATTTGTGCCACTCACCATTACTACTCCAACTATTTTTGGCTGATACTGAGAAGATAATTTAGCAGAGAAGTATCTCAAGAACTAAATCCCTAGTTTCTATCTGTCTGCTTTTACTCTGTGGGATGCACATGAAAACAAAACAGCTCTCCAGTGCAAATGAGAAGAATATGCTGCAAAGCATGGTACTGCTGTTTTGAAAAAAATCCCTTAAATATTAAAATGGACTTCCACACGTGGTCTCACTTCTGGACAAGAAACAGACAGCCAATATGAATGTTTGCAGTTTATTCACAAAAGCAATAGGAAGTTCCTTGAGGTACTCCTGCAGAGAAGTGACTAACAGGCACAACAGAGCCTCCTGAGATAAAAAGAAACCAACCCAAACTTTCATATGCAAAACTAATCCAAAATAAACTGTTCTCTAAGGCTCATAAATATTTAACTTTTCCTCTTTAAAATATTGCCTAGACTTGGTGATGGCAGGGACCTGAGATTCTTTCCAGTCTTACATCTTACCTTTCTTATATTCCATGTTTCTCCTTCTCACTGACTTTTCTATGTGCAACGTCAACGAGACATAGGAGAAATAAAATGTCCACAAGAAAGGGGTTAATGTTTTCAGGACTTGCAAGTTGATCAAAAGCATAAGGGAATTTACTTCTCAGCTAATTTATAGGCTAAAAAACTGTAAGTATTTGAATCAAGACTCAAATGTTTGAATTACTATATGATTGCCTGAGATTGCAGGGGACTGGGCTAGGTGAACTGGTGAGTTTGTCTAATACTGTGGTTGTTTCTATGAATGATAGTTTAAACAAACCAAATAGATCCTACAAACAGATGAAATTTGCTCATCATGGACCCAAATGTCTTTCTTCATAGGACAATACATACTATTTTTCAACAGTCAATTTTGTGAAAAGAAATATATTTTATGATCTATGAGACCAATAAAAGCCAACTCAGTTTGAAAGATGAATTTCAGTTTTCAAATAATCCCAGTGAAATGAGTGCGAAAGACCTACAGATCAAGAATTATTCGTAGTAATTATTCTGACAATAGTTTCAAATAACCAACAAATGTGAGAAAACTGCAAGCTATTAACACACAATTCACACACCAGAAGAAAGGCAGTGTATGAAATACATTATTCAAGACGAAGAGATGTAGTGCTGTTTTTCTCCAAACAGTACTTTACCAACAACACCTTTTCACAGACCAGGTCACTGATGAGATGGTGTTGATAGCATACAACATATAGAGGACATTTACTCACACTGGTCTGCAAACATGAGGCACCAAAACTCAGCACCTAAATTAGGGTGTGACTTTTCTAGAGCCTACTTGTAGACAACAGAGAGGGAGATGCTGCTCCAGAGGACCATTCACATTTAATTTGGGCTTATATTCTGTTTTGCCATCTAGAGAAGCTACAGAAGGAAAAATTAGTCTATGCTACTAATTTAAGACACTTATATTAAGGGCACAGAGTGAGATGTTGTGAATATTCATTATAATGTCATGCAGCAGACATGGAGAAAAGCCAAGAGGGACAACTCTCCTATACCTGTGGAAGTAGAGAGAATCCATCTACAAGGATCAGCAATAAGCCACCCGACTTTCAGGCAAACAATCTCAAGAGAAAGACTCTAAGTCCTTCTCTAGGGAGGACCATTTTCCAGAAATAGGGATTCTGCAAAATAACTGTCAGGGTTTGGCCAAGTAGTAGAGACAGAGTTACACAAAAACAGTAGCAAAATCCTTCATCTAATAGCCAGAGATGTAGTGACTAGTAACAACACTATTCTCCAAATTGATGGATGTTTATACGAGGCATTTCCTTTCTCGATCTTCTGACCTTCTATTCTCCATTTGAGGCTTCCTCTGTACTTCCTCTGCACTAGTATATGTGTGGAAAGGAAGATCTAGTGAACTACTCTCCTGCTATGCTGTGCTACTCATCACTCAGGCTTACTTCGGTGCTCTGGTCATGACTGGAAAAACGGCATTGGTAATAATGCGAAGTTCACTGGTGATACTCCAATATTAATCTATTGTTGTTGTCAAAACTATCTGTTGTCTTTCACAACCTATGATCAATTAAAGATCATTTGGTTCTTTGCTCAAGAAGAGCTGTACTAGTGACAGCATCTTGGCCAAATTTTATTAACATCATCTCAGTAAGTTTTACCTTCGAAATCACTTGAAAAGGTTGTTCTTCCTTACTTCATGTCTTTAAATGGCTGTGGAGATTGCTCTGTTCCGCTAAACAAATCCCCATATCCACCCATTCACTGTTAAGTAGGGAGATAGTTCCCCTTCTGTTTCAGTGTCAGAACAAATCCAGCATGACAAGGCTCCGAGAACTCCAATTCTCTTTTCTACACAACCCAAGATGGTAGAAATCGCTTAAGATTAGCTGGCTTCTTGAATTTATGTCTGCTAGTGAAGAAATCTCATGGAACAGAGTGCTCTGATTCATCACTACCATACCTGATTCTGCCTCTCAGCTTCCAACTTCAACTTTCAAACAGACCTTAAACCTGACATGGAAATTGATTCCAATTTCTCCTCCATGTACAGGCTGTTTTTTATTTTCCCAAAACCAGTTTCCTCTTCTTTGCTAGTGAGATCTGCAAATGCTTAAAGAGGCATCTAAAATTTGCTCACCAGGCTCAGTTTAGCTAGAAACAGATTAGGCACGAAGAAGAAAAATCAACCCTTTATTTTCCAGAAAGATTTTCTTGCTCAAGTTATCCAGAAAAGTTGAGACGCCAACTCCCACCCCTGCCACACGCAGATGGGATTATGGCAAAGGAGATGTTCACAGTCTCCAGCAGAGAAACATTTTAAGGCTTTTAAGGCACCCCATGAGCACCAGCTGGAGTTTGCAGCGGAGCAGCTGTTCCAGTATGTGGGAAAGGAGATTGCAGATTAAAGCAGACAAGGCAGCTTAAGGGAGCATTTGGAGTGGGATCCCAATGTAGACACCCCTTTTTTACTGACAGCTGCTCCTAGGGAAGGAGAGTAGAGCATGCACTTGCTCCAAAGCCCAGGAAAGCAGATCAGTGTTTAAAAATTGCCAGCAAGTGCTGCTGCTGCCTTCAGACTCCCACCAGACCGTCATGAGGGAGCACCACATGTGTGGCAGACATTGCACCAGACACAGCTGTTGCCAGCTCCTTGCAAGTGAGAGGCTAGTGTCACTCCTCTAGTGCTTAGCAGGGAAGGGATAAAAAAGGAGAAAACTCTATTTAAATACCAAATAAACACACACATCTTTCAGAGGGCAGGAAGAGTAGGAGCTTACAAGAAGACTCATTTCTCTTCTCCGTCTGTTCCCCAAAGCAATATCTTGTTATTGTGCATTTATGTGCTTCTTGGAGACCAGAGGATGGACACAGCTTGAAAACTGTCTGTGCACAACTGTCCTTCATATATGCACAGGAGCAAACACTTGCTGACATTGGTTTGTGTTCCCACACCTTGTTTTTGTACCTACACAGAGGCAAAGCTTGGGACTAGGAATGGTGGCTTCCTAGAGAGGTGGACAGCTGAGCTGAAGCTCAAAGAAACCTGAGCATAGGGCTAAAGTCCCAGGCCCCAAAGGGCTTTTCCATCAACCATTTGGGCTGGACCCCAGCCTTACAGTCCAGATTCAAAGCCTGAGCTTTGAGAAAGCTAAAGAACTGAGCTCAGCCTGGGTGGGCATGTGCTCAGCGCAGTCCTTCCCATCCTCCCAAGGCTTTCAGCAGGAACATAGGCCACTTGGACAGGTCAAGCATGAGGTGAGTCTCCTCCTCAGCATGCCCTAGGCTGGTATCAGAATACCTTTTAGCACACTTTTAAGGGTTTAAAGAAAAACACTCATTGAGAAGCTCAGTTGTGCAGACATACACAGCATGTCTGACCACATATGAGTATCCTTGACATCCAAGAATTTTCCACAGACCAGAGAAAGAAACTTGCCCCCTTCACAGCTTTCCCCCTGGTGATAACACCTGAGATCCACAGAGGTTTTTACTTACCTTCTCCCTGCTGCCATTTTCTGTCACAGAAAACCGGGACATGGCCCTGCTTTGTGACAACTCATTTGCAAGTGTGCAGTGTCAAGATCAGTTCCGTGTTCTTCTCAAGAAGGCAGAGACTGTCATGTTTCCTGCAATGTATGAGAGACAGCTTTCCACAGTTAAAGCAATTTGGCAGAACTTTGCCTAGTAACACTGTCATCAATAGGAAGAAGTCTGTTTGATTTGATACCAAACTCTTCATCTACTACATTAACATCACTTTTATACTCCTTTGGCTCATAATTTGGCATGCTAGTAGCACTGAGAAGATGAGAAGTTCCTGTTGTGATAGATGCTATGCAGACACATGGCAAACTTCTGTTGCCTGCATTCAGGCCTGAAGTCAGCAATCAAAAATACAGCATTAACTTCACAGTCCCAAAATTCTTCTCAAAATATCACAGTGGTTTATCTCACTGTACAAAAAACACCCAAAAAATACGTAAGAAATTGCTACCTTCTTATAAAAACCCAGTGGTTATTTATGGGGAAGGAATCACATCTGGACATATTGCATGGTAGCAGTGCTCAGTCCCCCTGCTCCAAAGGCAACCAGTGCTGGTGATGGTACTCTCTCCATTGCTGCGTGAGTTATTGCTCCATTACCAGCCTGAACTTGGAACACCGCTCAGACTGCAGCAATAACAAGACAGATAGGTCTTTATGAAATCTATACTATTAACACTATTTGTTTTGCCATGAGTTGACAACTTTAGTAAATTGCTCATAATTGGCTATCAAGGAAAAAACACAGTGCTGCTCACTGTTATTATGGTATTGATTTTCAATAATTGCTTTTTTTGGGGGGTGGGGGAGTGCACATGTCACTTTGTGTTGTAAGAGCCTAGAAAGAAACTGGCTGTGTGCATCTGCTCTGTTTCTGGAACTTCACTGTGACAAAAACAGAAAAAAAAAAAAAACAACAAAACATAAAATATACACCAGGAGAAGATGAAGCAAAGATTTATTATTTTTTTTTCTCTGGTATTTTATTTTAGCATTAAAAGAAAAGAATGGAATTAACCATGTAGCTAAACACGATGGCAGCCCTGTAGGATATTCGTGTTAGTCAAAGGCTGAAATGCATTAACATTAAAAAACTCCATAGGGTTATTTTAAATATTCATTAGGAAATTTACAAGCTTTGGTGTAATGGCTGAGGACTCCAGTGTTTTTATAATTGGAAGCCAGGCCAGTGGAAAGTTTTTCAGCCATGGGAAAATAATGTGGCCCAGTTTTTCTTCCTATGTTAGAGATTCTTGATTATGCTCTCTAAATATCAATCCCCTGAATACATCCACAGACACACATACCTGATATTACAGTATTGTTATGTGGTATCATTCGTTATCAGCTCTTCTGCTTGGTGTTTCTTTTTTCCCTCCTTTTATTTTTTTTTCTTAATATGCAATCATGCCCATGGCCCAAAGTGTAGCACTCTCGTCTTCTTGTTTAGATGAAAGGGACAATGTTGCTGTGAAGAATGTAAAGAATGTCTAGTGTCTCTCAACAGATGATTCTGAAAATGATTCTGAAAATTTGCTGACAAGCACAAGCACTTAACATAAACCCAGGGAAATTGTCAGCAATCTTATTTAGAGATGACTCACTCAAAATTCAATTAGCATGAGATTACAAACTGACCCAGGAAAGAAAGGGTATCTCTGATACATTTATTTTTATTTTCCCTTGTCTTTTTTTTTTTTTTCAATTTATAATTTTTAAGCTATAAAATAGCCAGAAAATCAGCGTTCCTTCAGTTTTGTGGCCTCCTCTTTCTCTGGACACAGGAGAACTGCCTGAATTCTCACTTCCTCACTTTCCTGTTCCATAGATGTCAAATGATCACCATGAAAGACTGGGAAAGGAGAGTTCTGAAGATTTACCCCTCCCAGGAGATCTTTGCCCAGATTTGCTATAAAACTCAGCATAATCTTTGATCTTCCAGTGACTTGTACTCTTCTCTGTTACTTGAAACCCAGCATTATTATTAAGCTTAAGTAGATTGCTTTAAAGTTCTAAAATATTTACTCTCCTGCCTCCCAATGGGATGTTAACAATAAAAAATAGCAAGGGCTTCCACATTTGTTTTTACTTTACATAAACGAATTAAGCAGTCTCTACAAGGTCCATTTAGACCCGCAATAATGTAAACTGAAGCAACACAAAAGAGCCTCCACGTCCATGCTTACAGAATAGAAATCCTACGGTTTTCAGTGGGAGAAGTTTAGATAAGATGCCTAACCCATCTTTACTCTCTGGACTGTGAGCAAACCTGGTTAGGCCTCTCTGTTCTTAAGGGAAACGTGTGACACTAACAGCTCAGTTGTTTGCTTTTGTATTTTTTCAAGTGAGTTCAAAGGGAGTCACTTGATTATATCCCTTCCCCCTCCCCCACCCTTCATCTTTCATAACCATTGTTTAATGAATTTTTATTAGAAAAGCATGGCTGCACTTATGAAAAAAGAAAATCTGTCTTTGAAACCAGGAGCAGAGAGTGTTTTCCCTGGCATTAGCCTGTTAGTTTTTAATATCAGGTTTGCACTGGAGTTGACTCCTGGTGCATTTTGGAACCATAAGCCAACAAAGTGAAGCTAATGGGAAAGGAAATAATACAGGAGAAGAGAGTCCCTTTTGAAGTGTGGGCAGGAAATCTGCACAATTCTCTCTCTCCTCCTCCTCCTTCTCCCTCCTTATTCCCCTACCCCCATCGCATGCAGTGTCCTCCTCTCCTCATAAAGAGTGTCTTTTGCTCATTTTTTTTTTTTTAGAGGGCAGGATTGAGCAAAAACTCCAGCTTAATTTCAGCTTGTCAATTAGCAAAACTTAAGGGAAAAACATTCCTTGGTGTGAAAAGGACAAACAAATCAGTAAACATAAGAAATGAATAAACAAAAGATTCAACTCTGTAGTTTCGGACAAGATGAAAGGTGTTGCCTTCAACCAAGCTTGCCTCTGCAATATGCCTCCCATGAAGCCTCTGAGAACCAGCAGCATGCACAGTACTTCTCATCTCAGTGAAGATACTGGAGTCTCAGATACTTATTCACACTCCATCATGTTAAAAACATGAAGAAGAAATTACCAGGCAGGATCACCTCCAGCTCTTAAATGGCATACTGGTGATGCAAAGCACTGCCAGATCGCAGTCACAGATTTGGTCCCAACTATTAATTGTAGCTCATTCTTTGCTGACAACCCTCATGAAGCTCAGTTTGTTTTGTACAGCTGTGAGAAGCCTGGGGTAATGTTGGTTGTCCCTTCTCCATTTCTCTTAGTTATAGCCTCAGTGTTTCCTGGAGAGACAAATAATCAGTAGGAAGGCCTCTCTAGTTTATGATTTGGAGGTTTGCCTGCTTCACCTATTCAGTTGCCTATATTGTCACAGACCTTTTTGTCACACTTGGATAGGTCAACTATTTAACAGAAATTGAGTTTCAAAATATCTCTCTGATTTTGTTTGTAACACTGCAGCTTAGAAAGCCGTAATTACACTTTCCTATCATATAGCAGTGCCTAGGAGGAAAATATGGGTGAAAAAAGCAAATCTTACATCACTAGAAATCACCAAAGTGTAGAGAGACTTGAAAAAGAGATACAATGAAAAGTGAAAAAGATTTCAGATTTTAAAAATAGAATACAGGAATCACTGAATTTCTTATGTCCACTATCCTTCAACTCAAAGATTATGACAATGTAAAATTATATTACAAGAACAATGGTAATGTCTAAGAAGGGAATACAAAATGCTATAAATATGATGTATACCAGCAATCAAGGTTAATATTTTTTCACAGTGGTTTTAAAAACGGTATATTAGAAGCTGTTTTCAGCAATGTCAGAAATCCAGCACATTATTCTAACACAAACCAGTACAGAATTTCCTTGAGCATATTATCTAGGACTGAGTCAGTTGTAAGTTTCATTGGGTGTTACAGAAAAAGCATGACTAGGACATCACCTGGTCAGTGTGTAACCACCATATGTGTAACACCTGGTCAGTGTGGTTCATGTGTAGCTATCACATGCAGGAAATATACTAGGAGAACAATGTATTTGTGGGTCAGAGAATGATGGCAGCAACTCTTTGCTGCAGTTCCCAGAGGTACCTGGATATTAGCTTTAATAAGCACAAAAAAAACTAATGTGATCAGAAGACAGAGGGTAACTTCCTCTAAATGCCACAGTTTTTCTCAAAACCTGTTTCTTCATAGCAGTAACACTGTGTACTTGCTTATTAAGCTAGGTAAATATCCTTCTCTCTAGCAAGAGAGTTAACATAAGCTGAGGAGATAACTCCCTGCTATTTCTTATTTACTGTTTTTGTTGATTACCAGAGAAAGTCAATAGAACAGGGCATGGGAGACTTCCTGAAATAGTCCTCTTCTCCGTGTAAGAGGCTCAACAAATTATTAATACCATGATCCAGTTGCACAGTTCTCATTAAGGACTGAACATGCCTATACAATACAGGGATAAAAGTAAAATAGGTAGTAGCCCGTCCAGAAAGTGTGCCAGATGTACAAAACTCTACACACTTTAACTTACCATGTGCTTTTCCAATCCTTCACAAAAGACATCATTACACAGAAGTTGTGTAGTGTTTTTCACGTTTCAGGATGTTGAAATAGCATTGATTGTCTTCTGAAATAAGATAGTCTGTGTCAGAGCAAGCTATCCTAAATTCCTGTTAAAGTTGATGAAAAGAAAATGGGCATTTATGAGACCAAATTAATTTCCTCCAAAAACAGAAGCCAAATGAACCACATCCTATAAGTTTTGTTCCCATCACCTATAGAGAGAGCATCAAGTAGTTCAGATGTAAATGTCCACAGGAGAGAAGGCTGAGGGAGTGATTCCCATTACTGGGGAACAGATCTAAGCAGGTTTTTGAGAATCAGTACAAGAAGAACACAAGGTGGTGAGAGACACATGGCCTTAAAAAGTGGCTGGAGTGTCAGTGGAGGTGTGATGTCAGAGTTTGATTCAGGCTATTCAGAGTCTCCATATGCACTAGCAAATTGATAAAAATAACACAGGCAAACTCCTGCTGACTTCCACATGTCCTGTGTCAAGCTCAGCTTTAACATACTAAGAGGGTGATCCCATCTGCATCTAAGGTGGCACTGGCTCACTTTGTGACCTTGGTGGCAGCCCTGCGGGGCACGAATTAGCCCTTCTGTCTGCGGGAACTGCAACCTGTTGGTGTGTGCAGGTCTGGAGGGAGGGAGCATCATTTGGTGATCACTGATTCTCTGAAGTTACTCCTCCAACCGAGATGTCTGAAATCCAGGAAGCAGAAAAATCTAACCACGTCTGGCAGTTTTGTCTGCCATGTTGGGCAGCTGCTCCAGCCAGACCCTGAGAGACAGCAGCCAGAAGGGATTGCTGGCTACTTGCACATGAAGCATGATGTCAAACCTATCACTAAGGACTGAGTCTCCTTGTGGAAGTATTTGTCCCTCTCAGTGACTTTAGTCAGAGCCTCCTGCTTCCACCAAATGACAGCAGTTATGAAAAAATACACAGTCTTGACATCCTGGTTTAAAGAAAGAACACTGATATAACAAGGTCACTCTCTAATGATTTCAGTAGGATTTGGACTTCATGAAAGAGAAGAATAATGAGCTTGATGAAATCTCCTGTCTTATCCACCCCAGTGTATTGGCTAGATTGGAGCCAACAAGTCTAAATTCACATCAGAGGCAGTTGTGGGTTAGCTGCTCAGGAGCTACCATAGCAGATGGAGACCTTTGACAGGGATGATATGCAGTCCCAGGCACTGGCTGAGAGCTGGCCCTGCTTTTCTGACCCACATTTGAGAAGGTAAGCAGTGTTTTCACACCTCATGTAGGAGCTTGTGTGAATACTGCAGAGTTATTGCTGGGTCCAAGGCTGCAACTGCATGTTCTCGTTAAGATCCTGTAAAATTTAAAGCCTGTATGCATACGTGGTTAATGACATGAAAGACCACATGTCATCATCCAAGGCAGCGTGGGAGTTTCGGCAAGGGGGATAAAAGATCTGCTTGGAATGTGATGGGAATGTGTACCCATGAGCACCCACAGGGGAACAGTGCTCAGTGGCATGAGGTATTTACCCTCAAGAGGGATTCTGAGAGGACAGTTGTGCTCAGTACGTAGATGTGGCTCCCATAAGCTCAGGGAGACAAGCTGGACCAGCTTCACTTCCTGATCACATCACAGCGTGTTACAGACTCTTACATTCCTGTGTTACAGAGCAATCTGAATTTCTTATATGATTTCCCTATGCCTTAGTTTCTCTGTAGTAGAAAGGAAGTAATAACTCTTCCAACCCCTTTGTGATGCGTAGTCATTCACATTTCTGGTGCAGGTAAGCCCTGAAAGTTCCTCAGCTGATAATTTTCAATTGGTTGATGTAAAGTTAAATATAGGACTGAGATGGGGTCATGCTGTCTCTTCTTCTTCTCCTTTCAAAAAGGGATGATGAAACAACAGAATAAAAAAAATTATATCAAATCAGAGTGGGACTGATGGTTACCTTGGCTGAAGCAGCAACATCCTCTCAAAACACCACTCCAACAAGCAGTTTATTAAAAAGTGGTGAGGTAAACCCCATTGTTTCACATTCTTGGCTGCTGGAGGCTGGAACAACCCTCACCTGCTGTAATTTTAAAGTGCTTGGCAAATGCACTAAATAAGAGGGAGGATTCTGCACAAAATGAAAACTTATACAATCCCTTAAGAAAAGCCAAACCTTAAACATGGGAAAGCTTATGGAAAATTAGATGATGTGAAAAACACTTTAAATCAAAGCATCAGGTAAAGCTGGAAATAAAGTTATCTTCAGTTAAAATCTCTATATACCACATTGACGGTAATGCTTCATTTCCTGCAGACTGTAAGTAAATCAAAGCCTACTTTGGGTTTCCATATCTGTCTAAGATCTCATCTCCAAGAATGTATTATTTTGGCATTTCCCACATTGGAATTACCTCTGGTCTGAATTTAGGTAATAGAGTATGATAACATATTAACAAGTAATAAGCATGAAATTTTTATCCATTTTAAAATGTATTACTGAGAAAGAAAACAAACATGTAAAAAAGCCAGCATTTCAAAAGTAATCAGCAAAAGAACCGAGAAAACAAGAGTTAGGTCACAAGAGAAAAATGAAAGAAAAGTATAGCTAATTGGTGGCAGTTTTGCTGAGAAAGAATGTAAGAAAAGCTGCATACCTATTCAGGAAAAGTAAAACAGATGTGTGAAGTGTCTGGCTGAGCTATTGTGTTAACTTTGTAATCTAAAATAGCTGACTTGATTTCATTTTAACAAGGGATTAGTTTAGCAGACAGTTTGGATTAGCAGCAGCATATATAAATAAACATGCTACTCTTAAAACTTAAATACTCAGCTCATAAGATGCAGGACAACAAGCATTAGTAAAATGCTAGTCTTGAACTTTTAGATTATAGAGCCAAAACACATACCCATTCCACAGAGACAAGGAATTAGCAAGAGTCTTCACATTGCATAATGTAATACAAGAAATATTTGTATTATGATTTCCCTGAAAAGCAACTCAAGCCCTGCTCTATGCCCTAATTGTGGAGGATTAACAAATATTTTTACACCTATGCTATATTAAGAAAAAGAAGGATAAGCTCATACTTCGCTACTCATGTGAGAAGAAACCTTGCACAAGTCAGAAATCATGGGTCAGGTATTCTGTAAAAAAAAAAATGCATGTTGCTTCAGCCACAGGAGCGGAGGGGGGGCAAGGGGAAATGT
This sequence comes from Lepidothrix coronata, assembly GCF_001604755.1. Classification (NCBI taxonomy): domain Eukaryota; kingdom Metazoa; phylum Chordata; class Aves; order Passeriformes; family Pipridae; genus Lepidothrix; species Lepidothrix coronata. Next base: position 4,754,651 of record NW_016690248.1, on the reverse strand, counting down.
CTGCAATTTGCAAAAATCCTTTCCTATGTTTTTCACAGAGCAGCAGAGATCTGAAACAACTGATCTGAGCAGGGGAGTCGTCTTGGTTGGTAACCAGAAAGAGGAGGAGACTGTAGGGGTGATTGGAAGGAGAGAACCACTCTTCCTCCAGTGTAGGCAGACAGCTGTCTATCAGTCTGAGAAGTCTCAGAGCCTGCACCAACTTTTAAGTCATAAACATTCACATACATTGGGGGTTTTATATGGGATTTTGTATAGTCCCTTCCAACACCACCAAGCCGGATGTGATTCTAATGTCACAGCATTTTCTGTAGCAGTCATTTTGCTACCATCTGTTAGAGGTCAACACTAGTATGGATTCTATATTTTTTTAGGCTCCTTAAGTCAGTAAAGGCTTAAGCTTGCTACTGATTTCAGTGCACTTTGACTCTTGCCATCAGGCTGAAGACCTACACTTGGATATATAGAATCACAAAGACTATTCACCTACAGAAGGTGGGCAGCATGCTCCCATGAGCAGCAGCTACCGAAGTTGTTACAGGAATTTCAGTTTAGTCCCTAAATTCCTGCATGCTGTCTATAAGGATAGCCATGCTGGAACAGTCTTCCTCAGAAAAGAGTGCATCAAGGTGGAGGAGGATGTGCTGTTCTCCACATTCGTGATGAATAGGCTGAACGCAGCAAACATCAATTACAGCAAGAAGTTTAACCTGAGTATTAAAATCTGTTCTTATGTTAAATATTGTGAAAACTTCATAAATGAAAGTCTGTAAAATGAGTTAGACATACATCTGTGGGGAATGGCATAGAAAGGCAGAGCTTGGGCAGTATCTGATGTTGGTTTTGTTTTTCATGGAGTAATATTCAACTGCTCAAGTACTGATCTGATTGGCTACTCACCATCAGATGTATGGCAGACAGAGATTAATATGTATTAAGTCCAGGGAATTTATAAGAGTTTCAGTTTAATCCAAGAATCTTGAGCAAGCAGTTGCTTTTGTCTGGGAACATGGCTACAAGAGAGAATTCATGAGAGAAAGATCTTGCAGGTGCAGGAAAGCAGTCTACTGAAAGAATCAGAGAATGCCAGAAACCCCTGAGCTATTAATTTATCAGTGGTCAATTACTGATGATTAACCACAATTCTTAAACAATGACAGCTCAGGCAACTACACGGCCAAGACATTTATTCCCTCAGAGACATGGTGGGGAGGTGCTGATCAGGTCAACTGGCTCTCTTGCAGCTACTCTGCTCTCCCCCTACACCACAGTCACCAGCAAAATAAGAAAAGCACATATGCAATACTGTATAAGTATCATCAAACTCAGGTATCTCAAGTGCCTTGAGTCAATGTGACTCAAAAGCATTGTAAGTGCATTTTTTCAGAGCTCCTAGGCCACTTATTTGACATGACTGAGGCTCTCTTGGGTAAAAAGGTTGTGGTTTGATCTCAGTATTTTCCAGAACAGCTGTCTCATTGGGAACCTGCCAGATGCCAGCTAGTCTCTCCATAAGGAAGGCTGGGCTTTTGAATCTTTTCTTTGGGTAGTAACAAATCACTCCTTTCACTTTTTTAATAAATCTTCTCCCCTAAAAAGGAGGATAAGGTCTGCCTGTTTGCTAGAACAAGGAGAAGCAGAAGACCTGTCAGTAACTTATAGTCATCTGTTTGTCTATTGGGCTTTTCTAGACACGAAATTCACCCAAACCAAGAGCACCAAAGAGGAGCACATAATTGGAGACAGCAGGGAATGAAAGTGAGCCTTTCAAAGGAGAGCTTGGGATATCAAAACCTGAAGCAGATCCTTTGTGCTTAAGACCTTTGGTGCAGTTAAGAGCAGGAGGACTTTATTAGCAAGTCCAGGCTAAGCTTCCCCTGTATCCTTGGTCCACTCCAAAATCTCACCAACCAGGCACTTACCCAAGCATAGCTGTCCTCCCACTTACTACCATGTGTGGTAGAAGTCCCTCCTTCAGGAGACAGAGGGATACACCTGTTCACAGACTGGGAATCTTCACAATCACAATCACACATATTTCACAGTATGATGAGAGAGACACTGAAGATCTGGTTCTGTGACTCAGCCCTCATCTTTTCTTCTGTGGCACAGCCTTGAGTGACACAACCTAGAAGTGCCAAATAAAAACACAGAGCAGGGGGTGAAGCAACATTTGCATGTGCCACCTGCCTACCTCCAGCTTTGCCAGCATCTGGCAAAGCAGAAAGCAGAGGAAAAGCAAGTTTTCACTACTCCAGTACATTTTGTCTGAGTAAAGACTGTGAGATGTGTCCTAACACTATATTAATTAAAATGTAATATCAGTTTGATTTGAACCACCACCTTTGATACCAAACTCAGCAACTTTATGTAGTAGGCTTGAGTGGAGATAAAAAATTAATGTCTTAAATAATTTAGGCATCAGAGAGAGTCCCATGACCATAATATAAACATATTGATGTTGTCGAGAAAACATTTATTATTAATTTTACATAAGAGCTTCAAAGTTCCAGGTGCATTTCCTGTTTTACACCAAACTTTTTAGACATGCAGAGCTTAATGTAATTAGAACTTATTTATTTGTGTCAATTTACATTTATGCTGAGAAAACCAAAAATTAAACAGAAGAAGGAGGATTGTTCTGAGTTTTCCAAGTATATTTGACCTCAACAAGCACTCTTAATTAGTTTTCAGTGCTGCTGCAGTAAATGAATAGGTGTTTACAAAAATACAAAAGGTACTAACCATTTCTTGAATTGTCGTGGAATGCCCTATATTTCCTATAAAGTCCTGAATAAGTACAATGTTATTTTCTTCTGTGTTTGTCTCCTTTACCCAGAATGATGAACATCTACAGAATGTATATATATGTGTGTGTGTGTATACTGCAAATACATATATACATGAGTCTGATGTAGATATATACACGTATTCAGGGGGCTATGTGTGCATGTAGGATAAACAAAAGTATGGTAAACACCAAATCTGCAAGAAAGAATGTACATATTTTTGTTGCCCCTAATAATCACTTGGCAAAGGGTTGTTCTTTTGGTTTCTTCACAGTATGCATCTTTGAGGGGATTCTCATTTTCTGAATATTGCAATTTTAAATGAAGAAATCCCTTTGCCTACTCTCATTTAAATTCAAACAGAGATTTTACAGTAAGTCACTGTGTTTGCTCGCTGCATGATCTGGGCCCAAATTTCCAAACAAAGATTTTCATGCCAAAATTTTAGACCCCTAAATTTGGAGAGAAAAACAGCATCATTATATTTGTTTTTCTTATTCAGCATTTTCCTGTTCTGAAATAACAGTCATGGAGGCAGAACAAATGGGCCAGTTCTGAACCCCAGCTCTGGCAGCTGCACAGTGCTGAGCAAGTGATCTCATAGAAAGGCGTAAGGCCATTCTTAGGTGGCATCAAGCTGCTGGGACTGGCTCCAGCAAGAAGAGTGGGCTGAGACTGTGAAGAGCCACAGCTGGACCTCCTTGAACTCAGGTACTGCCTGAATGGTGCTGCTTTGCCATCATAATCACTGAGGCTGCTGAGGATCCAGCAGGGACCTGGAATGGAAGAGCGAGAGCCATGACCGGAGCTGCTTTCCTCAGCCCGGAGCACAGCACAGCTCAGCCAGCCCAGGAGAGCTGTTCATCCATATTATGTGGCTTGTGTATAATAAAACATATAAAACACAGCTCACACATTTTTAGATCATCAGCTGCAATATTAAAACAGGCCCCTTGTTGAGAAAATAAATACAAAAATCATGACTAGAGAAGATGGCACAATCAGAGAGAACTGAGAGCAAAATCAGAACTACTCCTTCTTTTTCTTCCTTTTTTTTTTTAAACTAATGTAATTAAAGACTTCCTCAGTATGGACACAAAGGGAGTATTTAATGTGAACTTTAAAAAAAAAAATAAAAAGATTTAAAGGTTTAATATACCTCCAGGACAAAAAAAAAAAAAAAAAAAAAAAAATTAAAGATCCACAAATGGCTGGTGAAACCCGATAAAGCAGCTGGAACTTGTTAATAGTCACACTCTTCTGTGACCTGAGATGCAGGACTCTAACCATGAATTTTTTACATATATCCTTTAAAACAAGTGCTGGCTGATATCACTGTGGCCCACTGAACTAAAACTTTCATAAGACACTGTGTCACCTAGAGGAAATCAATTCTCCTGACATTTAGGCTTCAGAAAAACACCTTTTTTTTCCATTTCTTTTTTTTTTTTAAGAAGAACAAGAGAAAGAAAGAAAGAAAGATTTAATCAGTAGCAGTAACTCAGTATTAAAAACCAAAAGTATTCTTTTCCCTCTGCTCTGCACATATGGTTCCTCTGAGAGATCAGAGTTAATGAATAATAGTAGTAATTTCTTCATCAGCCATTGCTAACATTGATACCATGTGAAAAAGACTAAATACAAGAGCGCAGTTTTATACAAATGTGGACCCAACAAATCTTCTTGATCTAAATAGACAGAATTTTGCAGGGTGTTGATAAACAGATCCTAAATGTCACTCTCTAAATCATAGCCCCAAACAGATCCCCAGAACAAAAATTGCTGAGAGTCATGCTTTCAGGCAACTAAATCAAAATCCAGATTCAGATTTTGGTTACATCTTACTGGGAAGACCTGAATGTTGCATTAAACTAAGAGTTCCTCTAAATGTTAACGTTCATAATTCACAGATGTGCAGAAATAAAGGCCATTCTTTCCTGCAGGATTTTGCCCCAATGCAATTGGAATGAAGGCCCTACTGTGTACCATCCAATGACCTGTATAATCTTACCACAGAGCTCCACTCTTCCTCGCACAGGAAGAAAATTGCACATGCTGTTCCAAGAATCCTGATGCAACATAAGTTGGCTTCAGATGGGGTCCTAGCAGCTTTCTTGCCACGGCACCGCGCATTTAACAGGGTTTCTTCTATAAGCTGGAGGACAGCACCAACCCCTTGAGACCACCTGGCTTCTAGATTAGAGTTTATCCACCTTGAGGAGCAGGTGTAGTGAGCACAAAACTGTACAGTGGCCAGTACACCAGCTCCAGTGGTGATGCCAGCACAAGACTTGAATACATTGTGCTTAGACTGATGAGTCCTTGTTAAGAAAAGTGATGGTGTGGCCTTTAATAAGTCTGTATTAAATTCAGGAGCACTATCTTTTTTTCAAAAACCCCAAAAACATAACAAAATTTGGGGAAGCAGCAACATACAATGCCTAACCCATTACACTGGAGGTAAGCTTTGATTCTCATCGTTCACCTTCAAAACACCAGAGGATTGATGTGCTGTGCTAGCCAGGACACTGGAATAGCCAAGCCCTTTGGACATTTAACCATGGTAGAGAAAGCTATTTTATGTCCCCATGCCTCTGCTCCTTTATTAAAGAAATCTGCTGGTAGGAGGAGTTGTAGCTTTAAACATTTCTCCTCCCACATTTTGTTCTGTCTTGCTTTGAGTTTGTACAAGGCCTAGCAAGTATTAGAGCCTCGGCGCAGCTGTAATAATAGAGCCCTTGGGAAAGATGGCACTTCCATGGCTGCAGGTGTTGAAATACTTACCCTGAGATCTCTGTCTCATTAGCTCTGCTCATCAGCCTCCTTACTGCTGGGAAGGTTATTCTAACACTGTGCCTATGTAAGAACTCAGGCCCTGATCTGGACAGAGATCAACCTCCCAGAAGCACTGCCACATTTGGCACAGCCCAGCTGTCAGTCTTCACGAAAAGGCCAAAAACTGGAAAGATAGGAAGACCAGCTCTGCTGGGCCTTGCAACAGGTCATTCAAGGTCAAATCAGGGTGGTAATATGGGGAAATGCACTCTGCTGGAGCTCGTCCCGTGCCCATCCTGCAAGGAAAACTACAGTCTTTAGGGCCATCACTTTCCTTCACAACCACTAAATTCAGACAAACATTTAAAAAAAAAATCTCAGAAAAAGTTAAACTAACAAACTCTAAATAGGGAAAGGTGTTAAATAATGTGTGGCCTCATTCTTGTGCTCTCCCTGACAAACAAAATGTGGCCAAAAGAGAATTACAAGCTATGAAGCTGTTAAACTTTCCTTGGACTCTTTATTTCAGATTCCTTATGAAGGAGTTGTTAGACTGGATATGTTGGCATGTGGTCTGATATAAGCCATGAGGAGAAGGGAAAAGAGGGATTCTCTTCTCTCTACATGCATGCACACACACAAACACGTGTATACACACACTGACATTGAAATGAATGAGCCTATTCATAGTAAACACGCGTTCTGTTGGTTTATTAGACTTGGAACCAAGTCACACCATCTCAACCTGCCAGAGTTAAGTTGTACATACCAGAAAAAATGTCTCACCTGCAGTACCTGTCAGGCTATTCATATTAAAACAAGTCTTACAATTTCTACTGTCCATGGACAAAATCCTAAAGGCCTTTCGCAGCCCTGAAAACGGGCAGGAGGATCTGGCAGAAAGAATGAGGTACTACAGTCGCTGGGACTCACCACCTCCTTAGGAGGCAGGCAGTGTTTCCCACAGGAATGACTGCCAGTGGGAGGAGGGACATTCCTTGAGGTTCCCCTTTCAGATACTTCTCAGAATCCCTCTCTCTGGGTGGGTTGGCATCTCGTCTGCCAGCAGGAGCAAATGGCCTATCTCCCACAGGGTCTTAGCCGATCAATCATAGGTAGAGGGCAAGTTGCCTCTAGACTGTCTTCTGGCCCTCACTTGGTCTTCTCTCTGTGGTCTTCAGTGCTACTCAGCACCGGAGGTGCTGGGAATAGTCCTCTGTCTGCATCCAGCTGTCTGTGTGCTGCAACAAGAGCCTCACAGTGCCCTGCTAAGCTGCTCAGCCTTTGAAGGCACAGCCCCAAATACCACAGATTCCATTCCAAGGCAGAATGTAACAACAGCTATAATTAAAAGCATTATTAATGCAAACATATGAAGTCACATTAATAACTAAACTGTCCAACAGTGTCTGAGGTGGTGTCTCACTTCCTCTGGAAGATCAGACCTGTTCCAGTCAGAGGACAGGACAACTGCTACTCCTGGCTAGTTCACAAGCTGGAGATCTATTGTCTAAACACTGCATTTGTTTCCTCTCTCATACACTGCTTTTCACCCATCTTCTGGATAGAAGCTCACTGGGACTAGCACATAGTTGGTGTGGCTGGCTGATGCTAGCTGGACACCAGGTGCCCATCAAATCTGCTCTATCACTTCCCTCTTCTACTGCATAGGGCAGAGAAAATATAATGAAAGGCTCATGGGGCAAGCTAAGAACAGGGAGAGATTACTCACCAGGTACCATCACAGGTGAAACAGGCTCGACTTGGGGAAATTAATTTCATTTTCTATGAATGAAATCAGAGTAGAATAATGAAAAAATAAAGCATAAATCTTAAAACACCTTCCTCCCAACCCTCCCTTCTTCTTGGGCTCAACTTCACTCACAATTTTGTCTACCTCCACCCCTGCAGCAGCGCAGGGGGACGAGGAATGGAGACTGCAGAAAGTACATCATATGTTGTCCCTGCATCTCCTTCCTGCTCAGGGAGAGGACTCCCCACACTTTTCCTCTGCTTCAGCCTGGGGTCCCTCCCACAGAAGGGACCATCAACTTTTCCAATGTGAGAGCTTCCTAGAGGCTTCAGCTCTTCATGAATTACTCTAGCATGGATTCCTCTCACAGGGTGAAGTCGTTCAGGATCAGACTGCTCTAGTGTGGGTCCCCTATGGTGTCACAAGTCCTGCCAGCAAACCTGCCTCAGCATGGGCTCCTCTCTCCATGGGCCCACAGTTCCTGCCAGGACTGTTCTCCATCATGGGCTTCCCATGGGGTCACAGCTTCCTTCAGGCATCCACCTGCTCCAGCATGGGACCCTCCATGGGCTGCAGGTGCATATCTGCTCCACTGTGGACCTTCATGGGCTGCAGGAGGACAGCCTGCCTCCCCACGGTCTTTATCACAGACTGCAGGTGAATGTCTGCCCTGGTACCTGGAGCACCTCCTCCTCCTGCTTCACTGGCCCTGGTGTCTGCATAGTTGTTGCTCTCCCGTATTCTCACTCCTCTCTCTGGCTGCAGTTGCCCTTGAGCAGTTTTTTCCCCTTGTTAAATCTGTTGTCCCAGCAGTGATACCACTGTCGCTCATGGGCTCAGCCAGCTGTGGTGTGTCCATCTTGGGTCTGGCTGGCATTGGTTCCATTGGACATGGGGGATGCTTCCAGCAGCTTCTCACAGAAGCCACCCCTAGAGCCCCTCTCTACTAAAACCTTGCCACGCAAACCCAATACAGAAAATTAAGCCAACATTGCACTGGAAACTGCTTACACTCACACACAACCAATTCTCACCCATTGTTGTCAAATAAGGTGTATTAGGAAAGGAAAGATCTTTGATGTCCATCATCAGCTCCTTACCTGTATATCCCAACAAAATTATCTCAGAGGAGTCAGAATAATAGTAAGCACATAGTTCATAGTGTTCTGGTTTGGACGTTTTTTTCCCTAATCTCTGTAAATAGTCTCTGTGCACTTTGCTCCAGGCAGCTTTTCCTCTGTTGCATCGCTACAACACTTTCCTACACCTTTATCTTTATTTCTGGCATATGCAGCGGAATTTAAGAGCCTCTTCATTTAAAATCAAATTAATTCTTCTCTTTCTGCTAGAACATTTTTTCCTCAAAAAAACCCTATTATATTTCCCTATTAGCCTCCATGACCACTGTTCACATACTTTTTAATAAAAATTTAGGAATCATGATTCCTGGAGTAAGATTTCATGCAGTGGTAGTAGTTTCCCTTATACTGATAAGAGTGATGAGGAATACGTGCTGGTTTTGCCACTATCATTTTAGTCTTAATTATTTTGTGTAGACCCTCACCCTAAGTAATCAGTCTGAAACTCATGGTCCTTAACTCACCTCAGAACACAAGGTTTATTTTTATTAACATATCAGACTAATGTTGAATTTCACTACTTCTGTCAAACACTTTAAAGAATGAGTCTGCATCTCCAAATCTCTTCCAGGTTCAGATTCAATTTACAAATCATCCATTTGTAGTTGGAAAAAAAATGTAAGCTGTGAATTCTCTGGAGTGTTCACAAGGCCATTTTCAGTAACACCAATAAGTGGTCTGCAGTCGATTTCAGCTAATAAAATAGTAATAGCTAAGGCCTCCCACAACTAAGACATGAAGTCTTTTACAACCATGCCAAAGCCTCCTTTTCTATCTGAGCTTATTAACTCTCATTTCCTGTTAGCATCTACTATTCATAAACCACAGTCTCTAGCTGTGACAACTCTCCTGCAAAATTGCACTGAAATCCAAAAATCCTTCTTTTAAACACCTGTGGACAATGTGGTTTTGTGCATGCCATCCTCTCAAATTAATTCCTTTTACTTCTTAGACTTTTTATTAAGGTCAGGCAATGTCATTGTGTAGGAGCATTCCCTAGTTATTTATTCAGGCAGCAGTATAAGGTACAATTGTCCTAATGTAATCCATCATTCCCAGAAATCTACTATTTCTTTGTCAACTGCAGTGGTTTCGCTGTTACCTAGATGTCTTGCCAAATAACCTTCTTTCTCAGGTGTGTTATTTATGTTCCAGAAAATTTACATTTTGCTGGCATTACACTAACCCAACAGCTCTGGTTCTGTTCCAGGATGCCCAGAGATTCCAGTTATTCTCTTCTGACATTTCAGTTTCTTTTAGCATTTTTCCCATATTAACATATCATCTATGGTGCCACAATTTCTTTTGTACTATCAAAACTTTTTGTTTTGTTATACTAATGGAGAGCTATGCACAACCTAAATGGAAGTCTGAAGAAAGAGGGTTTTCTCAATAAGACATGGAAGACAAACAGAACATGTGCTGTTTTACCAAAGACTTTTCCCAGAGCCCTCCTGATATATCCAGCATATAAAAAAATCTAGTATTAGACAATATCCCTGAAAATTATCCCATAACAACTACTGTGACTTTTTTTTCATACTTATTCAATTCTTCTGGTCTATCCAGACAGAAAACATTCTATCCCTATTTTCTTCTCTGGAAGTGAACAAGGAATCTATCCACAGCTCATTCTCTTACATGTTTTTTGATTCTTGGGGTAATAAACTCACCTAGATCCTCTTTTTTTGCCTCTCTCTTCAGAGGAATGGAATTTGAATAGGAAGAGAGACAAGAGGGAGGTTGACTCTCTCCTCTGATGTGTGTTCTGTTCAGAGACCATCCTCTGATGTGTGTTCTGTTCCCTAGCCGGTGTCCTCTGATGCTTCCTCAGGTATACTGTCCTCCTGTCCTCCCTGACAAGCATGTCATCCTGACAAGAACAAAGGCTCAACACATTATTTATTTCATAATGAATGGCCTTCTCCATAAAGTTAATACAGACTGTATCTGTCCACTTTATTTACTCTCATGTTAACTTTAGTTGCTATTAGCTTACCCCTGTAAACCTCCCCTGACTCTTCATTATCTGTTTCTTGTCAGGAGGATAACATTATTTCAATCAACACACCATCATGTGCACCAGTATCCAATTTAAAATGAATAAATGTCTTACTTGCTTTCACGGTGATAGTCCATTCATCTTCTGATGAATTGGTCTTATGAAGAATCCCCCAGAGCAAATGGTGCTGTCATTGATCTCCTGTATGCTGCTTCTTACAAACTATTTCAGTGATGTAATCTAGTGCATACCTTCTTCCACTTTATGGCTTGAGCTATTTTTTATGCCATCTGCAGGCCCAGATGCTGGTCTTGTAGGACTCCAATTATAACTTCATCAAGCATCTTTCTTTGCACTGTTTTGGATTCTCAGTTCCCCTTCATTCTGAACTGGGCACCTGGTTAGTTTGACAAATTCTAACTCCTTTGTCAAGAGTTATTTCATAGTGTTCCAATGATTTGTTCCAGATCCCAGTCACCATCTCCTTTGTAATCAAGTCTTGTTTCATTAAATTTCAAAATTTTCTCTTTAGTCACAGAGCCTTTCACTGTTATGGATTTCATCTTCTTTTTTAATATGTTCTTCTTTAAAATAAAAAATTTAAAAAAAAAAAGAAATCCTTATATTTCATGATTTCAGAGTAAAATACTCCTGAGCACTTTTACGGTTAATTCTGACAGCCTAAGCGACTGAAAACCAAAGAAATATGTCAGGGCTTCATTACAATCTATTATAAAACAGAGCTATTATCTTTTAACTGTCTTCCTTTTTGTAAGCAGATAAAGAGTATGGGGTCATTCACGTCTTCTACTTTTATCTCCCACTCATCCAAAGTTTTCTTTGCAGTGAAATTATTCATTTCTTCATTATTTCACTTGACATGCTTTCTTCCTTCCTTTTCATTTCCAGCACTACCAGTTACCTCCTGGAGAATAATTTGTGTACAAGAAACTGCCCTGGTGTCTTGCCCATTTCCCATTGCTGTGGACAGCTGCATCAGTTCCAAGGTCCTCTACCAGACTGATCATCTGGGACCCAAAGCCTTTACATGCTCTTTGACTTGCCAGTGCAGTGGTTCACAAATGCCATACTGACAAGGCTGACACCTTGAAGGAGTTTCTAAGGCACAGAGGTTGCTTTGCTGCCTCAGGGGATTATAGAGCCTGAAGCCATATTAACTGTTGAACAGATTTCTCTCTCAGATACTAACATTTCTCACAGTCGATGAATTTATCTTCTGTCCAAACGTCACAGAACAAGTTTCCCAAATGGGGAAGCATTCCTCCTTCTTGAAGGTCCATTTTCCTACAGTAAAAGACATTTCTCTTCTTCTTTCTAAACCCTCAGAAGAACTAGGACCAGGCAGTTCCTCTCATCATTTCCTAGGTGTGCAAACCAGATTGCATAAGCTTGGTGATCTAACAGTTGTTGGAAGGAGTGGATCCATTACATGTGCAAAGTGCAGATGGTCTGCACACATCCAGTAAACTTGCTGCTCCCAAGACGCACAGGACTTAGAACACCTGGTCCAAGATCAGTGGTACAGTAATAAATAAGAAATACAAATAAACTCACACCTCTGGTGTAAAAAAGAAGCAAGCAAATACCGAAACAGATACTTTGAAATGGGAAAATGTCATTTGCCTCTGTTTATCCTTGACTACATCTTTATCATACTCCATGGAAATCCCAGACTTGCCTCTTCTAAGACTATCTCACCTTTCTCAGGATGACAGATCTCTGAACATGATGAGCGAGGCTGAAACTACATTCTAGGCCCAAGCATGTTGTCAAACATCAGAAAATCCATTATAAATAAAAGCAGTCTTCAAATTCCATATGGTTAGAATTGCCAAAAGACAGAAGGGCATCATCTGGAAAACTCAGTAAAATGTGGTTTTAAGCTGAGCCAGGAAAAACGAAAAAAAAAATGGAAAATTACTCAAAGTTACCTCTTATCTTGCTTTTTATTTCTGACAGAGTTTAAGTGTGTTGTACGCATCAGTGATAAGACAGGTAAAAATGAAAGATCCACATGACTATCATACATAGACATATCTAGGCATATCTACAAATTTGTAAAAAGTCTGAGGCTGCTGCAAGAACTGACACAGTGAGCAGTGTTGTAAATAGTCTTTTTGTCTCCTGACCACATAAACAAAGCTGTGTCTGTATAATAACTGAGAAAGATGTTTCCTCAGCCCATGAGCTTCTGCCAGGAGGTAGGATGTACTCTCAGATTTTGTTAAGGCACTTAACAAGCCAAAGCTGAATTTGAAGTCATACCAAAATGATAACATCCTTGTGGAAAGACCCAACAAACTCGTACCATCATAATCATTTTTCTAGGTTCTCGTGACACCTAGTTTTGACTAAAATCTTTACAATCAAGCACCAACATATTATAGGACAGTACAAGAGTTTATAGAAAAGTTTTTATCTTATGTGTTCACAATTTACATGCTTTTTAAATAGCTGCTACTACAGTTTTGGTCTCCTCACTGTGTAAATTCAATAAGATTTACACATAAGGGCTAGTCTGTCATCTGTTTATGGAATATTCAGCTCTTTCAGGGGAATAAATTATCTGACTTAGCCAAATTTTTTTTCTCCATATTCCATGTTCTCATAATCCCTGCAGAGCTAGAAATTTCAAGGGAAGTGCTGCTATTATGGATCAATGTGAGGCCAACCTAAACTCAGATTCAGGGCTCTGGAAGCACTTTTCTTAATCCAAAACAAGAAGTCAGATTAAATTTTTCCTCCCAACTCTGAGCAAATCCATCACTTTAAAACCCTCACAGCTTAAAAGTATTAATGTTTTTCCCTTTTGAATTTGGCAAGGTTTTCCTGAGTGAGTGAGAAAGCTGATTGTTTCAAGTTGGAACTGCATAGGTCATTGTGACCTCAACAAAACCAAATGAGAGTGGTTTTACTGAGATCATTCAAGGTACATTGTGGTAACACTGGCTGAAGATATAGCCATATATTCAGTACCATTTCAAGTCATAAAAACTTGCTCACAATTTTTTTTTTCCTAACTTGAAAAGTTTACTCTCTGGTCACACATGCATAATTGCAAAATCACAGAATCACAGAATATGCCATGTTGGAAGGGACCCACAAGGATCATCGAGTGACTGAACAGATATTCCAAATGTCAGTACTCTCTTCAAAACATATTTACTATTAAACTGAGATGGCACATGATCATTTTTACTGCCAATGGATCATTTTAAAGAAAATGTGACTGAGGATTACTATAGAGACAGGATTACTAAATTACTAAACAGGATTACTACAGAGATTTTCTCATCTACCATAAGCAGTTTAAATACCAGAATAATTTGTGTTCCTTTCTTCATTATCAAAAAAGTCTGGAGTTATAGGCTAGAGACACAAAAAGGAAGTTTAGAGCTTTGTCAATTACCTTCACTCTGAAAGGTTTCTCAGAGTTTGGCTTTAAAAGAATTTTTGAAAAAGCCAACATTGAGCTACACAGTGTGGAAAGCCCTGTATGTACTGTTGTTGGGGAAGGAAAAAAAGGTCCTAACAATGCTACTATTACCATTCTTATTCCTAGCTTCAGAGGAGAATGACACTTAGCAATTTTAGAAAAAGAAAAGATGCTGTATCATCTATCCTTCTCTTTCCATAATGCAGTATCCTCAACCAGACAGTTTTGGGGTCCAGCTTTCTCAAAATACATAGAAGTTGCAAATTATTCCTTACTATCAAAGCTGGTAATCATAACATATAAACAACACTGACTAACCAAAATTCGATGACAAAACTCATAATTAGAGATATGTGCAGCACAGGCCTTAGCTCATTGAAAAACCCACCCTCAGATGAGCCTGAGTTCATGGGGCTGGTTTTGATCAATACCAAACATTTTCTCTACCCTTGCTGGTGTTTACAGAAAACAAGATACTGTGCCTCCCTATAGTTTTCATTCAAGAAAGGATTTAAAGGATTGAGGGTTCCTAAAAAATTTCTAACTAAATACAATAGTTTTGGAGGTCTATGACATTACAACTTCATTTGGCCATCCATGAACATTTCATAACCATAAGCACATTGCCTTGACCAGCAATGTGAAATGTGAATGAACTAGAACACTGACAAGGTTAAGCCCCAAGAGACAGGGTAAAGAGACAGAGAAATAGAAGGGGTGGTGGGGAAAAAGCTTGCTGGAAAGAGACCTAAAATAAGAAATAGAAGTACACTTTCTAATGTTGGCAAATAAGATAAATGGACACTAGCATTGCAAGTTTTATTACCCTTGAGGTTCGAAAAGCCAACTTCTACTAAGAGGGAAAAGCTGTCTCTCTTGGTCTCAGATCCTGATATATTAAAATTCAAAATACATTATATAAAAAGGAAAGTTAAATGGCCTTCCAGTACTGAAACTACGTCTGAAAAATTAGTCTTATGTCTCTGTTCTACTCGTAAGGTAATTTTTCTGAACATCATGATCAGAAATGATAGATCCAGAAAGGGAAGTAAGGTTTGTCCTAATGAGGCTGAGGCCATAGGCCATGCCATGTGCCAGAGTGAGAGAGAATTATATTGCAAGCCTGAGGGCAACAGGTGGATTTTTGCTTCCACTGACTAAATGGTCTCTTCCTAAGTCATGTCACATTTCATACTCCAGTCAGTAGAGACCTGAATTTCAGCCCTAAAGTGGGATGCAAGACAATAGGTTTTGTTAGTAAACATGTGGATGGTCTGCAGCTGGCAATCTTACCTGGAAAAGAGACTTCAGTAGCCGACAGCCAAAAATTCCACAAGTGCTTCAGGAAGTTCTGGCTGAGCCCTGGGTTTATCAAAAGGATACCCAGCTCAATAGTTTTGCTAGACAATTCATTCAGTTTGCTCACTCCCAGTCCTTCATAAATGAAGAGGGAATGGTCCTCAGATAACA